>NW_019154087.1:52395998-52462200 GCF_002288905.1 Enhydra lutris kenyoni | reverse complement strand
TGGGATCATGACCCGAGCTGAAGGCAGAGGCTTTAACCCACTGAGCCACCCAAGTGCCCCAATAAATAAAATCTTAAAAAAAAATGTTTTCTTGACTTAGGACAAACATTTTTAAGAATGAATGAGAAGACTCTTTTCTTTTAAAGAATAATGATATAAACTGAAAGTTCTCTATCTCATTGTGAAATTAGGTCTGTGAGGTTGCCTGAAGTAATCATTCCTAACCACTATATGGAGTAAGATTGAGGTGGACAAAGAAGATGAGAAGTAAAATGTTTCAATACTCATGACTTGATCCAAAGGCAGATGCTTAACTGCCTGAGTCACCCAGGAACCCCACGACATTCATTTTATTTTTTATTTTCTTTTAATTTTTTTAGTTTTATGATAGTTTTACTTTTAATAAGATTTTTTTTTTTTTTAAGAGCAGTTTAATGTGTATAGCAAAACTGAAAGGAAGATGCAGAGATTTTCCATCTACCACCTGGTCCCATACATGCACTATCAAAAATCCTCCACCAAAATGGTCTAATTATTACAATTGATGAACCTACATTGACACATATTAATCACCAAAAGTCCATAGTTTACACTAAGTTTTTGACTCTTGTTGTTGTACATTCTATGGGTCTGGAAAAATGGATGATGATTTGTATCAATCATTATATTATGATTTTATAATTATATGTATTATATATAATTATATTATATTATATTGTACAGAGTATTCTACAGAGTATATTCTACAGAGTATATTATACAGATTATTCTCAGAGCCTAAAAATTCCTCTGTGCTGCAACCTATTCATCTGCCCCTACACCCACCCCGCAAAACCATTGCTCTTTTTTTTTAATTTTCTTCACAGTTTTACATTTTCTGAAAAGAAATTCATTTTAATTTGATTTTTTGCACTTACTTTCTTATGTTTATTTTAACTTTACTATAATGTAGATGATAGTCATGATCTCAGGGTCCTGGGTTGGAGCCCTGTGTGGAGCTTCCTGCTCAGCTGAGAGCCTGCTTCTCTGTCTGTCTTCTTCTGCTGCTCCCCCTGCTTGCTGTCCCTTGCTCATGTGCATGGCCTCTCTCTTTCAAATAAATAAAGAAAATCTTTGGAAAAAAAAAATGAATGCCTTCAATGGTGTAAGAAAGGCACCTTAGGAGCATTAAGGAAAGTTTTCTCTTTGGAGGAAGTAGAAAAGTCGCAGCCTTAATATTCAATAGCATTTCTTTCTTTGAAGCAAAAAAGAAAAAGAGATATTCCTTCTGGTGTGTATTACCACTGTCAAGGCAAAACTGAGTTCTAGATAAGTATAGATAAAAATGGTATTTGAAACCAGAAATAAATATAGATTGAAATGATGGTTGATACTAGACTGTCGAAAACTTAATCTCTAGACAAAATAGCTTTTATTTGATAACGTAAGCAATAGGAACTTGGTTAATTAAAGTCTTCTTTCAGGCTTCTTTTCCCACCCGAGTGGATAGTGCTAATTAAACTCAAAATATCACTTAGACCTTCCTCATGACCCATCAAATACCAGGAGAGAGATAAAATAAAGTTATCTTCTGCTCTGAAGGGAGCAGCATGCTCAATCACACCTTCTGAGAGATTGTCTTTTGCTTCATTCCCTCCTGAAGAGGTTTCTGGAAAAGCCAATCTACAGACTTTTTACATTTTTCATAGCACAGTAAATGACTTTATGTTACTACATCTCCAGACAACATTGCAGGAAAATAATAAAGTTATTAAAACTGTGGTTCAGGAATGAAGATGTTTGCATGTTATAACAAGAAAATTTCTCCCCATTGTCAAAGAAGTTGGAACTCAGAGTGGCTCTTTTTTTTTTTTTTTTTTTTTTTTTGTGAATGTGCCAAAATGTCAATCAAGCAGTGTTAACTGCTACCCACAGAATTGACTATCTGTCCTATTGGATGTCATCCATATAGAAAATAAATCTCTTTTAATAGAATTAAACTACATGAATGACCCTATTTCAAAAAGTCATATTCATGAATATTTACATAGTTCTGCATTTAAATAAGTTGTCCATGTTCTAGAAAGTCCAAGGGAATGTGCAAGATTATTTCTCAATAGTTAATCCTATTTTATAATCAAATCCTTATTTTTCAGGCTTTTATCATAAACTATTTAATTATATCATTATATATTTTTCATATAATTAAATATGGATAATCTACAGTGGAGTAGCTGCATAAAAGCTTCTATTCACTCATCAATAAATTATTTTAGATCGACTGTGTGCCAAGTCCTGCCCTAAGAGCCATGGATACATGGTATATAACACAGGCTGAAAACCTTATCTGTATGAATTTTTATTCTATAAGATCCTGCTGGTGTCTTAGTCAGTTTGGGCTGCTATAACAAAATACCATAGCCTGTGGGGCTTAAACAATAAACATTTATTTCTCTCAGCTCTGGAAGCTAGAAAGTCCAAGATAAATGTGCTGGCAGATTTGTTGTCTGGTGAGAGCTCATATCCTGGTTTGCAGGTAGTCACTTCTTGCTGCATCCCTTATATGTTGGAGAGAAAAGGAACTGGGTTTTCTTCTGGGGCTTATAAGGACACTAATGCCCTCATAGGAGCTCTACCGTCATGACCTCATTTAAATCTAATTACCTCCTAATGACCCCACTTCCTAATACCATCTGTAATACTGTGATTTTTAATAAGAAATGTATATTTGGTCTTTCACCCACTTTCTAGCACAAAGCTCCTAAAACTGTTGGAATTAATCTAAGTGAGGGAAGCAATAAAGATACCTTTTGTTCTGATAATGAGGGGACTTTTGGAAAGTGCCTAAGAATGTGGGCTAGTTGCCAAGAGAACCAGCTATTTAATTAGAGGATGGAAACTCTCAGTTCCCCCATCCACCTTCAGGGAGGGAATCAGTCACCAATGACCAATAATGTAATCAATCATGTACATGCAATGAAGCCTCTGTAAAAACCTCAAAGGACAGGGTTCAGAAACTTCCAGGTTGATGAAAACATGGAGATGTTGGGAGAATGGCAGCTTGGAGAGGATTTCATAGAAACAGTAAAGAATGGTGGTTGCAAAGGCTAGGGAAGAAATGGGGAATGTAGATCAAAGGTTCCAAACTTTCAGTTATAAGAATAAGTTCTGAGGATCTACTGTAAAAGGCATGGCAATTATAGTTACCAGTATGGCATTGTATACTTGAAAGATACTGAGAGCTCAACCTAAGCCTACTGACCATATTTACACACAAAGAGTCAATTATGTGAGGTGATGGATATGTTAATATCTTGAAGTAGATAATCATTCTGCAGTATATATGTATATCCAATCATCACATTGTACACATTAAATATATGCAATTATGTTTGTCAATTAACCCCATTAAGTGGGAAAATAAAATAAAATAAAATGTTAGGAAACAAACAAAAAAAAAAAAAAGGAGAGAAAATGTGAGATAAGCTGTTCTGGTTGGTTCCCAGCAGTCTGCTGGGAAATGATTCAAAGATTTCCAGCCTACACATTTATACTCCTCACTTCAAAAGTTTGGCTGAAAATTGGATATACATTTCAATGTTCCTCATGGTTTGGATGAGAAGGATATCTAGCAAATGGGAGACCAAAACGGGATTAGCAGGTGCCCTAGTCTAAGTGAAGAGGATTAGAACCCAGGGCCCCACAGACATCAATCAGGCCAGGGAAAATAATGACAGACAAAATTTAAGATCCTAAGAAATTAGGTAAACTCCAGCATTGGGGTTAGGAAGATAAGGGGAATAAATTAAACATTCTGAATAAACTAAACATTTATGCCAAAAAAAAAAATTGGTCTGTAAACATTGATTTTTTTTTTTTTAAATTGGAGTGAGGAAAAACATTGACACTGCTAGATTAATTTATTTTGCTAGTGAACTCAACAAGAACTCATGAACCAAGTTAAATTCCATTATAGAACTACAAAAAATAAGGTAGATGCTCTTTTGTGGACATTTGAGATTTGATTGTGGATTACATACCTGCCTTTACTCTGGTTTTACAGTTTTTCCAGGATTAATTCTGTCCTTTAAATTCTCCTTCTGAGTCCCTTTCATTTGCTCTCCACAGGAACTCATTGCCCTCAAGTCTCATGATGCATTGACTGTAACACTCTGATTCTGCCTGGTCCTCTCAAAAAATACCATGTTCTGGACCTTTCTCACCCCTCACCATAATTGCATTCACTCCATCAAAATTTACATGCTCCATGTGCCACTATTTCTGGCTTAGAAAAAATGATAACATCAATCAATTTAAAACCTACCATCTAAAGAATTATAAAAGTATCAGGGTTACTTAGCCTGGAACATTGTGGCCTTTAGATATTTAGATGGTAGTTATTTTGAAGAGGAATTTGTTGAGGATGACTCAATCGAAATTTGTGACATTATATCTGCACTTACTACTTAAATTGTAGAGATGTGCCATGAAAACCACTTTAGGACTAAGCAGTTCTGGAAAGCCCTCTGTGAGTGTGACACTTGGTACAGTTGCAACATACAGTGGGGAGCATTTGAAACACAGCTAGTGTGAAGAAGGATCTGAATTTTAATTTATTTAATAGATATTAACTTCCACTTCAATTTAGAAACTGAGGAAATATGAGATAACATCCTATAAATGCAAATATTATTTTGTTAACACTACATTTCAGCTTAACTGTTGCACTGTGTATGACATTTTGGCTGTATTGTAGTGTAAGTCTCTGGCTCCAGTGTCTTTTTGGTATTATACAAAAATATATTTAATCAGTATCAATGGATTGATCCAGCTCAAATGTTTTTGTCTATACACTAATGTCTACATCAGTACAAATAACATTTTAACATGTTTATTGAAATATTTTATGCAGACAGTATGAGTTACAGTGGTACTACTTACATGATAATTTTAAATTAAATCAAAGTACTTATTAGTTTAATTATATATAATTAAATTGTCCTTCTAGATAGAATACATGTATTGATTTTAAAATGAAGAGATGTTACTGAATCAGAATGGATAAAATGTGGAAAAGCTATTACTACAATGGGAAAAGTAATTAAAAAAAGACTCCAAAAATTATGCAGTTAATTTCATAATAAATGCCAAGTACAAATCACTAGGGAGAATAAAATGAAAACAAAATTATTTATTTGTTGCCTAAAGTAAATTTGCACAAAATAAGGTTGATAAAATTGAGAAATATCCATTGGATACATACTTAATTCAAAAAGAAAATTTTTCCTAAGGTAAAAGAAATAAAAATTTGACAAAATTAGTCACCTGAAATCAGAATTAAATATTACAACAAATTTTAAAAATCATATTTAACAAACTCTAAGTGTGTAACTTTGACCCGCTATCAAATGACTTGGTTCTTACACAAAATAAAAACTATTTTTGAATGGCAAGATAATTAAATATATTACTAATGTATTTTTTAGAAATTTCATAATACAACTATACAATAAAGACTAAGAAAATATATTTTCACAGAGTGAAACATCTTCATTTAAGCCACTAAACAATTACCTATGCAATATAAATCTTCTTAACAATATTTATAATCAATTGATTAAAAGTATTAAAGTAGCAAGTACTTTGCTGTGGTTTGAATTACTTATGTGGTGCAAGAGCATTGCTTGGTTACAACACTGAGAGTCTGTTTTTTCAAAATACTTCAAAAATAAGAAAAAAATGTTGCCAATTTACAGACTGAAAATCAAGCTCATGGCATAGATGTTTTAGGTTTCATTGTGTTTGTCTGGAAAGAATCTCAACTAGATACAAAATAATTAGTTCTTATGGCAGATGATGCTCAAGTTATTTTAGTTTTAAAAATCTGGATTTATTGGAATTTTAAAACAACCAAATGTTAGTTTCTGTATTCCTTTACTTCACTTTATAATATGTATTGAAAAAAAAAATTAAACTCTGAAGCAGATTCTACAGAAAATTTAAGTATATGGTTGTTAATACAATTTGACATATATTTGCAGATGTTATGAATTGTCACTAGTTTATTTAACAATTAAAAGAAGACAATGAGTTATATAATATTATATTCTTTGTCAGAGGTCATTGGTTGACTCATAGAAGAATATTACTGTGGTGTTAACTCCAACTCTAGATTTTCTTTAAAAAGGGAATGCTTTCTAAATATTAAGTAATCAGGTACAAACATTGCTGTTATTTATATTTTTCCTATCACACTGTGAACATGCAAGTCAAGTTTAAAGTTTCAAGAAAAAGTAAATCTTGTTACTTATGTAGAAAATATGAGCAGTTTCATAATTTTAGATATCTAGTGCAAAATGAAAATGCAAGACCACTTGCTAAAAAGCTATCAAGAATTTTAAGATATTAACAACAGAGCATTATATCAAGCAGAGACTTTCAAAGTGTGAGGTCTGTACAATTGAACAATTTGTGCACTTATGAAGCCAAACTTGCTATACAAGTATAAGAATTTATATTGAAATTGAACTTTCATGGTATACATCAATAATAATTATTTTGCCAATTTTTCTAATATGAATCCATCTGCAGAGGATTGTAATTTCAAACTACAGCATATGTACAATAGCTATAAAAACTACCCAAAATTTATATAACACTTCATTGATATTGATAAATTTGTAGATTCTTTTCAATTTATTCGATAACTTTAAATATTATGTTAGCAATACTGAGTCGACATTATAGTTAATGAACTTTCTTAATTTGAACAGAAAGTTGAAAACTGATATGTTTTTGCTTAAAAGTCAAATAAATTCTTAGAAAAAAGATGAGTCAGTTTTTTTTAATATGGACCTTTAAAATAAGATGATATTTTTATTCAACTATTGATTCAATTATTAGAAAATCTTTATGTTTGGAACCGTGTGGGAATCTTTATCTACTTTTAACTGTAAATTTTATGAAATCTAAATGTAAATTAAGTATCTCTGATGAAAATTTGTGGTCTTATCAAAATGTGATATAAATGTAAAATGTACATTAAATTTTAAAGTATGAAAGATGAATAGAAAATATCAGTAATCTTGGACTTTATTTAGAATTGATGAAGCTAAATAAACACTATTACTAAAATTTTTATCTGTTTCTTCTCACTTTCTTGCATGAGTCTCCATGAAGAGTTAAATTTACATATGTGACTTATAGGTATTTTTCTTGCACTAGTGCTTTCATATGCTACTTTTCACAGTGGTCACCTAGTGATTATTCATGCTATCTTCTATTTCATCAAGGCTTAGAAACTACAGACTGTGGGACAAATTTATTCTACAGCTTCTTTTGTAAATAAAATTTTACTCGGGCATAGATAGCTTCTCTTTTTATGTATGTCAATGGATGTTTTTATGCCATAACAGTATATCTGAATCATTCTGCTAATTGTAAATTGAGCCACAGAGACCACAAAGCCTAAAATAGTTACTACCTGACTCTTGATTCCTGTTCTAGATGACGTATAGTATTTGTCTTCTGGGCATTTGGCCAATTAATACTGTACTTGGGGAAGGGATGCAAGCAACAAAAATGCTGAAATGACTATCATAAGACTCAAATCTATCAAAAGACTATCACAAGACTATCAAATCTCAAAGGAAGAGCTGGCTCTGGGGAGATCTTTTGGATATGCATTGGCCATTGTTAGTGTAGTAGTTACAAGAGGGTAAGGTGACTTTTCTTGAAGTTTCAGAGGCTAAAACTGGGGAAAAATGTGATTTTTGCAAGGTGACAGAAAAACATTTTTTCTTCTCTACTATACATATTTATTTTAAATCTCTATTTCAGAACTGGATGTGTGCTCGTAGTAGTCTCAGCCCCAGAATTTACAGGTATTTGTCATGATAACAATTTTTTTCAAGATTCTAAACTGAAATTTGTCTAACATTAGGTTACCAGGGGCGCCTGGGTGGCTCTGTGGGTTAAGCCTCTGCCTTTGGCTCAGGTAATGATCCCGTGGTCCTGGGATCAAGCCCCGCATCGGGCTCTCTGCTCGGCAGGGAGCCTGCTTCCTCCTCTCTCTCTGCCTGCCTCTCTGTCTACTTGTGATCTCTCTCTGTCAAATAAATAGAATAAATAAAATCTTAAAAAAAAATTCCTGTTAAATTAGGTTACCATAGAAATCCCAAAGTCATGTTACTGGGAAGAGATCTTTGAAATTATTTATGTAATTGACTTTTGGTGTGATCCTAAGGATCAGATAAAAAACCAATAGGTGAAAACTGTACATTTCTGAATCCAATAGCATGAGGCTTTTAAGGAAATGCACATCAAAACCACAATGAGGTACCACTTTATACCTGTGAAAATGCCTGTAATATTTTTAAATGGAAAATAACAAATGTTGACAAGAATGTGGCGAGATTGGAAAATTGGAACCCTCAAAAACTGCTGGTAAGAATGTAAAATGGTGCACAGCTGTTGTGGAAAATAGTTTAGTAATTACTCAAACAACAACAACAACAACAAATGACTATATGATAGCTATTGTACTCCTAAGTATGTATTCAAAAGAGATGCAAACAAGTGTTGAAATAAAACTTGCATATGAATGTTTATAGCAGCATTATTTATAAAAGTCAAAAGGTGGAAACAATCCCAATATCTGTCAATTACCAAATGGACAAATAGAATGTGGTCTCTCTGTGAAATGGAATCTTCTTCAGTCACACAAAAAAATGAAGTACTGGTATGTGCTACAACATGCATATACCTTGACATTTCTGTCTTAATTTAAAAAGTCAGACAAAAAGCCATATATTGTATGATTCCATTTATATGGAATTATCCAGAACAGGTAAATCCAGAGAGAAGAAAAATGGATTATTGATTGTCAGGGCTTGGGAAGAGGGGAGAATGGGAAATAATGGCTGCAGGGTTTCTTTTGGGAAGATGAAAATGTTCTGGAACTAGATAGTGGTAATAGTTGTACAAGATTGTGAAATGCTAAATGCCACTGTATTATGCACTTTAAGTGGCTAAAATGATAACTTTTCTTTGTATGTATTTTAACCACAATAAAACAATTATAACAATTTAGAATATGAACCGGCATCTGCTAAAAACTCTCAAAATTATCTTACACAAATGGATTCTCTGAAGGATTAATGAACTCCTGAGAAACCAATTGTCAGTATGTTGTCGGTGACACCACGTGTTTGCTTAGCTGTTGGATTTGATGATTCTAAGGATAACATAAAATTAATATTTTAAATAAAAATCTGACTAATTCTGCTGAATAACACTTAAAATTTTTATACATTTATATTTCTCAACCAGCTGGCTATCTAATTTTGAAAATTTTAAATGTTAAACATGGGGATATATTTTTATTAAAATGGCCATTTTTACATAGCACAAACCATACATTAATGCAATGGGTTAGCTCTTGCCAAATTCTACTGCTTAGCAATGACAGTTTATTTCAGGGAATCTACTAGCTTTGGATGGGGTAAATAATTAGCTTGCTTCCCCTGGAAAATCTCATGGTATCATTTATTAGATAGTTTGTGTTATACATGGAATTGGTTGTTTTACTGTTTAGTCTGTGACAAGTGTGTAATTGTTTTAAAACAACAATGACAGTTATTTGCTGGGCTACCCTGGAGAAGGTGGGAATGGGAAGAGGAGGAATTACATAAGGATTGCATAGAGAAGCTATTCTGTATTCTGTCTATACGGTATTAAGGAATGAGAATTATTAGTGTATTTTCAGCATGGACTACAATTCTGGAATGAACTCTCAATAAGTATCCTCATTAAGACTAGAGTAGAATGTCTCTAGTTCCTCAAAAGTATGGATTCAGAATTCTTAAAGATCCCGGTTGTTGTTCTTCTTATTATTAAACATCTTAAAAGGTATTTAAATAATTCTTTATAGATATTATTATATAAAAGTATGGGGGGGTGAATAAAACCTATATAAATACCACAATTAAGATTATGGGTCCAGTGATACATATAATTCTCCATGAGTATCTTATGTTCACACAGTCTGGGTTTTCCAAGCAAAGGACACTGACAATCTTTGCAACATTATTTCCATATTTGCAAAAATATATTCCCTTTACTAGACTATGCTGTTATGAGTAAACACATTCAATTTTTCTTTTAGACTTAAAATTTTGTTATGCATGAAAATACTCTTTGAAGGAAATGCATGAAAATATTCTTTGAAGATACAGAGAGTGTCTGCCTTCATGCCAGGGAAGGCAGCTTTTTCACAGCACAGATAACGTCTCCCTCCCCAGAACCATTCCAGGAAAGTAAAATACCATTTCCCTTTCTGGGGATGTTCTAATATTGCAGAGTAAAGACAAGTTCCTGTCTCTCTCTTTCTCTAATAGACAGATCACCAATAGCCCTACATAAGATCAGTGTTCTCGGGACGCCTGGGTGGCTCAGTTGGTTAAGCAGCTGCCTTCGGCTCAGGTCATGATCCCAGCGTCCTGGGATCGAGTCCCACATCGGGCTCCTTGCTCATCAGGGAGCCTGCTTCTCCCTCTGCCTCTGCCTGCCGTTCTGTCTGCCTGTGCTTGCTCTCTCTCCCTCTCTCTCTCTCTGACAAATAAATAAATAAAATCTTAAAAAAAAAAAAAATAGATCAGTGTTCTCTCATTTGGGGTTCCTCTTCTACGGTGTGTACCACTGCATGTGCTGATGCCATTTAGCCCTTACCCAGTCACGGGGTGGGGGGGCTGGTACAAAAAACTGATGCAAAATATTGCTATAAGTAATACTATTTCTATGAGTAGTAAATAGTCTTTTTCTGTCCTCCAAGTCCTAGATCTTCTGCATACATATACATGGACACACATTCACACACACACGCATATACATTATATGCATAAATAGTTATAATCACATAGGTACCATAATTATATGCATATATATAAATGTTAAGTATATATAACATTTATAACTGTGGTAGGCTAACTTGTTAGCTTGCAAGAAGGTAAAATCTCAGAGTCTTTGAAGTTCTGAATAGAGTAGTTAATTTGATATAGTGTTACATTTTGTATTCATTTCAGTGAATATGCATTATTAATTTCCATTTATTTATTAGTATTATTGATGTATATATTTTTAGGTTTTTTTTTTCTTTTTTTCAGGTCTGGTACATTTCATAGACGCTTGAAAGCACTATGTCAGTTTCACCTAATTAATGGAAAAATATGTCCCTACAGCCCCACTTAAAATCTTGGTTTACTTTAAGGATTTTTAGGATAATTCTATGTTCATAAGAGAGACATATTTTACTAATTACTATTCCCTGATGGCCTGTGGATTTGTATACCTAAACCCCCAAGGGTACTATAGCTATCATTCTTTTCCAGAGATTATTTCAATAGACAAAGCTTGGGTTCTAATTACACTAACTTTCTAAGAGAACCTCAATTCTGTGGTATTTTTTATTTCATCAAAATAATAGAACATGTGTCGTGCACAAAAAAGAAATCTTCAGATTACTTGAGATCAAACTAATAAATCCAGAAGAAATTTATATAGATCATAAGAGGAAAGACAAAAGACCTGAAGTCTCCTGAGATAGGTTCATATTGCCTAAACATCCAGCCCTAAAATGTGAGAAAATATGGAAAGTGTACAATCTCTCCAGTGATTATACTATTATTATACTATTTCAGGAAAGGAATTATTTTTTTTAAGGCATTACTTTTTTTTTAAAGATTTATTTATTTATTTGACAGACAGAGATCACAAGTAGGCAGAAAGGCAGGCAGAGAGAGACGAAGCAGGCTCCCTGCTGAGCAGAGAGCCCGATGTGGGGCTTGATCCCAGGACTCTGGGATCATGACCTAAGCTGAAGACAGAGGCTTTAACCCACTGAGCCACCCAGGTGCCCCCAAGAATTTGCTTTTTTTTTTAATCCTTAAATGAAAGTACTACTATATTATCTTTAATTTACAAAAAGCCTTTACATTTTGAATAGAGAATTTAAAAAGTTAGTTGCCCTGGAAACTGAAGAAATTCACAGCTTTCTGAATACTTTATTAACCCATTATCATGCAGCTGTGATACCACAGTTAAATAAATGGCAATTGATTTTATGATTGCAGTTTTTTTTCTGATGTCAGTTTATATAAGTATTTTAACTTGAAATCATTGTAGACTTTGAAACACATGAAATTCCTTTCTCACCCCTACTAGAAGTTTTTACTTAGGATTTTATACATTCTTATTTTTATTATTTATCATATTTCTGTGCATTGAATTATATTTTTTTGTGTGTGGAATTGTTTTGTATCTCCTTTTTAATGTTGTTTGTAAATTGTCCTGAAACAGAATTATTCATTTCTGATCATATTAGATGATACACAGTTTGTACCATTATCTCTAGTTATGCTTTAAAAAACATTCAATTTGGTTATTTTAAGTAATAAGAAAACAAATTGTAACCTAACTCCTTATTGGTCATCTGGATTAAACTGGGATGAATTAGAGAAGTTAGTAAATTAGAGGCACCTGGGTGGCTCAGTGGGTTAAAGCCTCTGCCTTCAGCTCAGGTTATGATCTCAGGGTCCTGGGATTGAGCCCAGCATCAGGCTCTCTGCTCAGCAGGGAGCCTGCTTCCCTTCCTCTCTCTCCGCCTGCCTCTCTGCCTACTTGTGATCTCTGTCTGTCAAATAAATAAATAAAATCTTAAAAAAAAAGAAGTTAATAAATCAGTACTTCAAATAATAGTTGTTTTAAAAAAAAAACATGTTACAATGCTATAGTAATCAAAACAGTATGGGACTGGCACACAAATAGACATAAAGCTCAATGGAACAAGATAGAGACCTCAGAAATAAATCCACATTTCTATAGTCAATTAATCTATGAAAAAAAGAGGCAAGAATATGCAATGGGGAAAAGACAATCTTTTCAATAAATACTGCTGGGAAAATTGGGAACTGCATGTTAAAAGAATGAAACTGAACTACTTTCAGACACCATACAAAGTTAAATTCACAATAAGGTACCTGGGTGGCTCATTTGCTAAGTATATGACTTCAGCACAGGTCATAATCCCAGGGTTCTGAGATGGAGCTCCAACCAGGCTCCTTGCTCAGCAGTATGCCTGCTTCCCCTCTGCCTGCTGCTCCCATGTTTGAGCTCTCTCTCTTTCTGATAAATAAATAAATAAATAAATAAATCTTTTAAAAAAGAAATAAACTCAAACAAGATTAAAATCATAAACATGAGACCTGGAACCCTAAAAAATCTCAGAAAATGTTATAGGCAGTGATTTCTCTTCCATAAACCATAGCAACATATTCTTAGAAAAATCTTTTAAGGCAAGGGAAACAAAAACAAAAAATAAACTATTCGGACTACATCAAAATAAAAAGCTTTTGCACAGCACAGAAAATCATCAAAAAAAAAAAAACAACAAAAAGATAACTTACTGAATGGGAGAAGATATTTGCAAATAATATACCCAATAAGGGGTTAATGTCCAAAGTATAGAATAACTAAATACAAAGAAAAAACAAGCAGCCTGATTAAGAAATGGGCAGAGGAATGTTGAGGAATGTCTTTACAGACCTTTTTCCAAAGAAGACGTACAGATAGGCCAACAGACATATGGAAAGATGCTCAAAGTCACTAATGGTCAGGGAAATGCAAATCCAAACCACAATCAGATATCACCTTATACTTGTTAGAATGACCTAAATTGAGAAGACAAGAAACAACTAGTGTTAACAAGGATGTAGGAGAAAAAGGAATGCTATGTACTGTTGGTAAGAATTTAAATTAGTATAGCCATTGTGGAAAACAGTATGGAAATTCCTCAAAAAATTAAAAATAGAAATACTATATGACCCAACAATTCTACTATTGGGTATTCACCCAGGGAAAACAAAACACTAACTCAAAAAGATAAATGCACCCTTATGTTTACTGAAGCATTATTTATAATAGTCAAGACATGGAAGTAACCTAAGTGTCCATCAGTAGAGTAATGGATAATGAAAATGTGGCATATATGAATAATTGAATAGTACAAAGTCATAAAAAAAAATAAGATCCTGTCATTTGAGACAGCATGGATGAACCTAGAGGGAATTATATTAAGTGAAATAAGTCAGATGAGAAAGGCAAACACAATAAGATTTCCCTCATAAGCAGAATCTAAAAAGTGAATAAGCAAGTGAAAAGCAGAATCAGTACCATAAATACAGACCACAGACTGATGGTTGCCAGAGGAAAGGGGGATGGGAATTGGACAAAATGGGTGAAGGGGAGAGGGCAATACAGGCCTTCAGTTATGAAATGCGTAAGTCATGGGAATAAAAAGCAGAGCATGGGAATAAAAAGGAACACAGTCAATGATATTATAATAGCAATGTAATGGGACAGATGGCAGCTGTACTTGCGGTGAACATAGCATAATGTATAAACTTGTCAGATGACTAAGTCATACAAGGGAAGCATGTGCCAACAATATTAAAATTTAAAAAAATTTTCAAATAATTTTTGTAGATATTTCTACCTCAAGGACTTGGAGGATAACACCTCACACTTTAAGTGTGGAATGAACATAGTTACTTCTAAAGGGTACAGCATGCAAAGTTGAAAAAGAAAAGTGTGTTCTCTTTTTTATTTATTTAACTTAATTTTTGTGTGTGTGTGTCCCAAAATTCATTGTTTATGCACCACACCCAGTGTTCCATACAATACGTGCCCTCCTTAATACCCACCAACAGGTCCATCCAACCCCCCATCCCCGTCCCTTCCAAAACCCTCAGTTTGTTTCTCAGAGTCCACGGTCTCTCATGGTTTGTCTTCCCCTATGATTTCCCCCAACTCACTTCTCCTCTCCATCTCCCAATGTCCTCCATGTTATTCCTTATGCTCCACAATTAACTGAAACCATAAAATAATTGACTCTCTCTGCTTGGCTTATTTAACTCAGCATAATCTCTTACAGTCCCATCCATATAGATACAAAAGTTGGGTATTTATCCTTTCTGATGGAGGCATAATGCTCCATTGTATATATGGACCATATCTTCTTTATCCATTCGTCCGTTGAAGGGCATCTTGGTTCTTTCCACAGTTTGGCAACTGTGGCCACTGCTGCTATGAACATTGGGGTACAGATGGGCCTTCTTTTCATTACATCTGTATCTTTGGGGTAAATACCCAGTAGTACAATTTCAGGGTCATAGGGAAGCTCTATTTTTATTTTCTTAAGGAATCTCCACACTGTTTTCCAAAGTGGCTGCACCAACTGGCATTCCCACCAATAGTGTAAGAGGATTCAACTTTCTCCACATCCTCTCCAACACCTGTTGTTTACTATCTTGTTAATTTTGGCCATTCTAACTGGTGTAAGGTGGTATCTCAATATGGTTTTGATTTCACTGATGGCTAATGAAGATGAACATGTTTTCACGTGTCTGTTAGCCATTTGTATGTCTTCTTCAGAGAAGTGTCTGTTCATGTCTTCTGCCTATTTTTTGACATGAATTATCTGCTTTGTGTGAGTTGCGTTTGTGAAGTTCTTTAGAGATCTTGGATATCAGCCCTTTGCTGTAGTGTCATTTGAGAATATCTTCTCCCATTCTTGTGTTGCCTCTTTGTTTTGTTGACTCTTTCCTTTGCCGTGCAGAAGCTTTTGATCTTGATGAAGTCCCAAAAGTTCATTCTTGTTTTGTTTCCTTTGAAAAGAAATAAAATAAAATAAAATGAAAAAAAAAAGATAAAATGGAATTAGAGTAACCAAAGACTTGAAATTGGATTACATGTCTAAAACACCCTCAGAAAACTTCTTGCTATATTCTCCTTTCCAGAGGCAACTTTTAGTTCAGATTTACTCATTCACGGAGAGAGTCTGATTCAAAACTAAACATACTAGGACAGGATTTCTTGGTAGTGTCAATTTGTGATGATGGCTTCTTTCTCCTTTAACAGTCTCATATTCATTAAGAAACTGTTTTTTAGAAATTAAGAGCCACATGTTAATCTGCTTCCTACATTTCATCTGACCATTGTTTTCTTCTTCTAACTGTAGAACTAGTTAAATGATGTTTATTTCTTCTATGGCTACTGACACACCTAATCTTACCACTTAGAAAATCTTAGGGGAAACTGCGTGGCTCAGTCAGTTAATCTGACTGAGACCATGATCTCAGGGTCCTGGGACAGTTGAAACCCAGCATCAGGCTACCTGCTCAATGGAGAATCTGCTTCTTTCTGCCCCTCTCCCCATCTCTCTCTCTTTCAAATAAATAAAATCTTTATAAACAATATAATAAAACAATTTTAGAGTGGGCTGCTGAGTGACACTTCAGAGAATAAAAATGTTTTTTATATTCAAAGTCTGAAAAACTCTTCTTCAATTTGTATCAATCTTCATCATTTTAGTCCACATTACACTATGTATGTTGCATACATAGTGATAGATGTATGGTAGATAAGTGATAGACTGTGTATGATAGACATGTGATAGATAGGTATAGATGTATGATAGGTATATGTAGGTATGATAGACAGTCTTTATACTTTGGGATTGAAGTTGGAATTTTCTTTATTGTTGCAAATGCAGAACCTAACATTTCTTGCATATAATAGCATTCAATAAATATGCAGTCAATGGCTGAATTAATGAACGCACATTCTTTGCATCACAAGAAACAAGTAATAAAATATCTATGATCATTATGAAAAATGATAGTTAAGCTATATTTAACACACTATTTTCCTGTTGTGATACAATGATTACTTAAGATATTTTAACAATAAAATTTCTAAAAATGTCAGAAACATTATTTAAAGTTGAAGAGATCAAGAGAGAGGAGGAGGAGTGAGGAAGAGGAAAAGAAGGAAAGGAAATATTAACTGCCACATATAGGTAGATGTCTACATGGTTGAGACTGCTCTAGAAATTACTAGGTGCTAACATTTAGAATAGCTATGAATTTTGTTTCTATATTATTTCTAGTTTTACTTGATCATGCTGTGTGTTCAGTAAGGAAATAAGGGTAATGAATAACCAAAACCTCCCCATACAGAAGACAGAGTATCCTATGCAATACCAGAAAGACACTTATGGTTTATTTGTCCAATCCAGTATATATCATGTATTCAGATGAAGTGATAATATTATTGTCTATGTTTGGATCGGCGGACTATCCCCGGGGCCCGTATTTTTTTTTTCATTCTTTTGTGTATTTGTATTACAGTTTATATATGAATAATACATACTGAACACTTTGTATTTTGTGTGGCTCATTGAAAAAAAATGAAATCTCTTCGAGCATATTAATAGTCTGAATGATAGCCCAATTTATGTATGTGAAAACATTTTTAGGAGTCTCAAGCTAGAAACTATGTTTGTCAAACACTACCTTGTAGGCTCCCTTTATAGGTGGGGAGGAGGGGCTGACTCAGTTTCATTAGAGGCCCAGGAGGACTGTATCCTGGTGTTTATCTTATATGGCTGTTGATATTGGCAGGGAAGGGATTTCTATGGGCTTCTATGCTTGTCACTGACTGCAGGGAACAGTGACACCTGTGGAGAAAGAGAGATACTGCTGAAGAAGACGTTAAGACTGAACTAAATTTTATAGCATTAGAAGGATTTTTTTTCCCACTCTTGAGTCCTAAGAAAGAGTTTTTATTCTACATTCCATAAGTACGTTATTTACTTTTATCTTAATAGACATATTAACCAGACTATATTACCTGGAAATAAAAAAAATGTATTACATGAGCTTTTAAAAGGCTAGATCACAATGCTTTAATTCATAGATAACATAATAACCACCTGAACAATCATAACACAAAATGTGTGTTATTGCTGTTGTTACTAACCTTTAATTGTTGTCATGAAGTTAGTGTCATTAAGTTCTTCAGAAGGAATCAATAAGAATGATTTTTTTGAAAGGTTCAGTTTGATAAAAGATTTGAAGAGAACTTGTGAAAAAAAGATTCAATATAATAGACAAATGATCTAAAAAATCAAATGAATACAGACTTACAGAGTGAGCAGGGGACATAAAAATCCTCCTTCCAGTAGTGTTTGTAGTAGATGGTTTAGTCTGGAATTTTCAACAGATTGATTTCTTTTCATTACTTAATCATTAAAACAAAAATGCAACTATTATCAAAATAAAAATAAGTATATTATTTTATCATTTTCAGAAAATATTAAGGACAAATGGAAATGCTAGCATATTTTGAATGATGACTATTTGAATATGAGGTATTTTAATTTTATGACAAACAGGTTAAAGTCTGTGAGGTGTTTAATTATTACTGGTTAAGAACATTTTTCTAAGTGTTAGTGTAATCACATTTTGTTATAGTTAAACTAACATTTGCTGTAACCTCAAACATACCATAGGTCATTTTAAAAAACAGATCATAGTAAAGGATGATGACTGTTTTCAGGTATCTGCTGTCACATAAAATTTATTCTTGGGAATCAGTAGTGCTGTTTTGCTTTGTTTATTGGTTTGTTTGTTTTCAAATTTTGTGTGTCTGACTGTTTGAACTGATAATATGAGAGGTGTGTCATAAGATTTTACACATTATTTGTTAATGATAGATAGCATTTCAACAAGAAAACTAGCTTTCAAAAGATAATAAGAGAAAATTTTTGATCAAACATATTTTCTCAACCTAATCAAGGCATACATTGCATAAATTAAAATACACACATTAAGTGCACAATTCAATAACTTTTTCCAAATATATACCTTGATGTAATCTCCACCTTAATAAAGATCTAGAACATTTCCTTCATTCAACCAATTTTGTGGTTCCCTTTTGCAATTAATCCCTCCTACCTTGGTACCAGCTATGTGAAAATATTCAAATAACTTCTTTTAATTCTATCTCTTATATACAACATCAGAGTCATCTGGTTTAGGTCTCTGATAACAGATTTTTACTCTTGCCTATGTATCACATTTAATGTTTTTTCCGCATGTTTTATTTATTTTTAATTTTGACAAGACATTATTGATGATACATTGAAGACCACCAGAATTGTTATATTCCTCTAAAGAGTGCTGATTTTTTAAATATATGTTAATAATTTTCCAAGCATTTCAACTCGTACAACTTCCTTTCAGGTTCTGCTTATACACATCTGTGAAAAATCCAGTGATTTCCAACTCTCTTTAACACAATAGGATTCAACCTTCAATTTGTCTCCACTCTTGTTTGCAAAACTTGCTCCTAGTCTTTCTTAAAACAGCAATCCATCTAAAATCTAAGACATAATCTTGACTAATAAGGTATAGTGTTTCTGTTGTCACAGTTGAATGCTAGGGGTGATAACATGTACATTATGACTGGTTCAGAAATCCAGCATTTCCATAGCACTATTTGCCATCTAGTGTCTCTGTTCTGTTTTCAATCCCATGGCAACTTGGTAAGTCTCCTGTGATACTGCACTGAGCTTGTACTGCCCTGCTCAGGGAAATTTCAGGAAATTTCCACACAAGAGTTCTGGAGTTTTTGTCTGGGCAACACCTTCCTTTCTAGTGCTCTACTGAGTTTAGCAACTTCATCTGTCTCTGAACACTGATATCTGCCTCCTCAGCTCACAGGGACCATCACAGTCTGTTTGACTAGAGCTCTCTGTGCCTGTCAGGAAATAGAACTATAGAGACCTGGAGTGATCTGTGGGCCTGCATCATGAGTTTACTTTCCTTCTGGAATTGCAGTTTACACTACCAAATGCTTAAAAGCATTTATCTCATATTTTACCCTGATATATTTTGTCCAGATTTATGTTATTTTAGAGCATGAGAACAACTTGATATCACTTATTCTTTTGTTGCTGGAGCTGTAGTCCCTTCAAGCATGTCTTTAATTGTATGATTTCCCACCGAATTACAAAAAATAGGAATGATTCATTACTTATGATGATAGAGAATTGTGCATGTCTTTTCCTTCAAGTAGACTTTTGAATTTTTATATATTTGGCCTTTTAATACTCATCTTAAACAATTTAAGTCATCTTTAAAGATTTATATAAATTATTTAAATAATATCTATATGTTTATTTAAATAATCTTCAAGTATATATAAGATACTAGGATCTTGAGAAGGTTATTACTATTTACTAAAAAAAAATCAAATAATGACTCTGTGGCTGCTCACACACCAATTCTATCACTAAAGTATTGCAGTGAAAAAGCCCTAAATATCCCATACAAATAAAATTCTAAGTCTATATCATAGATGAGGAATAAAAATGATTTCTTCTGCTTATATACATTAGAACACTACAGCTGCCAACCATTTCCCTCTTTAGAGATTGAAAAATCTTTGCTATTTAGAGTCAAAATGGAAAGAACTCTGAGTTCACACACTAACATTTTAGAATGTAAATAGATGTCTCCAAGGACCAGATATGTCTTTGTGCCTCAGAGTTTACAACTTACTGATATCTTTATGTTCCCATCCTCATTTTCCCTTGCAATGTATTTACATACCTTTTGAGTTAGGTAAATCTCTCTGGAGTTCTCACACAATCTATACAGATGTAAATGAACTTCCCAAGCCTTGTTCTTTACCCAGAATCCTCAGTTCTTAGCAAAATTAATGCAGGGAGTCTTTATTCTGCAGAAACACAAAAATATTTCTATACACTCAAAATATCCCAAACAAAGAAAAAATTAAGAAGTACAGAATATTACAAAACGTTCTGAGATTTTAACTCTGAGTAGTTGTCTGAAACAAATATCTGATACAAGCAAATGGAATATTGCGGTATCCTTGATATTTTACTTGGAATCAAATCATTATGAATATATGTCTCATATAGACACAAATGGATAGCTCAGTCTGTACTATGAAGATAATTTTTTGGGTGATGAACCTTTTAAACTTGATTGTAAATGTGAGCAATTACGTGATTTAATTCAGGAGTGTTCTTCAAATGATCGGATTTAATTTTGTATAAATAGCAAGTTAGTAAGGAAATATAAAGGTAAAAAAATTTGTTGCCATTTAAGATGTTCTTACTAACTTTTCAGGAAAAAAAGAATGGTTTTCTAATCCCTTTCATTTAGTTGTGAGCATTAAATAATACCAATTATGTGCAATCCTTTGAAATCACTAAGTATAATATAAATGTTATTTGTAATATCTATTTATGAATTATGGTATAATTCAAATTAACAACAGTAATAATATAAGTACTACCAAAAACTGAATAAGGATTCTAATTCAATATCAAATGAATAGGAATAAATAGGAATAAAAACAATGTCAGGATATCTGTAGTTAATACTTACCCACTGGTAATTCTAAAATTATTTGGAAAGAAGGCATCATCTCCCCTAAATATTAGTCATATTATATTATAGCTTTAAATTACCATACTATCATGTTTATTCAACTCCTAAACATTCAATTTATAATGGCATATGTGAATCAGCAGAAAAGTAATTTACTTGTTAAAAAAAAAAAAAAGAAGTATGATGAGTGTGACTCATCTTTCTTGAAACAGTTAACTCAAAATTAATGCTTAAATTTAAGACAAAGACTTTTTGACCATTTGTTTTGATTTTAACAAATGTTTGAAACCACAGTCTTCTAGATATGTGCCTTGTAGAATGATGTAAAGGTCTTCATTGTATGCTGGATTTGGTAAACTTTGATCCTTTCCCCTCCTCTATCTACCTTCCTTTGGTCAATCAAACTTAGTTAACTAAATAGTGTCATGGAAAGATGGAGTTATGCCTTTCAAACTTATTTATAATTCATTGAAGATTCAGTCTTATGTATTGAATGATATAAAGCTGCAATGCTGTATTTTTTTCTACATGAATACAAAAATGACATATCATTTTTAAAAAAATACAGGTTTCCTCAATAAATCTCTCTTTCTGCCTCTATCAAACATATGTCCATATATATGTGAGGGTTTTCTTTATATATCTGTGCTTCTATTTGTTTACTTGTCTATCCCCATTATTCTTGTCTTAATTACCATAATTTATATAGACCTTATGTCTGATATAACCGGATCATGAAGGAATCACACCTGTATTTGATGGCAAAAACTACATGTCATGCATAAGGAGTACATTTTCAAATGGTTAAAGTACCTAGATAGTTCTTTGTATTTTGTTTGTTTTGCTTTGCTTGTGTGTGTTTGTGGGAGTGGTGTGTGTGAAATACAACTGTAGTTTGTGTACAAAAGCAAATTACAGGTGGACATGTGTGTGCCAAAGAAGTAGAATGTTCTAGAAACTGCTTATTTTATCACAATATTTTTCTCTCTCTGTCTTTTTGTTTCTTTGTCTCTATCTCTCTGTTTCTCTCTCCTTCTCTCCTTCTCTCCATCCATAGCATTGAGAAACCCCTGATCTTTGTCAAGACACACAACCACCCAGATTCAATTATTTACTTCTCTCATGAAGCCAATTGTGGCCATGTTTATATATCTTAACAAATAGTTTGCAAATAAAAAAACACTTTTTTTTTTTAAATAATGTGATACCCTTCCTCATCTCATCTTCTTCCCTGTTGACTAAAATGTAGACACAATTCCTGCACCTCTAGGAAATGGAAGTCATAAATGACAGATGAAAGAATAAATGTAATTTGGTCTCTAACAAGAAGAAACATCATAGTTCTAGATTGACTATTGGAAGACTACATGTACTTGAGAAAGCAACATTTAAAAAATAATCTCTTTGTTTAAGAACAGTTTTCTATTTACAGAAAAATTACAAAGATAATACAGAGTTGCCATATACCCCATACTGTTTAACCTATTGTTAACTTATTGAACTTATCACAACTAATAAGCCAAAATCAATTTGTTATTATTAACCAAAGTTTATAATTTACACATATTTCCTTAGTTTTTACTTAATGTGCTTTCTCTGTTTCAGGTCTCATCCAGAACAGTAAAATATCTTAAGTTCTTAGGTTCCCTTAAATTTATCTAGATGATAACAAATTCTCAGCTTTTTTGTGTTTAGGATGACCTTAACAGTTGTGAGGAATATTGCTTGAGATTTTGTAGATCATCCTCTAATTTGAATTTGTCTGATGTTTTCCTCATGGTTAGACTGAAATTAAGGGCTTTTTGAAGGAAGATCATAGTGATAAACTGTTATTCTTATCACATCACATCAATGGTACTTGGTATTAACATGACTGTCACTAATGATATTAATCTTGATCACCTGCCTTTGGGAGTAAATGTTGATTCTGCACAGAAAACATTACTCTGGGAGGAGGGGCAAGATGGCAGAGCAGTAGGAGACCCTGTTTCATCCAGTCCCCTATAGTGGGCTAATTATCTACCAGAACACTCTGAATACCCATGAAATCAGTCTGAGATGTAAGATTATACACTTTTGGATCTCTATGGGGGAAGAAGATGGTAGTGGAGAGTTAAAATGAAGTGGGAACAATCATACTGATATTGGAGGATAAACAGAAGGGGGGCAGAGTCACCAGAACTGACCCATTGGAAAGTAATACCCCAATACGAAAGCCCTGTGACTGGAGACCAGCATTAACTTGGAGTCTGGTTAAAAGCACTCAAAAAGAGCAAAAAATCTTAAGGGGAAACTGGTGGAATTGGGTGGTCATGGGCATAGACCTAAGCCCATGGTCCCAGGATGTCCACTAACTGGTGACAGCCCATGCCAAAGAGAATGCGACAGAGCCCATGGGCTGTGCTCCCTGAGTCCCCCTCTTTCTGCTACTTGCACCAGCATTGGGCTAGGCACACTCCCACCAGCACATGTGAGGGAGTCTGATGGGTACGCCAGCTGGTGCTCTCTGGAACCACAGCCTTTTGTGCTCTGCACGCACTGCATGAATGGGATCTGAACTGCACTCCCCACTGGCACCTGAGAGAGCTCTGTGGGGGTGCTGGCCAGTGGTCTCTAGGACCAAACAAGAGTCTGAACTCTCCTATCTGGGCTTGAAAAACTCAGCACACTATCTCTGGTTGGGATCTCTGGGACAGGCAGCGACCTATGAAATCCAGAGGTCTGGACCCCAGACAGCAGTCCTGGCAAAGACAACCATCAGAAGCAGGCTTCTTGAACCAATATCGTTCACAGTTTTAGTGGCACAGGGGTGCAGAGACAAGTAGGCACTTTGGGTGACCTCTGAGACAGTGGCTGGGGACATGCTCTGCCTGTGGGAGGTTGCATAGCTCAGTGGAGTTTTCACAGGGGGAGTCTCCGTGTTCTGGACCACCCAGAAGGGAGTAGACTGAGGCTTCTCTCTGAGACGGAGGTCTGGGTGTAGTTTGTTTTCCACCAAACCTCAGAAAAAGCCGCAAAAAGCTGCCAAACTCCAGAGAACAAAACCCTGAAAAACTGGTCTCCACAGAGCCCAGCCCCATGATAGGGGGCAAAAAGACACAACCCAAGCAAGACTGACTGAAAAACATGATGTCGCAGGCCACTCTCCCAGGAAGCCAGTCAAAAGAATGAGAGGACAACAACCGCAGTGTCCCCATAAAACTGAAAAACCCCAATATCAGGGGAAAACAATATATTAAGCTCCTAGTATTACTTTAAAACCTGTATATTTCATAGATACAACTTTAATTCATTCTTACTATTCTTGTTCTTTTTAATTTTTTTAATCTACTTACCATTACAATGAGAGGTTCAATACAACATATTCCATAATAACCTTTTAGCTTGAATGTTTTTTCATACATATATCTGTGTTTTTCTTTTGCTTTTCTATTTTTAATATATATATCTATATATAGATAGATAGATAGATATAAATTTCAAGATAATCCTCTTTTCCTAATCAATACTACCCCTATATATAAATCAGTTTTAATCTCTCTTTATCTCTGGAAAGTTGAGTCCTTTAACAACGATATCAAGATATACCCAGGAAGAATCAAAATAACCTTCCTCCCCACATTGAAGATTTATAACCACCCTCCCATCTTTTTCTTCTGTTAGTGTTTCTGTGGATTTATTTTTGTTCTGATGTTATATAAATCTTATCCTTGGGGTTCATTTTGGCTGGGTCTTTTTTTTTTTTTTTTCCTTATCAATTAGTTTTGTCCATCTTTTTGTTTGTCTGTTTTTATTTGTATACCTTATAAGTCTTGTCTTTGGGGCCCATTCTGGTTGGGTCTTATCTTTTCTCTCTCTCTCTTTTTTTTTTTTTTTTTCCTTTTTTTTTTCTTTCTTTTTAGTGGTGAGTTTTATGATTGCTCAGAAGCATTCCAGGGTGCATCTTTCCTAGATCATGGTTAATATGTTCAACTACACATCCCTTCAACCACCTCTCACCAAAATGACTAGAAGAAGGAACACCCAACAAAGGAAAAAATCAGAGACTGTACCCTCTCCATCAGAACTATCGGATATGGACATAAATTGTATGTTGGAAAGGGAATCCAGGGTAACAATAATCCAGGCAATGCCTAGGTTGGAGAAAACCATTAGTGATAACATGGAATCTCTAAGGGCAGAAGTGAAAGCTGCCCAAGAAAAAGTTAAAAATGCTATCAATGAGATCCAATCTAATCTAAATACTCTATCAGCTAGGATAACCAAGGCAGAAGAGAGAATTAGTGATCTAGAGGACAAACTGATAGAGGAAAAAGGATCAGGAGGAGGCATGGAAGAAACAGCTTAGAAATTATGAAAACAGAATTAGGGAAATAAATGACGTCTTGAAACATTGCATCAGAATTACTGGGATTCCTGAGGGGGAGGAGAAAGAAAGAAGACTACGAAATATAGTTGAACAAATTCTCCATGAAAATTTTCCCAGTCTGGGAAATGGAACCAGCATTAGTGTCCTAGAGGCAGAAAGATCACCCCCCAAGATCAACGAATCTAGAAAGACCTCGAGACACTTGTTTGTGAGACTGATGAATCATAATTTTAGACAACAGCTCCTGGGGGGCCAGGGGGAAGAGATTCCTTACATACAGAGGAAGGTCCATCATAATAATGTCAGACCTGTCCACAGAAACCTGGTAAGCCAGAAAGGGCTGGCAAGACATATTCAGGGCACTAAATGAGAAGAACATGCAGCAAATAATACTTTATCCAGCAAGGTTGACATACAAAATGGATGATGAGATAAAGAGCTTCTAAGACTGGCAAAGTTTAAAGCAGTATGTGACCACCGAGCTGGCACTGCAAGAAATACTAAGGGGGGGGGTGGGGGTTCTATAAAAGAAGAAAGAACTAAAGAGTGACATAGAACAGAAATTTACAGAGATAATCTATAGAAACAAGGACTTCACAGGCAACATGATATCAATAAAAACGTATTTTTCAATAATTACTCTCAACCTGAACCTTCTAAATGCTCCCATAAAATGACACAAGGATTGGGTAAAATGACAAGACCTGTCCATGTGCTGTCTACAAAAGACCCATTTGGAACCTAAATATACATCCAGACTGAAAGTGAAGGGATGGAGAAGCATCTTTCATGCCAATGGGCCTCAAAAGAAAGCTGGCATAACAATTCTCATATCAGTTAAATTAGATTTTAAAGACTACAGTCAGAGAAAGCAGAAAACAGAAAATCAAAAAAGAAACAAGAGCATTTAATGACACACTGGAGCAGATGAACCTCATAGATATATACAGAATATTCCACCCTAAAACAACAGAATACTCGTTCTTCTCCAGCACACATGGAACTTTCTCCAGAATAGACCACATACTGGGTCACAAATCAGGACTCAACCAATACCAAAGACTGAGATTCTTCTCTGCATATTCTCAGACCACAACGTTTTGAAACTGGAACTCAGCCACATGAAAAAGTATGGAAGGAATATAAACACGTGGAAGCTAAAGACCACCTTGCTTAAGAATGTTTTGGTCAACCAGGAAATCAATGAGGGACTTAAACAATTCATGGAAACCAATGAGAATGAAGACACTTTGGTCCAAAACCTATGGGATACGGCAAAGGTGGTCCTAAGGGAGAAATACATAGCCATCCAAGTTTCCTTCAAAAAAATTGAAAAATTCAAAATACTCCAGCTGCCTTTGCACCTTAAAGAACTGGAGAATCAACAACAAATTAAGCCAACCCCACACACGAGAAGGGAAATAATGAAGATTAGAGCAGAGACCAATGAGATAGAAACTAGAGATACAGTAGAAAACACCAGAAAACTAGAGCTGGTTTTTTGAAAGAATCAATAAGATTGATAAACCATTGGCCAAACTAATCCAAAAGAAAAGAGAGGACCCAAATTAATAAAATTATGAATGAAAAGAGAGAGATCATGACTAACACTAAGGAAATAGAAACAATCATCAGAAATTATAATCAACAGGTATATGCCAGTAAGTTAGGCAATCTAGATGAAATGGATGCATTCCTGGAAACCAATAAACTTCCAAAACAAAATCAGGAAGAAATTGACAGCCTGAATAGACCAATATCTAGTAACGAGATTGAAGAGGTTATCAAAATCCTCCCCAAAAAAACAAGAGCCCAGGACCTGACAGATTCCCTGGAGAATTCTACCAAACATTCAAAGAAGAAATAATACCTATTCTCCTGAAGCTGTTTCAAAGATAGAAACAGAAGGAAAACTTCCAGACTCTTTTTATGAAGCCAACATTACCCTGATCCCCAAACAAGGCAAAGACCCCATCAAAAAGGAGAATTTCAGACCAATATTCCTGATGAATATGGATGCTAAGATTCTCAACAAGTTCCTTGTTAATAGGATCCAACAGTATATTAAAAAGATTATCCACCATGACCAGATGGGATTTATCCATGGGAGCAAGGGTGGTTCAAATTTCACAAATGAAGCAATGTGACAGAACAAATCAATAAGAGAAGAGAGAAGAACTGCATGGTCCTCTCAGTTGATGGAGAAAAAGCATTTGACAAGATACAGTGTCTGTTCCTGATTAAAACCCTTCAAAGTTTAAGGATAGAGGGAACATTCCTCAACTTCATAAAATCTGTCTATGAAAAACCCACAGCAAATATCATCCTCAACGGGAAAAAGCTGACAGCCTTCCCTTTGAGATCAGGAACATGACAAGGATGTCCATTCTCACCACTGTTATTCAACATAGTACTAGAAGTCCTCGCAATAGTAGGAATCAGATAATGAAAAGAAATAGGAGGTATTCAAATTATCAATGAAGCAGTCAAACTCTCTCTCTTCACAGATGACATGATGCTTTATATGGAAAACTCAAAAGACTCCACCCCCAAACTACTAGAACTCATACAGCAATTCAGTAATGTGGCAGGATACAAAATCAATGCACAGAAATCAGTTGCTTTTTCATACACTAACAATGAAAATATAGAAAGGTAAATGAGACTTGATTCCATTTACTATATATAGCGCCAAGAACCATAAGATACCTGGGAATAAACCTAATCAAAGAGGCAAAGGATCTGTACTCGAAGAACTACAGAACACTCATGAAAGAAATTGAAGAAGACAAAAATGATGAAAGACCATTCCATGCTCACTCATGGATTGGAAGAAGAAACATTGTTAAAATGCCTATACTGCCTAGAGCCATCTAGACTTCCAATGCCAACCTGGCCAAATTTCCATGGGCAATTTTCAAAGAGCTGGAACAAACAATCCTAAAATTTGTATGGAACCAGAAAAGACCCTGAATCGCTAAGGAAATGCTGAAAAAGAGAAACAAAACTAGGGGTATCATGGTGCCTGATTTCACGCTTTACTACAAAGCTGTGATCACCAAGATAGCATGGTACTGGCACAAAACCAGACACATAGACCAGTGGAATAGAGTAGAGAGCCCAGATATGGGCCCTCAACTCTATGGTCAAATAATCTTTGACAATGCAAGAAAAAATATACAATGGAAAAAACAGTCTCTTCAATAAATGGTTCTGAGAAAATTGGACCGCTACATGTAGAAGAATGACACTTGACCATTCTGTTACACCATACACAAAGATAAACTTGAAATGGATGAAAGACCTCAAGGTGAGGCAGGAATTATCAAAATCGTAGAGGAGAACACAGGCAGTAACCTCTTTGACATCGGCCACAGCAACTTCTTTCAAGCTATGTTTCCAATGGCAAAGGAAACAAAACAAGAATGAACTTTTGGGACTTCATCAAGATCAAAGCTTCTGCACAGCAAAGGAAACAGTCAACAAAAGAAAGAGGCAACCGACGGAATGGGAGAAGATATTCGCAAATGACACTACAGCAAAGGGCTGATATCCAAGATCTATAAAGAACTCCTCAAACTCAACTCACACAAAGCAGATAATCTCGTCAAAAAATGGGCAGAAGACAGGAACAGACACTTCCCCATTGTATCTTCTAAGTAGGACTGAAATTACCCCCTAGTGGTGAATTTCTGACCCCATTGGACTTCAAAAGAATAAGAGAAAACTGTGCTTCCTATTAAAAGAGAAAGATAAGCCAGAGATAAAAGAAATGTGAATGGAGAGCATATGTCAAAAGATGCATACATGAACAAGAAGCAGAGACTTCAAAGAAAATCGAAAAACAGCTTGTGCAGCATTCTACTGCACACATTTGTGAACACACATACACTTGCTGTCACCCATTCACATGCCATGATTAAAACAAGTAAACACAGTATGTTTGATAAAAATATGGTTAGACTAAGATAAAACAAGCTCTTCTGTTAAATATCTCCCTTTACAAACATAATAAATGACACACATATGTAATTCATCTTCTTCAGGATGTTGTATTTTCTCTCCAGGGAATCATTTGCTAACCAAAAGCTCAAACATGAACCATTCTCATAAAAAATTTCTTAATTCATTTCTCTTCTTTACAAAGCTCCATTTGCTTTCTGCCAACACCATCAGATATCTTAATTACTTTTGAATTCTTAACACCATTAAACTGCCTTCACTTTTGTATGCCAGAGACCATGACTGAAAGATCTGCATGTCTTCTTGACCAAAGTAGTGTCTAAAACTCTTACAGTGGGTGCTCAATAGGTAATAGTGAATTGAAAACATGAATATTATTTTAATTAAATGACTGGCATAATTTTCCAGGGCTGGTAGATTTTTCTCTCTCCTATTTCTGTGAAGATTGGAGAAGTATTTTCATCAACATTATTATTATTATTTTATCATGAAGTGTAGAGAATCTCAGAACTGATTGTATTGATATTTTTCAATGAGTGAGAATAATTTAGAAAATGCTTTTCACTAAACATTCATTAAATCAAATAAAACTACTTCTTTTTCCTTAGCCTGATACCTAAAGATCCTTAAAATTGTCTTTTGTTTATCTCCATTATTTAATCTGACCAAAATGGCTGATTCCAAATTTATCAATAATTTTTTTTTTTTTAAAGATTTTATTTATTTATTTAACAGACAGAGATCACAGGCAGGCAGAGAGGCAGGCAGAGAGGCAGGCAGAGAGAGGAAGGGAAGCAGGCTCCCTGCCGAGCAGAGAGCCCGACGTGGGGCTCGATCCCAGGACCCTGGGATCATGACCCAAGCCGAAGGCAGAGGCTTTAACCTGCTGAGCCACCCAGGCGCCCTCAATAATTTATTTTTGATGAGAAACAAGGATACTTAATAAATAAAGTATCAAAATAGGTTATTTATAAAAAAAATCATGACATAAAGGTCTAATATAAAAATAAATGTATAAAGATATGTGTGGTAATTAAGCTTGACTTAAATAAAATATATAATTCCATATGAATGTCATGAGAGATTTCCTCATTTTGCCATGTGATTTTGTGGTTTTCAGAAGTATTCGCATTGGTGGTTTGAGGTCACAATATTCTCTCCTTAATATAACAGTATACTTCACTTTAATATAATTTAAATTTTATGACCGCACTGTGTACACAATTTTTTTTTTTTTTAATTTGACAGAGAGAGAGAGATCACCAGTAGGCAGAGAGGCAGGCAGAGAGAGCAGGGGAAGCTGGCTGTCTGCTGAGCAGAGAGCCTGATGTGGGGTTTGATCCCAGGACCCTGGGATCATGACCCGAGCTGAAGGCAGAGGCTTAACCCGCTGAGACACCCAGGCATCCCTACACATAATTTTTAAAAGTCAGTTTTTAGTTTTAGTTTTTGGTTGTTGGCTACTTAATGCATGCTTTAATTTGTTTTTCACATCAGAGCATTTCTTCAAATAGCTGATTATATTTGAACTTTTTTTTTTTTCATCTTTTAATAGTGAGGCACTCAAAGGTTGCTGGGGTTTTGTGAGGATGTGTGGGACTTAATGACTAGAAGGCTTAATAATAACATGCTAGGCAGACATTCAGCCATTTCCTTCTAGGAGTCCCAGTAGTTTGCATTTTGGACCATAGAGGGATCTTCATCTTTTTTTGGGTAGTGGTAGATGTGGGAAGGAGGCTGGATGTATGAGAAAAGCAGATAAGAGACTGATTCTGTGTTTCCTAATAGCCAAATGAAACAAACTGGGGCAACTGACCATAGACTTTTGCACACTTTTTGTTTTCCTACATAGTACTCTAGGCTTCACTGAGTTTCAGGAGATTTAATCCAATCTATCTCTCGTTGGAAGACCTGCAGAGAGTGAAACTCCAGAACTGCAACAGGTAGGAGAAGGAGATGTAATTGTTAAGCCATAAGCCTTGCAAATCATGTCTTGAGATAACACCTATATACCTGCCTTTCAGATGGATTTATTTCCAGAAATTTCTGAAATCTTCCAGAGTTCTGTTGTGTGATTCAGCTTATTTCCATGCTGTCTACCCTTTACTCCTATTAGGTGTTTAGGTTTGTTTTCTCAGTTTCAATACATCAGTTAACACATGTGCTACAGTATAATCAAGATACTAAATTTTGCACCAATTGGATACATAACTTTAATGACAAAGTAGGACAAAAAACTTCTTACTTAATAAAATAAAATATTAAAAATATTTTATTTGGAAAATACTCTATCCCAAGAATGTTTTTCTAATACTTACATATAAATATTTAAATGGCACTATGTCCTCCCATCATAAAAAAAAAACACATGTTTTGTTTCTATTTATGAGACTGAGCACAATTGCCATACATACATACATATATATTTTCCATGTGAATTTTAGCTTTAGGTAGGTTAGTTAGACTGCACACTTCAAAGTTTAATATTTAACTGTTTTTCTCAATAATACCTTACCCATTTTAGCAAACAATTCAGTAGAATCTTATTTTAGAGCATGTAGTTCTTGGGGAAAAGACAAAAGCAAAGTTTTACAACTTAAAAAATAGAGCTTTTTGGTTAAATTTGCATTGACCTTCATTTTATATATAAAGGCATATAATTATATATGAAATACAAATATAATTACTTTTTTCTTCATAACATGTTCTATAATTAGAAGCACATAGATCTTGGGATGCCTACGTGGCTTGGTGGGTGGGTTAAGCACCTCAGCTCAGGTCATGATCCCAGCATCCTGAGATTGAGTCTTGAATCAGACTCCTCACTCAGCAGGGAACCTGCTTCTCCCTCTGCTTGCCACTCCCCCCATTTATGCTCTCTCTGTCAAATAAATACATAAAATCTTTAAAAAATACAAAAATAAATAGAAGCATATAAACCAAAAATGAAAAAAGGCAGAGCAATGAATGAAAATTTGAAAATGAGAAACAAATACAGATAAATAGTAGTATCTTGGTTTTTAAGCTAATCTATGTTCAAAGTTCATATAAATGTGTCCTGATATTTTTGACAACAAAGAAGGTATGATAGAACACAATATATATGGGCATGGAAATTGTATTATTGAACACTAAGTTTTTGTTTACCTTTAAATTTCTTCACAACCACAGATTTACTTTCAGCATCATTGCAAGTAAAACTCTATCTCTTTCATATGAAGAGTATAAAATATTTTGCATTTAAGAGATAACAGTGATGTCAACATAAAATCAATCTTAAGACTGGAACTTATGGAGCATCTGAACTTCACAAATCAACACTTTAGTCATCTACAACAACATATATTTTTAAATTTATTTTATTTTTTAAAGATTTTATTTATTTATTTGAGAGAGAGAGAGAGAGTACGAGAAGGGTGAGGGGCAGAGGAATAAGCAGACCTGAGCCAAAGGCAGACACTTACCCAACTGAGCAACCCAGGCTTTCCTAATGTATCTTCAAAAAAAAAAAACTGTCCATCGGGGCGCCTGGGTGCCTCAGTGGGTTAAAGCCTCTGCCTTCAGCTCAGGTCATGATCCCAGGGTCCTGCGATTAAGACCCACCGCCTCGAGTTGGGCTCTTCACTCAGCAGGGAACCTGCTTCCCTTCCTCTCTCTGCCTGCCTCTCTGCTTACTTGTGATCTCTGTCTGTCAAATAAATAAATAAAATCTTCTTAAAAAATTAAAAAAATTAAAAACTGTCCATTTAATAGCAAAAACCCACAAATGAAGAGATAAAACACTGAAAAAAAAAAGTACACACACAGTCACATGTGTGTGTATGCATATGTGCCTTTATTTATTTCTTTAAAGATTTTATTTATTTATTTGACAGAGAGAGAGAGATTACAAGTAGACAGAGAGGCAGGCAGAAGGGGAGGGGGAAGCATGTCCCCTGTTGAGCAGAAAGCCACATGCAGAACTCCATCTCAGGACCCTGAGATCAGGACCTGAGCCTAAGGCAGAGGCTTAACCCACTGAGCCACTCAGGGTGCCCCACATACATACCTTTAATGCAAAAATATTTCAAGCAAGACTGGGGCATCTGAGAAAAAGAACATACTTGTAAGTGATACATGTTTGAAGAGTGTGGATCATAAAACTGCCTCACGTTAGTAGCTTCATTAAAGAAGAATTATATTGGTCTATTATCTTGTCTATAAAATTATTATAAATTGAATTTACTTTGGATTTTAACAAAATAATATTAATTTTAGTTGTCTTATATTAGGTAGGAAATATCAAATGAAATATTCTCTAAGACTGCAATTAATTAATGAGATTTTGAATAATAATTACTCCAGAAATATGAGAAAATTCAGCACATGGACTTTGTAGTGAAAGTAAGAACAAGCATTTTATTGCATACTTAAATATTTTAAACTTTGTTTCTAACACAGTGGTGACATCCAAAGTTACTTACTAAAGTGAAATTGCTCAGTTATATATATATATACATATATATATGTATATATATATAATTTTATATATGTTATATATGTTAGATATTTTTTTCTGGTAATTATGTTGAAAAAAAAGTGAAGGAAGCTATAAAGTTTTTACTTTAAGGTCTCCAGGTGTTATGCATATTTTTCTTTACTAACTACATATTATAAATTATGATTATAAAATACAAATAGGAAAACTGCTTATTATACAGTATGTTGACAAGAATTCTTCTTTTAACCCTCAACAAGTTAAGAAATGTTTTTAGAGTATGAACAAATATAAAAGCTATACTAACCATGAAAAAACTTAGATTAAAAGTGTCAGGGAACTATGTGGCTAGTAAGATTTTAGGAGTTAATATCCAACAGTAAAAGAAAGGACTAGACATTCGCATATTTCCCAACAGATAATTATTGGTTCCAAAATTAGAAAATAAAAGGGTGAAAATTTGAAGGGAGATTTTTATACATTTGTAGCTGAAGAAAAATTGGTATAAGGAGCTCATCAAGAATAAGGCCCTCCTTCTTCCTAACATTATTTACTCAGATTTTATTTGTCTGTCTGTTTTTTAATTTGGACACTTAAAGTCTAAGTTATGTTGGCAGAAACTAGTATTACTAGAAATTAATATAGTCACCACAATTTTTACTTACATGTTCAGTATGAAATATGGCTAGGAATAGAAATAGATAGGATATTATTGAAAACCCAGAGGGAAAAAATCCAAACAATAAAAACTTATCCAAAGGAGATCCAAATATGTGAAAGTGTGAGATATTAACTTTAAAATAAATGTATGAAAATTTATAATAATTAAAGGATAAAAAGCAAAATTTAGGCCTAGAACTGAAAAATATAAAAATAAAACAAATAAAAATTCTAAAATAAAACTTAAGTATTTGAAATTAGATATCAGTGGCTAATGAAAATTTTAAAAAAAATCATGACAAAATGTTCAGTCAAATATTTGATTTTCATCTTCTCTGTGGCAATATTTTTCTGGAGTCTATTCTCTGCCATTTGTTTTCATGGTCATTTTCTCTTTTTCTTTTTTTTAAGATTTTATTTATTTATTTGATAGAGACAGAGATCACAAGCAGGCAGAGAGGCAGGCAGAGAGAGAGGGGGAAGCAGGCTCACTGCTGAGCAGAGAGCCTGATGTAGAACTCGATCCTAGGACCCTGAGATCATGTCCTGAGCTGAAGGCAGAGGCTTTAACCACAGAGCCACCCAGGTGCCCCCATTTTCTTTTTTTTTAATTGTGTAGATCTTATGCTGGCTCTTTTTATTTTTAATTTTTAAAATTTTAATCTTATTTTTTCTTTTAAAAGTTACTTCACACTTGTTTAGTATATTACAAGTTAGAAAGTGTAAAGTTCATTTATGGTAATCTTATACATTATCCTCTTAAAAATTTTAATTTGTTTTGTGGGAGTTTCATGTCAGTGAGCATATAACTATTTTTAGTTTAGTAATATATATATTTTTTTCTCATCAGCTAATTTTTTTCTTTGTGTAAGCTTTTTTTTTTTTTTCTCTTTACCTCTGTGAGCCATTGGAGTTAGTCAGGTGATTATGGGATGTACATAATGCAAGAAGATTCCCATTGCTGTCTCCCCTTCATACTGAACAGATAAACTGTTTCTTACAATTTACATTTCTTCTTCTATGATAATTAGTAAAATATCAAAATTGATTTGTACTTATCTTTCTGAATTTTCTCCCTCTTGTTTGTTAAATATGTGCAAAAATACACCTTCCAGCTTAAAAAAAAAAGGAAAGAAATCAATGCATAAGAATGGCAGTATGTTAGAAACAGATAAAAAGATTGTTTATTAGAAGGTTGATCAAAAGAAAATTTTCAGAATAAAATACAAAGAGCATGAGAAACAGAAAACCAATGAAGTAATATATGGGACATAGTAACATTGTCTAATAGTATATGTGTATAATTTATGCCTTACTAAGAGAAAATAAAATAATGCACAGAAACAATTTAAAAGAGATAATGCCTAGAATCTGTCCAAAACTAATAAAAAATATCAAACCACAGATACAAAGGTTATTAAAAATTTTAAACAGAATATTTATTGTTATTATATTTTCCCCCTTTGTAGTCATGCTGTCATGTTCTTGTTTTATTTTTATTTATAAAATACACTTGTATACATATTGATTGATATCTGTGCAACTGGTCATGACATTAATGGTAAGTTTGCAACTCATATTATGAAAAAGGAAGGAATTTTTTAGGTAATCTGCTTTAGTGCTATAAATCCTTTATATATGAGAAGATATTAAGATATGTAGTAGTTGACAATATTGGACATCAAAAAGTAGAATAAAATAGGGCCTATTACCTTTATTTCTTCTTGTATAGATTAAGTTTATGGACATTCCCTCAGCTTATATTATTTACTTCATATTCATTGTTTGAAGAGCATCAAATTCTTGTTTTCTCTCTGTCCTTATTCTCTTTTTATATATACAGCTACATGAAAACACCAACTTAACAAGTAGTTTCATGTAAGGCAGATATGCATCAATGACTGCTTCTAGGTTACCATGACAGTAAATTAAAAGTCAAGTAATTTTATCAGAAAGAAACATGATTTTATATTTATATGACAAAACATGATGTTTGTTTGTTTTCTGAATATACTGATTCCTGTTATTTTCTTCTTAAAGTTAGTTCAAATAATTTTTAAAATAAGGTTTTTTAAAGGTTTTTTTTTGTTTGTTTATTTGTTTTAAAGTAGGCTCCACACCCAGCACAGGACCTGAGCTCAGGAAGCTAAGATCAAAAGCCAGAGACTGAGACATTGGCTGAGATCAGAGTCAGACACTCAATGGACTGAGTCACCCAGGCACACCTAGAAGTTTCTTACCACTATAATTTCCTACACTTTTGAATCTTAGAACATTTAATAGTCTTCAGTGAGTTCATTTCTCCAGTCATCTTTTGTTCATCACTTTCCACAAATTTTATCATTTGAACATTTTAAAATATCAGGAAAAAAGTTGTCTATTTTAAATTAAATAAGAGTTAAGTAGTAGGCTGTTTTAAGAGTGAATAAAAATAACAAAGATCAAGAGCTGGAGAACATAACAAAGTAAACATAAAACTCGAAAATGGGATTTTTCAAATACTTGTTAGTCATTTTATTTCATTTGTTCCTTTCAGCACTAAGTATCCTAATGCAAATAGAATTTAGTCAAAGATTTTTATTACTATTGAAAAGAGAACTTCAGTTTTGTATCTTAGCTGGAAAGAAAATCAAACATGAATATATGTTTTATATGTATTAGTAACTAACTAAGCACAATCAATTTTTAAAACTATAAGGTCATGTACAGAGTGCTAAATTTTAAGTTTTTATTTTTATTTTTTTTGATCATTAACTGAAGGAAACCCTAGACACATGAGTCAATGAGGATGAATTGAAAGTATTTATGTATTTCTCCTCCTTTATCTAACCAGTCCCATTTAGAATACTGCAAATTTATCTCTTAAACAAGGCATAAATTTGTAAATTCAAAAAGAACAGACTATTTGTTGCAAAACAAGAGAAAATGGGAAACAGAATGAAGACTTACTTTCCCATTGAGGAATCCAACCATTTTTTTTAAGTTGTTTTTTAATTTTAATTCCAGTTAGTTAATACATAGTGTTACATTAGTTTAGGTGTACAATTTAGTGATTTAACACTTCTTTTTTATTATTATTTTTTACAGATTTTATTTATTTGTTTGACAGAGAGAGAGAGATCACAAGTAGGCAGAGAGGCAGACAGAGAGAGAGAGGGGGAAGCAGGCTCCCTGCTGAGTAGAGAACGCAATGTATGGCTCTATCCCAGGACCCTGAAATCATGACCTGAGCCAAAGGCAGAGGCTTAGCCCACTGAGCCACGTAGGTGCTCCATGATTTAACACTTCTAAACCTTACTCAGTGCTCATCATATGTGTACTCTTTATTTTTTTTTCCTTTTTCACTTTGCCTTTAAAAAATTTATTATTTTTCGGGCGCCTGGGTGGCTCAGTGGGTTAAAAAATTTATTATTTTTCTTTTTTTATCCTTAAGTTTTTATTTAAATTCCAGTTAGTAAACATACAGTGTAATATCAGTTTCAAGTGCAGAATTTAGTGATTCCTCCCTTCCATACAACATATGGTGCTCATCACAAGAGCACTCCTTAATCCCCATCACCTTTTCACCCATCCCCCACTCACCTCCCCTCTGGCAACCCTGTTTGTTCTCTAAAGCTGAGAGTCTGTTTCTTGGCTTGCCTCTTCTTTTTTTTTTTTTTTTTTTAAATCCCATATTCATTTGCCTTCTTTCTTAAATTTCACCTATGAATGAAATCATATGTTATTTGTCTTTGTCTGACTGACTTATTTCACTTAACATTATGCTCTGTAGCTCCATCATGTCATTGCAAATGGAAAATAATATTATTTTTTAAAAAGATTTATTTATTCATTTTAGATAGAGAGTATTGTGAGTAGGGGGTTATGGGGAGGGCAAAAGGAGAAAGTCTTTCAAGCAGACTCCCCACTGAGTGAGGAACCTGACTTGGTGGGTGCTCAATCCCACAACCCATGAAAATAGGACCTGAGCTGAACCGAGAGTCAGATGCTCTACCAACTGAGTCACCCGGTGCCCTAGGAGATTTCATTCTTTTTATGGCTAAATCATGTTATTATAAATACGTGATATATGTATTAACTTCTTCTGTATCCATTAATCTACTGATGGACACTTGGGCTGCTTCCATAATTTGACTATTGTAAATAATGCTGCAATAAACATAGGGGTGCATGTGTCCTTTCAAATTAGTGTTTTTGTATTCTTTGGATAAATAGACAGTAGTGCAATTACTGGATTATACGGTAGTTCTGTTTTTTGTTTTTGAGGAATCCCATTCTGTTTTCCACAGTAGCTGCACCAGTTTTCATTCCCACCAACAGTACATGGATGTTCTTTTTTCTCTATATCTTCGCCAACACTTCAGAAAGAATATGTTTTAAAGTTCTGAGTAAAGTGCCTTAAATAAACAATGGGAAATCCCTGGAAACAAATAGATTCAAACTCCAGAATCCCAAAGCTTTCCAAGATATCTTAAGTTGGAAGTGAAAATGGAAATTCAAATTGAAGCATTAGTTAAGAGGGAAATAGAACATCATATTCCTCTATGCAAACTACTCAACCAATAAACAATACATCCCACTCTGACTGGATAAAGTAGACCTATTCTTTGGAGATGTAAAAAACGTATTAATAGAGTAGTGGAATTGAAAGATATGAAGGGTTTTCTGAAAATACAAAATTTGGTATGAAGAACCAATGCTGAAATTTAAGATTTCCAGCCAGGTCATTAATAGAATAATTTAAGGAAAGAATATTTAATATTTTTGCTGGGGGCCATACTAGCCCAAGAAAAAAGACCAAAAAAGTCAATTTAAGCATCTGTCAATGAAACAGTCCATATATATTAGGTCTATAATCCATTTGAATTAATTTCTGTTTCAGACATGAAGTATATTAAAGGATTTTTATTAATTATTTTATTAACATATAATGTATTATTTGTCCCAGGGATACAGGTTTATGAATTGTCAGGCTTACACATTTCACAGCACTCACCATATTACAAACCCTCCCCAATGTCCATAACCCATCCACACTCCCCATCCGCCCAGCAACCCTCAGTTTTGTTTTGTTTTGTTTTGTTAGGTTTTATCTGTAAGATTAAGAGTCTCTTATGGTTTGTTTCCCTCTTGACCCATCTTGTTTCATATTTTCCTTCCTTACCCCCCAAACCCCACACCCTGCTTCTCAAAATCCTCGTATCAGAGAGATCATATGATAATTGTCTTTCTCTGCTTGACTTATTTCACTCAGCATAATACCCTCTAGTTCCATCCACGTCGTCGCAAATGGCAAGATTTCATTTCTTTTGATGGCTGCATATTATTCCATTGTGAGATATATGTATATATATACACACACACACATACATATACATATATGTATATTTGATATATATATACACATACGTATACGTATGTGTATATGTATATGTATGTGTGTGTGTGTGTGTGTGTGTGTGTGTGTGTGTGTATAAAATCTTCTTTATCCATTCATCTGTTGAAGGACATCTAGGTTCTTCCATAGTCTGGCTATTGTGGACATTGCTGCTATAAACATTTGGGTACACGTGCCCCTTCAGATCACTACATTTATATCTTTAGGGCAAATACCCAGTAGTGAGATTGCTGGGTCACAGGGTAGAGTTATTTTCAACATTTTGAGGGGACTTCATGCTGTTTTCCAGAGTGGTTGCACAGCTTGCATTCCCACCAACAATGTAGGCTGACTTGTTAATTTTATCCATTCTGACTGGTGTGAGGTGGTATCTCATTGTGGTTTTGATTTGTATTTCTCTGATGCCAAGTGATGTAGAGCACTTTTTCATGTGTCTGTTGGGCATCTAGATACCTTGTTTGCAGAAATGTCTGTTCATATCTTCTGTCCATTTCTTGATTGGAGTATTTGTTCTTTTAGTGTTGAGTTTGATAAGTTCTTTATAGATTTTGGATACTAGCCCTTTATCTGATATGTCATTTGAGAACATCTTCTCCCATTCTGTCAGTTGTCTTTTGGTTTTGTTGACTGTTTCTTTTGCTGTGCAAAAGCTTTAGATATTGATGAAGTCCCAAGAGTTCATTTTTGCCCTTGCTTCCCTTGCCTTTGGTGATGTTCCTAGGAAGACGTTGCTGTGCCTGAGGTTAAAGAGGTTGCTTCCTGTGTTCTCCTCAAGGATTTTGATGGATTCCTTTCTCACACTGAGGTCCTTCATCCATTTTGAGTCTATTTTCATGTGTGGTGTAAGGAAATGGTCCAGTTTCATTTTTCTGCATGTGGCTGTTCAATTTTCTCAACACCATTTGTTGAAGAGACTGTCTTTTTCCATTGGACATTCTTTCCTGCTTTGTCAAAGATTAGTTGACCATAGAGTTGAGGGTCTATTTCTGAGCTCTCTATTCTGTTCCACTGATCTATGTGTCTGTTTTTGTGCCAGTACCATAATGTCTTGATGATGACAGCTTTGTAATAGAGCTCGAAGTCTGGAATTGTTATGCCACCAACTTTGAGTTTCTTTTTCAACATTCTTCTGGCTATTTGGGGTCTTCTCCATATAAATTTTAGGATTATTTGTTCCATTTCTTTGAAAAAAAAAATGGATGGTATTTTGATAGGGATTGCACTAAATGTGTATATTGCTTTTGGTAGCATAGACATTTTCACAATATTTTTTCTTCCAATCCAGGAGCATGGAACATTTTTCCACTTCTTTGTGTCTTACTCAGTTTCTTTCATGAGTACTTTATAGTTTTCCAAGTACAGATTCTTTGCCTCTTTGGTTAGGTTAATTCCTAGGTAACTTATGGGTGCAATTGTAAATGTCATTGACTCCTTAACTTATCTTTCTTCTGTCATGCTGTTGGTATATAGAAATTGATTTCTGTGCATTGATTTTATATCCTGACACTTTACTGAATTCCTGTACAAGTTCTAGCAGATTTGGAGTGGAGTCTTTTGGGTTTCCCACAGAAAGTATCATATCATCTGCAAAGAGTGATAGTTTGACTTCTTTGCTGATTTAGATGCCTTTTACTTCTTTTTGTTGTATGATTGCTGAAGCTAGGGCATTTAGTACTATGTTGAATAGCAGTGTTGATAGTGGACATCCCTGCCATGTTCTTGACCTTAGGAGAAAAGCTCTCAGTTTTTCTCCATTGAGAATGATATTTGCTGTGGGTTTTTCATAGATGGCTTTGTGGATATTGAGGTATGTGCCCTCTATCCCTACACTTTGAAGAGTTTTGATCAAGAAAGGATGCTGTACCTTGTCAAATGCTTTTTCAGCATCTACTGGGAGTACCATATAGTTCTTGCTTTTTCTTTTATTAACATATTGCATCACATTGGTTGATTTGCAGATGTTGAACCTATCCTTGTAGCCCAGGAATAAATCCCACTTGTCATGGTGAATAATCTTTTAATGTACTGTTGGATCCTGTTGGCTAGTATTTTGGTCAGAATTTTCGCATCTGTGTTCATCAAGGATATTGGTCTGTAATTCTTTTTTGTTGGGGTCCTTGTCTGGTTTTGGGATCAATGTAATGCTGGCCTCATAAAATGAGTTTGGAAGTTTTCCTCCCATTTCTATTTTTTGGAATAGTTTCAGGAGAATAGGTATGAATTCTTTGAATGTTTGGTAGAATTCCCCTGGGAAGCCATCTGGCCTTGGGCTTTTGTTCTTTGGGAGATTTTTGATGACTGCTTCAATATCCTTACCGGTTTGGGTCTGTTCAGGCCTTCTATGTCTTCCTGGTTCAGTTTTGGTAATTTATACATCTCTAGGAATGCATCCATTTCTTCCATAATGTCAAATTTGCTGCTACATAGGTGCTCATATGTTCTTATGATTGTTTTTATTTCTTTGGTGTTGGTTGTGATCTCTCCTCTTTTATTCATGATTTTATTTATTTGGTCCTTTCTCTTTTCTTTTTGATAAGTCTGGCCAGGGGCTTATCCATCTTATTAATTCTTTCAAGGACCCAGCTTCTAGTTTTGTTGATCAGTTCTACTGTTCTTTTGTTTTCTATTTCATTGGTTTCTGCTCTGATCTTTGTGATTTCTCTTCTCTTGATGGGTTTAGGCTTTCTTTGCTGTTCTTTCTCCAGCTCCTTTAGGTGTAGGGTTAAGTTGTGTACTTGAGACCTTTCTTGTTTCTTGAGAAAGTCTTGTATTGCTATATACTTTCCTCTCAGGACTGCCTTTTCTATGCCCCACAGATTTTGAACAGTTGTGTTTTCATTTTCATTTGCTTCCATAATTTTTTCAATTCTTCTTTAATTTCCTGGTTGACCCATTCATTCTTTAGAAGGATGCTCTTTAGTCTCTATGTATTTGGGTTCTTTCCAACTTTCCTCTTGTGATTGAGTTCTAGCTTCAGAGCATTGTGGTCTGAAAATATGCAGAGAATGATCCCAATCTTTTGGTACCAGTTGAGATCTGATTTGGGACCCAGGATGTGATCTATTCTGGAGAATGTTCCATGTGCACTAGAGAAGAATGTGTATTCTGTTGCTTTGGGATGGAATGTTCTGAATAGATCTGTGATGTCCATCTGGTCCAGTGTGTCATTTAAGTCCTTTATTTCTTTGTTGATCTTTTGCTTGGATGATCTGTCCATTTCAGTGAGGGGAGTGTTAAAGGCCCCTACTATTATTGTATTATGGCCAATGTTTTTCTTTGATTTTGTTATTGATTGATTAATGTAGTTGCCTGCTCCTATGTTAGGGGCATAGATATTTAAAATTGTTAGATCTTCTTGTTGTACAGACCCTTTGAGTATGATATAGTGTCCTTCATCATCCCTTATTATAGTCTTTGGCTTAAAATCTAATTGATCTGATATAAGAATTGTCACACCAGCTTTCTTTTCATGTCCATTAGCATGGTACATTGTTTTCCACCTCCTTAGTTTAAATCTGGAGGTGTCTTTGGGTCTAAAATGAGTTTCTTGTAGACAGAATATTGATTTTTTTTTTTTTTTTCCCATTCTGATACCTTGTGTCTTTTGATTGGGGTGTTTAGCCCATTTACATTCAGGGTAACTATTGAAAGATATGAATTTTGTGCCATTGTATTGCCTGTAAGATGACTGTTACTTGTATATTGCCTCTGTTCCTTTCTGGTCTACTACTTTTAGGCTCTCTTTTTGCTTTCAATATTTCCTGTAGGGCTGGTTTGGTGTTTGCAATAATTGTAATTAATTTTTGTTTGTCCTGGAAGCTTTTTGTCTCTCCTTCTATTTTCAATCATAGACTAGCTGGATATAGTATTCTTGGCTGCATGTTTCTCTCATTTAGTGCTCTGAATATATCATGACAATCCTTTCTGGCCTACCAGGTCTCTGGCGATAAGTCTGCTGCCAGTCTAATATTTCTACCATTGTATGTTACAGACTTTTTGTCCTGAGATGCTTTTAAGATTTTCTCTTTGTCACTAAGACTAGTAAATTTTACTACTAGATGATGACGTGTGCACCCATATTTATTGATTTTGAGGGGGGTTCTCTGTGTCTCCTGGATTTTGATTCTTGTTCCCTTTGCCATATTAGGGAAATTCTCTACTATAATTTGCTCCAATATACTTTTTGCCCCTCTCTCTCTTCTTCTTCTAGAATCCCAATTATTCTAATATTGTTTCATCTTATGTTATCACTTATCTCTTGAATTCTCCCCTCATGGTCTAGTAGTTGTTTGCCTCTCTTTTGTACAGTTTCTATATTCTGCATCATTTGGTCTTCTATAGCACTAATTCTCTCTTCTGCTTAATTTATCCTAGCAGTAGGAGACTCCATTTTGATTGCACCCCACTAATAGCTTTTTTTTTTTTCCAACTCACTTATATTTTAGTTCTATTATTTCTCCAGAAAGGGATTTTATTTCTCCAGAAAGCATTATTCTAATCTCTTCCATGCCTTTTATGAGCCCAGGTAGCACCTTGAGAGTCATCCTTCTGAACTGTATTTCTGACATATTACCAATGTCTGTATTGATTAAGTCTCTAGTCTTTGGTACTGCCTCTTGCTGTTTTTTCTGCGGTGAGGTTTTCTGCCTTTTCATTTTATCCACATAAGAATATATGAAAGAGAGTATAAAATACTAAAAGGGTGGCAAAGACCCCAGAAAAAATGTATACTAACCAAATCAGAAAAGGCCCAAAACTGGAGGGAAAATTAAGAGGGAAAAATTGAAATAAAAATTAAATATACATACATATATATATATATATATATACATATATATATATATATATATATTTAGACTGGTGCATAGAACAGAGCCACCTACTAGATTTTGGGTGTATTCTGGTCTCTTAGAAGAAACTATCTCCCAAAATGTTAAAGAAAGAGAAACATATATATGCAAATATAAGGGTAACAACAATGAAGGAATGGAATATGACTGTAAAGATGAAAATCAAAAAAAAAAAAAAAAACTAAAAAAGGAATTGATAAGATAAGTTGGTTGGGAAAAGAAGAAAAAAAGAAAAGAGGAGAGAATGTGCTCAGACTGGAGACTAGAACAAAGTTATGTTTGATCTATTAGAAGAAATTGTATCTCGAAATTTTAAAGGAAAAAAATCCTGATATGTATACAAAAATTAAGGTTAAATACAATGAAGGGATAAAATATAACAATGAAGGTTTAAAAAAAATTTAGAAAGGTATTGTTAAGATGAACTAGTTAGAAAACATTAAAAGAGGAAAGAGGAAAGTTTAAAAAAAATAGAATAAGGAAAAAAAAATAAATAACTTCGCAAGACTAAAGAATTGTGGGGGAAAGCCATGAAATATATGCTTACTTTCCCCTAGCTCTGGAGTTCTGCTGTTCTCCTTGATCAATGAGGTTAATCTTAGCTGGATGTTCTTGCTGATCTTCTGGGGGAGGAGCCTGTTGTGGTGAGTGTCAAATGTCTTTGCTCAAGGTGGAAGTGCACTACCCTTGCAGGCTAAGTAATCTGTTTGGGTTTGCTCTTGGTAGCTTTTGTTTCCTGAACACTTTCTGTACAACTTTGGAAGGATGGGAATGAAGATGGCAGCCTCCCAATCTCCAGCCATAGGAGTAGAGCTTTGGGCCCCACTCCTCACTGTGCTCTCAGAGAAAAGCAATCGATCATTCCTTTCTCCCTGGTCTGTGGGCACGCTTCATGCTCACACAGCCTGTGACCAAGCATTTCTGTCTGTGGTGCATGGCCCCATTTGGAGTCTCCAAACCCAGCAGATTCCTGCCATGTATTCCTGTGCCATTCCACTTGGAGGAGGAAGTAGAGAGTCTCTCCAGATCTGCCACTTCTGGGGTCCCTGCTCAAAGAGCAGTAACCCAACTGTGTCTTGGATCACAGTTTAAGGTAACCCCATTCTGAAAGCTCACTCTTTGGCTCTGTCTCTGTATTCAGCTTCCCTGCTCCGAAACCTGGCAGCTCTGCCACAATCTGACACCCCCGATCTTTCTGTGACCCTGTGCGACCTGAGACCACACTGTCCCAGTGAGGGATCCACCTCCACTTAGCCTCTGGAGTGATATCCCTCAGTGGAGCAGCTTTCTAAATGTTCTGATTTTGCGTGCCACTGCTCTGCTGCTTCCTGAAAGCCCGCCCCTTCCCCCATGGTCTATCTTCCTGTTGCTTCAGATTCACTTCTCCACATGTCCTACTTTCAGAAAGTGGTCCATTTTCTGTTCCTAGAATTTCTGCTCTTCTTCTCTTCTATCTCCTATTGAATTTATAGTGTTTGGAATGGTTTGATACCTATCTAGCTGAACTCCTGGTGTCTGATGTCATTTTAGTCTGCCATTCCTCTGCCATCTTGCCTCTTTCCATCTCTATTAAAGGTTTTCTTATTTTCATATGAAAATCAAGTTCTTTCATAATTATTTACTGGTAAAGATTATTATATCTTCCTTGAAATACCTTTTTTGTCAAAAATAAGTTAACTAAGACTTTGCAAGTGTCTATTTCTGGAATTTATTCTAGTCTGTTGATCTTTGTATTTATTTGCTAATACTATGACTGTCTTTACTGTATTAGCTTTTTAGTAAGTCTTGATAGGGTAGTGTGGGTTCACTTACTTTGTCCTTTTCCTGATGTTGTGGGTATTCAAGCCCTTTTCCTTGTCATGTAATCATTAGAATGAGCTTATTGAAATATGCAAAAATGTTTTCTAGGATTTGAATGTGAATTTGAATCCATAGATCTATTTGGGGAAGACTGGTATATTAACAATATTGCCTTATAATCCATGAACATGTTATAATCTCAATTTATTTAGACTTTTCTGGGGTTTGTTCTAAATGATTTATATTTCAACATGGAGACCCTGTAAATAGTTTGTTAGATTTAAACATCAGTACTGGTTTTGGATTTTGCATGTGGGGGTGGCTGTATACTAATGTAAGATTTTTTTTTATTTTATATTCCATTTTTTCATTGCTGGTATAAAAATATGATTGACGTTTGTTTATTGACATTTTATATTGAAACACTGCTAAAGCAAAAAAAAAAAAAAAAAAATGAAGATCCAAAGAAGTTACCAGAGCAGACAGGTTTTATATCTTTTATTTTTTAATTAAAAAATATTTGAGAAAAAGAGAAAGAGAGAGCACATGACTGAGGAGAGAAGTAGAAGGAGAGAATCTCCAAAGAGACTTCCTTGTCAGCAAGGAGTCTGATGCCAATGCTGGGCTCCATCTCATGAGATCATGACCTGAGCCAAAACTAGGTGTTGGATGCTTAACTGACTGAACCATCAAAGCACCCCACTTTTATACTTTCAGATGAAGATACAAAACATTCTTGTATAATGAACAAGATAAAGAAATTTGGACTGAGGTATTAAGTGGTGAAGAAGTAATCAGGAGGATAAAAGTTAGTTTAACAAGGCTTGTTTGTACAGATCTATCAGCTCTAAATTCCTCATCTGTGGTGATAAGAATGTTTTATTTCCTTCTTGTACAGGAAGTATAACTTTGACATGGGAGTTTTATCTACTACTTTTAGGAATGAGAAGGAAGTTCAGAACATCCTCTTGTACCTGCAGTTTAAGTGCCTTTAACTCAAAATAATATGTTTAAGAGACATGTTTTAGGGTAACATAATCTGGTTTCCTCCATTTCCATGTAAGTCGGCTTTTATCTGGGTTTGAACAGTAGTTGAAACCAATTAGCAGGGGAGAAAGAGAAGCCTCTGGTTTTCATTCTCCTTTACTGCCTTTAGCAGTATGTCCAGGATCTACTGCACCTTACTCTATATTCCTTAGCTTCCATAAGAAAGACCTGCCTTTATTTAATCTTTTACCAGGTGACCCATATTTTGAATACAGAAACACTATAATTACACTTTGTCTCTTCAAATCATTGCAGATACTCAGAATGGTTTTGTTTAGCAGGATTAGCCCTGACTGATACCCTGCTTGCTATAATGAATCATCGCAGAAAACAGAGCATACCAGGATTTTGAAAGTAGGTTTCTTAATTGTCTGAGTCTGAACATTTCTTTTAAAGATTTTATTTATTTATTTGACAGACAGAGATCACAAGTAGACAGAGAGGCACCCAGAGAGAGAAAGGAAGTAGCAGGCTCCCCGCCGAGCAGAGAGCCGGACGTGGGGCTCGATCCCAGGACCCTGAGATCATGACCTGAGCCGAAGGCAGAGGCTTTAACCCACTGAGCCACCCAGGCGCCCTGAGTCTGAATATTTTAATGACCTCTTTGTGGGAGAAAATATGATGCAAATAATTTATACATTAGTACAATTTTCACTTACTGTTACATGAGTGAAATAGTGGTTGAAGGTGAGAATTAATGATATCAAGTCAATACCAATATCAGCTGCACATAACTGATATAGTACAAGTTGTGGTTACAATTTTACAGAGTGGTTTGGCCATTTCTGAAGACATTGGAGAGTTTAAGGAAATTAAATAGTAAGCCCGGGACTTAGAATTTTCAGCTAACAGAATGAATGGAGATACCAAGGACTTTGTGGAGATACTAAAAAAAATCTTATTCTTTATAAGTTCATGTATTTCCACTATAGCCACTAATAGGATATTTGTTTCTGATGAAAATTCATGTGTCAAAATCTTAATATTCAATGCGAAGACATTAGGAGATGAAACCTTTGGGGTGCTATTAAGTCATAAGGTTATATTAAGCTGTGTGGTTAGAGCCCTCATGCATGAGATCAATGCCCCTGAGAGATCCTCATTTCTTCTGCCACATGAAAATACAACCAAAGACTCATCTGAAAGAAGGCCCTTATCTGACCATGCTGGCACTCTAAACTTGGACTTCCGTCTTTCAAAACTTTGAGAAATAAATGTTTTTTATTTATTTCCCAATCTACCTGATCTGTGGTATTTACCTATAGCATCTGGAATAGACTAGGATGATATCTGAGCATGGGACCCTAATTTGATTGTGGTCAATGCTGAAGTTATAAATCAAGTTTAATATGTAAATTGCCAAATTTCTTAAGCCAAGGTTGTGACATTAGTATAGTAAGATGAAGTAATTCGGACTTGCTTTGAGCATATTAATGTAGATTTAGAGGAACTGAAGACCTTTGAAAACACAAATCACTCATCTTTTATAGCCTCCAAGCCCATAAAGTAAGTCTGATCCCAAGAGGGGAATTGCAAAACCTTGAGCAGAAAACATGGCCTACTCACCAAAGGAATTGAAAGATCTTTCAAGTGTTAATAGCAAGAAATTTATGAACATGTATGGGAATGAATTTAAGAGTATTAAGCTGGAAGATAAGGTTGAAGTTGGTTGAAATTTTCTATATGCAGATAGCTTACCATATTTAGGGATTTTATGTACTATTTTTGGCAGCTAGAAGTACCCTTAACATTGCTTGATTCAATGCATGAAGCCCAGGTTTAGCAGTGTCATTATCTACATCAAATGATAAGATTATTGAGCTCACTTGTTTTTTTTTTGTTGTTGTTGTAGAGAAAAAAATGTGAAAGCACAAATGATGTATTGGACTTACTACGTAAAGCTCACTTGCCTTCCACCAATAGGCATTAATAGATGGGACCCTGAAGATAGTCCTTTCTTCAAGACATTGAAAAATGTATCAGTGAGGGAGCACCAGCATTCCCCAAAAGCTCTTTAGATTATGAATAAGAAAAGGAAATATCACTATTGAAATGGGGATCCTTCTTCAACAGGAATAATGGCATACTGGAGTGATAGAAGTGAGGTCACTTTGATTAAATATCAGAGACAATGTAGGTGAAATGACTTTAGATGGAATGGCAATTATTGGTTTGACATCCAAAAATCTGTAGCTATTAATTGCCTTCAACACTTTTAAAAATGAACAGATGACAGTCAGTTGCTAAACTAGTTCTTGCATTAAACCATAAACTGACCCACATTTAGTTAAGGAAGAACCACCACACTTCCTTACATATGTCCTGTAAATTTTCTTCCAAGCTTCCCACAAAAGGACCTGAAGCTATGTATCAGAACCACCACTTTGGTGACCTAAACTTATCAGGAATAAATAGATACTAACACTGAGTAGATTCTAATGCCTAAGTATCCAAAATCATATGTTGGCATCATTGGTGGGAGTGAATATTTGTGGACACTAAGTGATAAGTAAAGCTTTGTCCAAGTTCTATAGTATAGTAATTCTCACAAAGGGATTGTATGGTTTGAGTAGATTTGCAGAATACCTGCATTTGGCTGCCTGAAAATGAAGGTGCTGTGAAAGGAAGGGAAGAGTTAAGTAGAAGACCCCAGAACTTTCCCTTCTTAAGAAAATTGCAAAAAAAAAAAAAAAAAAAAAAAATAAGCAGGACCTCATCACTGGAGGAATTTCAGAAATTGGCAGCAATATCTAAGATACGAAAGACATAAGAGTGGTGTTTTCTCTCAAATTTCCATTTAATTGATGTGTTTCATTGGTACAAAAGCTAAGTAGATTGTTTGTTATTTAAAACTTGAGCAGATGTTATCTAAATCCAGTTGCTGTTTTACATATTGCACTTTGAACAAATCAATTCAAAATTCACTCCCTGAAAAGTAGTGCAAATTATGTTTTTCTCCAAAGCAGTTAATGGGGATGAGAAGAAGCACTTCACTTTAATTGAGGAGGAATAACAATATATCTTGCTTGTCTTATCTCAGGGTTATATCAGCTCTCATGCTCTTTGTCTTAAGAGTTGTAAGGGAAATCAATTATTTCAATATTCTGCAGATTGTCATGCTGTCCCACTATTGGTAACACAGAACGGTGGAATCTGGTAAGAAGAAAGAAGCTAATAATCAGATACTCTCGAGAAACACAAGCATCCTCGTGGTAAAAGATAAACCCAATGAAAATTCCGGGTTCTGTCAAATTACCAAAATTTCTAGATGTCCATAGTTTTGAACTGGGAAACCCCCTTCTAAACTGAGATACTGTTTGTACTGTCTAAAACTGAGAAACTGGAACATTTCATGTTGGGTCTCTTCAGATTTTAGAGGCAACATAAACCACAATTGGCTTCATGTTCCAATTCATTATCAATTAACTAATTTAGCTGAAAATCTTTGAGTGGAGTCAAGAAAAAAATAAGGCTCTGCAGCAGGTCCAACTGAAATAAAAATCTCCTGAAAATTTTGCCTCATAAGTCAACATTTACAATGGTGCTCTCACTGCCAATCATACATAAGGATCCTCTGTTTAGTCCCACTACAATAATTTTAGCACAGATTCTGAGGATTTTGCAGAAAAATAATGCCCTCTTCTAGTGATAACTATTCTCTTTTTGAAGGGCAGCTCTTGTCTTTCTCTTCAGCCCTGAGAGAGACTGAACATATAACTGTGATATTCTCTCTATGACACCTAAACTGACATCATGAACAGTGACATTTAATCCACTGAACCATAAAATTGATCTATAGCATGTTTCCTGCTACAAAATTAGCCCAGGATGGAATATATTTGGAACCTGTGGCACTCACTAGGATGCCCCTTAGTACTTCCAAGACCAGATTTACTGGAAATACACAATAGCCCAATAAATCAAGGACCACTGAGGCCTCAGATCCTTCAAAACAAAGGTTTGAATCACCTCACCAGGTAAAGAAACCTGGCCAGCTTAGGTGCTCTGGCTATGCACAAAGTGGCAGATAAAACCCAATAAATGCCAACTAGAGCATCGTGGCTGGCACAGATATGAAAACTATAACATCTAGATATACTTCTATTAATTGTATATTAACAAAAATGTACTTTTGTCCATTTCTTTTCTTGATATGTGCTACTCAACTAAATGATTTAGACCTTATAGGAAGAGTTTGCACATTACATTTTTTAGGTATGTTGTCTAAGAAAAATTTAGGTTTACTGTTCTCAGAGAATAGGTGAGATCATCTTTGCATGATAGATATTCACCTAAGATTGAGTACAAAGGTAAAAAGTTAGATTAAAATAAATAACTTATGTAATGCAATTATAGTGTTTCTGAGTTTCATCTTATTTTTGAGTGTCATACTACATTAAGAGTTTATCTGAAGACCAGAGTAATATTTATTATTAACAGTAAGTTCCTTAGAGACACAGACTCTGTCTTGTTTACTAGTATAGGTACTTCCATGTACTCCGAAATAATTTTAGATTTTAAATCTCATTTATTCTGTTGGTATGGTATTAATCTATTGATTTACTTGACATATTACAGTCCATTTACTGTAAATATTTCTTAAAGTTTAATATCTCTAAATCATATTCTGAACTCCCATAATCATAATACATATAAGAAGTTGTCAAAATGTATAAAATATAGTAAAGCCAGCTATCAAACATATTTTATTGGAGGCTTAAGTAATTCTCTTTTTTAAGTAATTCTTTAATTGCTAAATCCATGGAAAAATATTTTAAGCATAATTGGTAAAAAAGATGACTCTAAATATTATAATTTGAAAGAACTAGTTAATATTGTTTTTTAATTTAAAATTTTTGTTAAATTAAATAAAGATTATGTAGATAAAACTGAAAAGGAAATTTTTATAAGTACAAGTGACAATCTTCACCTTCTTTTAAACTTCATCATAAAAATCAATGAAATGGATAGTGCTGAGTTGTTCTAATAATGCACAGGAAAGCCAACACTATGACGTATAAACTGTGGCATATTCAAAAAATGTTTCTCTTCTGTCTCCATGACATTTTGGTTCAAAATACCATACTATTCATGAATACTTACTATTTTCACATCACAGATTATATTCAGAAATAAATGAAGGCCATGGTTCCCAAATCTATACACGAGAGTTAATCTCTATTCATACTTATATTACAAAAAATAATACAACAAATAAAGTGAGTGGGACATTTAAGTCATCTGCAGATACTTTTGGCAATATTTGGTTGAAAGATTGAAAGGTCCTACCACAGACAACTGAAGTTTTTTTGTTTTGTTTTGTTTTGTTTTGTTTTGTTTTAAAGAAATGAGAGGTTTCAGAGCTCAAAGCATACATGGAAGCCAATCTATTATCAACAGGAATGCCATCAATCTGAATCACTTTATGCCTTGTCACTTCTTCTGACATTCTTGTTGAAGCTAACCACAGCAACAAGCTGCAGAGCTGACATTTGTGGTTTTTTTTTTCATGATGAGTAGTCCTACTAAAGTAAGCTGCCAAAAATTCCAAAAAAAGAATAAATACAACTTCATGTTAATTAATAAAAGAACCTAATGAATAAAATTGAATTACTAAAATTCACTGGGAAAAATACCTCTAACCTTAAGAATCACGCAAGTGGGAAAACCAGTTTCATACCACATACTGATAGAAAATTATGGAAGTTCATGTTTTAAATGTTAAAATAGTTAAAGAATATTTCAGTCCCCTTGTTACAACATGTTTATTTTTGAAGTTATGTAATACAATTATAATGTTCCTGAGTTTCATCAAAAGTAAGTAATTTTTGAAATTACTTAACGTTTGTAAAGTATATTATTCCCTGAGGAAAATGGGTTACATGTATTGGAAATTTTTCCTTCCTTTACAATAAAAGTGGTTATATATTTATGCATCTCTGCAACAGTGAATACCTACCTTGCAAGTAAGTGCCAAAATATGTATTTAATGAATGAGTAAATAATACAATGATGGATGAAACAATATAATAGCACTGTGGTTTATTTATTGTAATCCCCTAAATCTTTGATTTGCTATATCATCTTCTTGATTTATTCTACACTCTTTTGAAATGCTACATTTACCTAATAGAAATAACATTTTGGCAAATGCCTCCCAGGAAGAAAAGAGTTCTATTAGATAATTAAGATCATTTATGTAAGGTGTAAAAATATGAGGTAATTAATACAATTCTCATTACAAATGGTACTCCATATAAAATATATCTTTATGATTCGGAAGTGCATTTGCAGAGTGAAGGTCTAATTTCCTATTATAGTCTTGGCTTTAATTATAGGTAAAAAGAGTTTCCCTTGCTCATATGAGTCCTTGTTTTTTATTTACATACTAAGTAAAATTTAACTTACTACAGTATTCTTGTTGAAATACATGTAGTTTACAATACAGATAGCTATATATGAACCTGAAATTCTATATTTCAAAAGATGGTAATTTTGATGGGGGAATCATGCTTCCTGGATGCAACTGATGCATTTGTTTCTGGGACTTCTGAAAAAAAATTAGTCATCATCTCACATAAACAAGCTTAAACTTTTGAGAAAGGCCTAAACAGCTTCTTTGTTTTCTGAAGAATGGTATGAGCTTTTACAGGAGACATACTGGTGTTAATGCAGAGCATGAAATCAGACGTATGCCTGGCTTGCTAAAATGTAACACAGAGGGTGCTGAGGGGGAAGGAAGGTTTCAGAGCAGGGCCTGGGCCTTTGGAATGCTGAGGCCTGCATGACCACTCTGAGGTTGGGATGCCAAGGGGAATTGCCTTCTCCAAGACTTTCTTAGCCCAAACAGCCACCCTGTGATCTAAGAGATGTATGCATTGTTCCTTAGGCTATATTCAGCCCTCCTGGAACATGCAGATCAGCATATCTTATCTTAACAGATCCTCCTAGTTTCTATAAGACCCTGTCACACATCCTGTGCTTGAGAAACAGTGATAAGGATTTGTGATTATCCTGAAGGACCAATAAAAGCCAGAGCAAAGACCAAAGGGTCTTCCTCTCTGAACATTGACCCTCCTTGCTTTCTCTCTTTCACAGCAAAGTTTAGGAGTAATCTTTCATCCATTGGTACAGGGATTGCTGGCAATTCCAGGCAGAACCACATGATATAAAATGACTATTTTGGTTAAGAACACAGTTTTTGTCAGAAATACAGAGAAATCATTCTTTCTTTTTCATGTGTAGTATGGACAAGAGATATTTAAGGTGATTGCTTTGCTAATATTACCCCGTTTGGAATATATATATACACATATATAATCACTGAGGTTATCAAAGTGCTTCAATGTAAAAGCATTAGAATAAAAAAAGAATCTGTGACCCAACCTTATTAATAAAATCATCCTTAGGGGACCTGAGTGGTACAGTTTCTGCTCAATCATGATCATGGAGTCCTGGGATGGAGCCCTACATCAGGCTCTGCACTCAAGGCAAAGCCTCCTTAAATTTCTCTCTCCCTTTCCATCTCTCCCTTCCCTCTACATGTCCCTTCCCTCTCTCACTCTCTCCCAAATAAATAAATAAATCTTAAAAAAGAAATCATCCTTGGTATTTTTTAAAATGTTGTGTTATCCTAAAATCAATATTTAAATATTTTATGTTACAATTGCAATCATACTGGATACTCTAACACACTGAAAATGTTTACCATATCATTTACTGGGATAACATTTTTAAGTGTTGTCTTCCAATTCAGGGTCTAGAATGGGGATGCTTAATACAGAAAAAAACTGATTAGCATATGATCATAATAAGCCAGACACTCTGTTGACTTTGTATATATATTATATCACTGTTTATAAATATTTTCTTGGAATTGTGGCATTTTGGGCTATCAGTTAGGGAACACAGTTTAGAGAGATTTAATAAATTAAGAAAGCTTGCAAGGTAGGAAGTGATAACACTGATACTTAAGTCAGGATCCATCTGACCAACATTTCACATTTGTCAATTTTGTTAGTGTGATAATTATTTATATACACTAACATTAAATACACTAGCATGTACTTCAGACTTTATTCACTTTTCAGTGTAGAGTATTTTTTAAAAGATTTTATTCACTTATTTGACACAGATAGACAGCGAGAGAGAGAATACAAGGAGGGGGAGTGGGAGAGGGAGAAGGAGACTTCTTGCTGAGCAAGGAGTCTGATGCAGGGATCAATCTAAGGACCCTGAAGATCATGACCTGAGCCCAACACAGACGCTTAATGACTGAGCCCCTAAGGCACCCAGTGTAGAAGATTTTGATACACAGTTTTCTAGCTGTCAGATTTATATGCCTCAGTTGGACAGATATTAAACTTAGCTAATATTCATCATATGTGCCATATGGCTATATAGGTCATAAGCCATTATGTCGTCCAAAGGTGAAGGGGGACAGTTGTTCTCATTTTCAAAATTATGTGCATTCTTATTTTTCTTTTTGTTGTATGGGTCTGACATATTCTTGACAGTATTATTTAGGTGCATCACAAGCGTTCAAAATGGAATGACTTACCTACAGAAATTTGACTTCTGTGCATATTGACTTGTTTAATGTGGGCTATTGGGATTGTTATTAAAGAAGTGATCATGATCTCTATGCACCTGCAATGAAGTGGATTATCCCATTCAGATGTCTCGGGAAGATATATTTGGAGTATATTGCCTTTTGCTTAAAATTGTTGAAGACACACTGCTCATTATGATAAATTTTCATGTATAAAATCCCATGGAGAAATAGATTTTCATTCCTTGAATGGCCTCCATTCTTTTTCCTATCTGTTAATAAGTCACGTGTGCTCTCTTGAGGTTAACATTCACAAATTTTGCACTTTAATTTAAAGATAACTCACTGTTTCATCTGTTAATAATTCATTCATTCAAAACATTATTTTTTTTAAATTTTTAAAAAACATATAATGTATTGTTAACCCCAGGGGTACAGGTCTGTGAATCACCAGGTTTACATACTTCACAGCACTCACCATAGCATATACCCTCCCCAATGTCCATAACCCCACCACCCTCTCCCTACACCCCTCTTCCCAGCAGCCTTCAGTTTGTTTTGTGAGATTAAGAGTCTCTTATGGTTTTTCTCCCTCCTGATCCAATCTTGTTTCATATATTCTTTTCCTATCCTCCAAACCCCGCACATTGCATCTCCACTTGCTCATATCAGGGAGATGATACGATAGTTGTCTTTCTCCGATTGACTTATTTTGCTAAGCATAGTACCCTCTAGTTCCACCCATGTCATCACAAATGGCAAGATTTCACTTCTTTTGATGGCTGTATTATATACACACACACACACATACACACACACACACATACATATACATATATATATACATATATATACATATACATACATATATATACATACATATATATATATACACACACACACATATATATATACACATACACACCACTTCTTCTTCATCTATTCATCTGTTGAAGGACATCTAGGTTCTTTCCATAGTTTGGCTATTGTAGACATTGCTGCTATAAACATTCGGGTGCATGTGCTCCTGCAGATCACTACATTTGTATCTTTGGGGTAAATAACCAGTAGTGCATTGCTGGGTTGTAGGGTAGCTCTATTTTCAACTTTTTGAGGAACCTCCATGCTGTTTTCCAGAGTGGCTGCACCAACTTTCATTCCCACCAAAGATGTAGGAGGGTTCCCCTTTCTCTGCATCCTCGCCAACATCTGTCATTTCCTGACTTGTTAATTTTAGCCATTCTGACTAGTGTGAGGTGGTATCTCACTGTGGTTTTGATTTGTATTTTCCTGATGCCAAGTGACGTGGAGCACTTTTTCATGTGTCTGTTGGCCATCTGGATGTCTTCTTTGCAGAAATGTCTGTTCATGTTTTCTGCCCATTTCTTTTCTTTTTTTTTTAATATTTTGTTTATTCATTGGACAGACAGGGATCACAAGTAGGCAGAGAAGCAGTCTGCCCATTTCTTGATTGGATTATTTGTTCTTTGGGTGTTGAGTTTGGTAAGTTCCTTATAGATTATGGATACTAACCCTTTAAGTGATATGTTGTTTGCAATTACCTTCTCCCAATCTGTCAGTTGTCTTTTGGTTTTGATGACTGTTTCCTTTGCTGTGCAGAAGCTTTTGATCTTGAGGAAGTCCCAATAATTCATTTTTGCCTTTGCTTCCCTTGCCTTTGGCGATGTTCCTAGGAAGACGTTGCTACGGCTGAAGTCAAAGAGGTTGCTTCCTGTGTTCTCCTCAAGGATTTGGATGGATTCCTTTCTCACATTAAGGTCCTTCATTTTGAGTCTATTTTCATGTGTGGTGTAAGGAAATGGTCCAGTTTCATTTTTCTGCATGTGGCTGTCCAATTTTCCCAACACCATTTGTTGAAGAGGCTGTCTTTTCCATTGGACATTCTTCCATGCTTTGTTGAAGATTAGGTGACCATAGAGTTGAGGGTCTATTTCTGGGCTTTCTATTCTGTTCTATTGATCTATCTGTCTGTTTTTGTGCCGGTAACATACTATCTTGATGATGACAGCTTTGTAATAGAGCTTGAAGTCCGGAATTGTGATGCCACCAACTTTAACTTTCTTTTTCAATATTCCTCTGGCTATTAGAGGTCTTTTCTGGTTCTTATAAATTTTAGGATTATTTGTTCCATTTCTTTGAAAAAAAAATGGATGGGATTTTGATAGGCATTGCATTAAACGTGTAGATTGCTTTGGTAGCATAGACATTTTCACAATATTTTTTCTTCCAATCCATGAGCATGGAACATTTCTCCACTTCTTTGTGTCTTCCTCAATTTCTTTCATGTGTACTTTATAGTTTTCTGAGTATAGATTCTTTGCCTCTTTGGTAAGGTTTATTCCTAGGTATCTTATGGTTTTGGGTGCAATTGTAAATGGGATTAACTCCTTAATTTCTCTTTCTTCTGTCTTCTTGTTGGTGTAGAGAAATGCAACTCATTTCTGTGCATTGATTTTATATCCTGACACCTTTCTGAATTCCTGTACAAGTTCTAGCAGATTTGGAGTGGAGTCTTTTGGGTTTTCCACATATAGCATCATACCATTTGCAAAGAGTGATAGTTTGACTTCTTCTTTGCTGATTTGGATTCCTTTAATTTCTTTTGTTGTCTGATTGCTGAGGCTAGGACTTCTAGTACTATGTTGAAGAGCAGTGGTGATAATGGACATCCTTGTCATGTTTCTGAACTTAGTGGAAAAACTGTCAGTTTTTCCCCATTGAGAATGACATTTGCAGTGGGTTTTCATAGGTGGTTTTGGTGATATTGGGTTATGTGCCCTCTACCCCTACACTTGGAAGAGTTTTGATCAGGAAGGGATGCTGTATTTTGTCAAATGCTTTTTCAGCATCTATTGGGAGTATCATATGGTTTTTGTTCTTTCTTTTATTAATGTATTGTATCACATTGATTGATTTGTGGATGTTGAACCAACCTTGCAGCTCTGGATTAAATCCCCCTGGTCGTGGTGAATAATCCTTTTAATGTACTGTTGGATCCGATTGGCTAGTATTTTGTTGAGAATTTTTGCATCTGTGTTCATCAAGGCTATTGGTCTGTAATTCTCTTTTTTGATGGGATCCTTGTCTGGTTTTGGGGTCAAGGTAATGTGTGCTTCATAAAATGAGTTTGGAAGTTTTCCTTCCATCCCTATTTTTTAGAACAGTTTCAGAAGAATAGGAATTAATTATTCTTAAAACGTTTGGAAGAATTCTTCTGGGAAACTGGCCCTGGGCTCTTGTTTGTTGGGAGATTTTTGATGACTGCTTCAATCTCCTTACTGTTATGGGTCTGTTCAGGTTTTCATTTCTTCCTGGTTTAGTTGTGGAAGTGTATATGTCTTTAGAAATGCATCCATTTCTTCCAGATTGTCAAATTTGCTGCCATATATTTGCTCATAATGTGTTCTATAATTGTTTGTATTTCTTTGGTATTGGTTGTGATCGCTCCTCTTTCATTCGTGATTTTATATTTGGGTACTTTCTCTATTCTTTTTGATAAGTCTGGCCAGGGGTTTATCCATCTTATCAATTCTTTCAAAAAGCCAGCTCCTAGTTTTGTTTATTTGTTCTATTGTTTGTTTGTTTGTTTTTGATTTTGTTTTTGTTTCTATTTCATTGATTTCTGTTCTGATCTTTATTATTTCTCTTCTCCTGCTGGGTTTAGGCTTTCTTTGTTGTTCTTTCTCCAGATCCTTTAGGTTAGGGTTATGTTGTGTATTTGAGACCTTTCTTGTTTCATGAGAAAGGCTTGTATCACTATATATTTTCCTCTCATGACTGCCTTTGCTGTGTCCCACAGATTTTTGAACCATTGTGTTTTCATTATCATTTTTTCCATGAATTTTTCCAATTCTTCTTTATTTCCTGGTTGACCCATTCATTCTTTAGAAGGATGCTCATTAGCCTCCAATTGTTTGAGTTCTTTCCAACTTTCCTCTTGTGATTGAGTTCTAGCTTCAGAGCATTTTGGTCTGACAATATGCAGGGAATGATCCTAATCTTTTGGTACCAGTGGAGACCTGATTTGGGACCCAGGATGTGATCTATTCTGGAGAATGTTCCATGTGCACTAGAGAAGAATGTGTATTCTGTTACTTTGGGATGGAATGTTCTGAATAGATCTGTGATGTCCATCTGGTCCAGTGTGTCATTTAAGTCCTTTATTTCCTTGTTGATCTTTTGCTTGGATGATCTGCCCATTTCAGTGAGGGGAGTGTTAAAGGTCCCTACTATTATTGTATTATGGCCAATGTTTTTCTTTGATTTTGTTATTAATTGATTTATGTAGTTGGCTGCTCCTATGTTAGGGTCATAGATATTTAAAATTGTTAGATCTTCTTGTTGGACAGACTCTTTGAGTATGATATATTGTCCTTCGTCATCCCTTATTATAGTCTTTGGCTTAAAATCTAATTGATCTGATACACGGATTGCCACCCCAGCTTTCTTTTGATGTCCATTAGCATAGTACATTGTTTTCCACACCCTCACTTTAAATCTGCAGGCGTCTTTGGGTCTAAAATGAGTTTCTTGTAGACAGCATATTGATGGGTTTTGTTTTTTTATCCATTCTGATACCTTGTGTCTTTTGATTGGGGCATTTAGCCCATTTACATTCAGGGTAACTATTGAGAGATAGGAATTTAGTGCCATTGCATTGCCTGTAAGGTGACTATTACTGTATATTGTCTCTGTTCCTTTCTGACCTACTATTTTAGGCTCTCTCTTTGCTTAGAGGACCCTATCAATATTTCCTGTAGAGCTGGTTTGGTGTTTACAAGTTATTTCAGTTTTTGTTTGTCCTGGAAGCTTTTTATCGCTCCTTCTATTTTCAATGATAGCCTAGCTGGATATAGTATGTTTGGCTGCATGTTTTTCACATTTAGTGCTCTGAATATATCATGCCAGTTCTTTTTGGCCTGCCAGGTCTCTGTGGATAAGTCTGCAGCCAATCTAATATTTTTACCATTGTATGTTACAGTCTTCTTGTTCCAGGCTTCTTTCAGGATTTTTTCTTTTTCACTAAGACTTGTAAATTTTACTATTAGATGATGGGGTGTGGACCTATTCTTATTGATTTTGAGGGGGGTTCTCTGTACCTCCTGAATTTTGATGCTTGTTCCCTTTGCCATATTAGGGAAATTCTCTACAATAATTCTTTCCAATATACCTTCTGCCTCCTTCACTCTTTCTTCTTATTCTGGAATCCCAATTATTCTAATGTTGTTTCATCTTATGGTATCACTTATCTCTCGAATTCTCCCTTCATGGTCCAGTAGTTGTTTTTCTCTTTTTTGCTCAGCTTCTTTATTTTCTGTCATTTGGTCTTCTATATCACTAATTCTCTCTTCTGCCTCATTTATCCTAGCAGTAAGAGCCTCCGTTTTTTATTGCACTTCATTAATAGCTTTTTTTTTTTAAAATTTCAACTCTTATAAATTTTAGTTCTTCTATTTCTCTAGAGAGGGCTTTTATTTCTCCAGACAGGGTTTCTTTAATATCTTCCATGCCTTTTTCAAGCCCAGCTAGAACCTTGAGAATTGTAATTCTGAACTCTAGATCTGACATATTACCAATATCCATATTGATTAGGTCCCTAGCCTTCAGTACTGCCTCTTGTTCGTGTGTGTGTGTGTGTGAGATGAGTTTTTCTGCCTTGTCATTTTATCCAGATAAGAATATATGAAGGAGCGAGTAAAATACTAAAAGTGTGGCAAAGACCCCAGGAAAATGTGCTTTAACCAAATCAGAAAAGACCCTAAATCATTAGAGGAAGAAAGGGGGTAAAAAGAAGTTCAGAAAAAGAAAATTAAAAAAAGAAAACAAGTAAAGAAAAAACACAAAAAAGTCAAAAAAATATATATATATATTAGACTGGTGAATAGAACAGGGTCACCCACTTAATTTTGGTTTCTTAGAAGAAACTACTTCCCCACATTTTAAAGAACGAAAAACATATATAAGGGTAAACACAATGAAGGGGTGAAATATGACTATAAAGATGAATTTTATTTTTAATTTCTAAAAAAGGAATTGATAAGTTGCCTGGGAGAATAAAGAAATAGAAAATGGAGAGAATTTGCTCAGGCTGCAGACTAGAACAAGCCTGGTGCTAGATTTAGGGTGTATTTTAATCTATTAGAAGTTGTACCCCAAATTTTTTAGAAGAAGAAACCCTATGTGTATACAAAAAATAAAGTTAGATACAATGAAGGATAAAATATGACCATATATAATAATGAAGGTTCAAAAAATATTTTTTTTATAAAAGATATTGTTAAGATAAACTAGTTAAAAAAACATTAAAAAAGGAAAGGGTAAAAGTTAAAAAAAATTAGCAGAAGAAAAAAATAAAATTAAAAATATTAACTTTGCAAGACTAAAGAATCATGGGGAGAAAGCCATGAATTCCATGCTTTGCTTTCTCCTCCTCTGGAATTCTGCTGTTCTCTTTGGTAATGAACTTGGTCTTGGCTGGATTTCTTGCTGATCTTCTGGGGGAGGGGCCTGTTGTAGTGATTCTCAAATGTCTTTGCCCGTGGTGGAATCGCACCTCCCTTATCAGGGGCCAGGCTAAGTGATCCACTCGGGTTTGCTTTTGCGAGCTTTTGTTCCCTGAACACTTTCTGTAGAGTTCTGGAGGACGAGGATGAAAATGGTGGACTCCCAATCTCTGGCCTGGAGGAGCTAAGAGCTTGGGGCCCGACTCCTCAGTGCACCCTCAGAGAAAATTTCTCAATCACTCCCATCTCCCTTGCCTCTGGCTGCACTCTGAGCTCACACAGCTTGTGACCAGGTGTCTCTATCTCTGGCACACAGCCTTGCCTGGAGTCTCTGAACCCCGCAGATCCCTGCACTCTTCCCGGGGGGTAACCCCGGGTCTTGTGAGGTCCCTACTCACAGAGCAGTGGCCTGTGTCATGGATCACAATTTAAGGTAACCCTGAGTCGAGACCTCACTCCTTGGCTCTATCTCTGTAGCCAGCTTTCCCACTCTAATACCTGAACTCTGCGACACTCAGACACCCCCAATCCTTCTGTGTCCCTGTGGGACCTGAGACTATGTTGTCCTATGTGGGCTTCACCCTGGCTTAGCCTCTGGAGTGATATCCCTCAGTGGAGCAGACTTCCAAAAGTCCTGATTTTGTGCTCCATTTCTCTGCTACTTGCCAGGAGCCAACCCCTCCCCCAATGCTCTATCTTCCCGTCGCTTTGGATTCACTTCTCTGCCAGTCCTACCTTTCAGAAAGTGGTCGATTTTCTGTTTCTAGAATTGTTGCTATCTAGCTGATCTCCTGCTACCTGATGTCATCTCAGCCTGCTACTTATCTGCCATCTTGACTCCTGCCCCCCATTAAAAATATTATTGAGAGCTTTTTTTATGTGCTAACAACTACTCTAAGTACTGAGAAGATGGCAGTAAATAAAGCAGTTCTAAAAACCTGTCTTCATGAAGTTTACGTTCCAGTAGCAAAAACAGATTAGCAAAGACAGATTAAAAAAAAATAATAATAGTAAGGACTGGTAGATAAAGGAGAAAAACAAATCAGCTAAGAACGATGATTAGGAAGTTTCAAACTGCAGGGGTTGAGGGACTAAAATATTATCAGATAGGATATCAACAAGGATGATCTTGAATAGGAAGATGACTTGAAAAAGGCATGAAGGTGCATAATATTATACTTATATAACCTACTTTTCTCTCTCTTTTTTCCTTCCTCATCATTAAGGTTACTTCCTCAAATGATCATTCCATAATACTCCCACATAAAGGAAGTTTTCTTTTGTAATCTAACACAAGCTCTTTTATTTGTTTAGATGTAACACTTTAATATCTTTAATCAATAGAGATGGTTTTTTTGATTTCTACTTCTTATGCCAATTTGAATATTTTCTGTATTTCAAAAAATTTAGCCACTTCATTGAAGTTGTACTCATTGACAAACATTTGTAATGTTCCTCTTTATCTTCTGAAAACAATAAAACACCGATGGAAGAAATTGAAGATGATGTAAAGAAGTGAAAAGACATTCTATCTCCATAGGTTAGAAGATTAGATATTCTTAATATGTTTATACTACTCAAAGCAATCTATACATGCAATGCAATCCTTATCAAAAAGCAACAGCATTTTTCAAAGAACTAGAGCAAACAATTCTTAAACTTGTATGGGAGCAAAAGACCTTGGATAGTCAGAGAAATCTTGAAAAGGAAAATAAGGGGTGCCTGGGTGACTCAGTTAAGCATCTGATGCTTGATTTCCATTCAGGTTGTGATCTCAGGGTCGTGGGACTGAACCCCACATCCAGTTCCATGTTTATTGGGTTCTTCTTGAGATTCTTTCTCCCTTTCCTTCTACTCCTTCCTCCCCTCTCTCAAATGAATAAATAACTCTTTAAAAAAATGAAAAAAAAAAAACCTGGAAGTATCACAATTTCAGATTTCAAGTTATATTACAAAGCATCAGTAATTAAAACAGTATGGTACTGTCATAAAAATCAACACTTAGATCAATGGAATATAACAGAAAACCCAAAAATGGACCCACAACTATATGGTCAACTAATCTTTGAAGAAACAGGGAAGAATATCCAGTGGAAAAAGATAGTGCTTTCAACAAATGGTGTTAGGAAAACTGGACAGCAACACTCAAAAGAATGAAACCAGACCACTTTCTTTCACCAGACACAAAAATAAACTAAAAATGGATTAAATCCTTAATATGAGCTAAGCAGCAGCTTCTTTGACCTTAGATGTAGCAACTGGTTACTAATACATTTCCGGAAGTAAGGGGAAAAAAAAAAAAAGCAAAACTAAACTATTGGGACTACATCAAAATAAAAAGCTTCTACGTAGTGAAGGAAAGAATCAATAAAAGGCATCCTATGGAATGGGAAAATATATTTGCAAATGACATATCAGGTAAAGGGTTAGTATCCAAAATATATAAAGAATCGATACAACTCAATGCTTGAAAAAAATAAATAATACAATTAAAAATGTGCAGAATACAAACATGGTGATTTGAAGGGGCAACTATACCCCAAAGTTTATAACAGCAATGTACACAATAGCCAAAATAAGGAAAGAGCTCAGATGTCCATTGAAATAAGTCAGAGAAAGAAAATTATATGATTTCACTCATATGTAAAGTTTAAGAAACAAAAAAGGATCATAGGGGAAGGGAGGGAAAAATAAATCAGGGAGTGAGACAAATTGTAAAACACTGTTAACTATAGAAAACAAACTGAGGGTTGGTAGAGAGGAAGAGAGTGGAGGAATGGTGTAACTAGGTGATGGACATTAAGAGGGCACTTGATGTATTGAGCACTGTGTAATAAGCACATTAGTTTAATGAGCACTGATGAATCACTAAACTGCTTCTGAAACTAACAATATACTATTTGTTAATTGATTGAACTTAAATAAAATAAAACAAATAAAAATGGGCAGAACATATGAACAGATGTTGCTCCAAAGAAGACATACAGATGGCCAACAGACACATGAAAAGATGCTCAACAACACTGATCATCAGGGAAATGCAAGTCAAAACTACAAGATATCACCTAACACCTGTGAGAATGGCTAAAATAAAAAATGCAAGAAACAGGGAGTGTTGGTGAGGACGTGGAGAAAAAGGAACCTTCTTATACTGTGAGTGGGAATATATGTTGGTGCAGCCACTATGGAAAACAGTATGGAAGTTCCTGATTCAGGAATTACACTATTGGATATGCAACCCAGACATTAAAAAAAAAAAAAAAAAAA
>NW_019154087.1:52280166-52395898 GCF_002288905.1 Enhydra lutris kenyoni | reverse complement strand
AAAAAAAAAAAAAAAAAAAAAAAAAAAACACACACAGTAATTCAGACATACATGCACTCCTATGTTTATAGCATCATTATTTATAATAACCAAATTATGGAAGCACTCCAAGTGTCCATCACTTAGACTCATCCATGGGAGGGATAAAGAAGATGTGGTACATATGTACAATGGAATATCATTCAGCCATAGAAAAGAATGAAATCTCACCATGTGCAACAACATGGATGAAGCTAGAGAGTATATTGCTAAGTGAAATAAGCCAGTCAGAAAAAGACAAATACTGTATGATCTCATTCATATGTGGAATTTAAAAAACAGAACAAATGAGTAAAGGGAAAAAGAGAGAGAGAGAGAGAGAGATTGAAACCAAGAACCTCTAACTATAGAGAACAAATCAATGGTTAACCAGAGAGGAAGTGAGTGGGGGGAGAGGGGGAGAGGGGATGGGGATTAAAGAGTACAATTATCATGATGAAAAAAAAATAATGTTAGGTTATGTTAATTTACAAAACTTAGGTGTTTTCCAGATACTATTTTTTTAATGGATTTTAATATAATCTCTTTTGCTCAGAGAATGGTCTTTACATAATTTAATCATTTTATATTTTATGAAAAAGCATGTGGTTTATCATGGTCAATTCACAGATGCAATTGAAAAGAATGTTTTTCTGCTATTGCTCTGCCTATGTCAATAAGATCACGTTGATGTCTTTTATAATGTTTTTGTCTTCTAAACACTTTGTCAGTTTCTGAGAGAGAATTGTGGAAGTCTCTGAAAATATTTTGATTTTTTCTATTTTTCTTTCAGTTGTAGCTTCTTGTATTTTCAAACTCTATTATTAAAAGCATATATATTTGGTATTGTACACTACTTTTATTTATTTTAGTTTTTTTAATTTTTAAAAGATTTTATTTATTTGACAGACAGAGATCACAAGTAGGCAGAGAGGCAGGAAGAGAAAGAGAGAGGGGGAAGCAGGCTCCCTGCTGAGCAGACAGCCTGATGCAGGGCTTGATCTCAGGACCCTGGGACCATGACCTGAGCTGAAGGCAGAGGCTTTAATCCACTGAGCCACCCAGGTGCTCCTACACTACTTTTATTAATTGACCTCTTTGTTATTGTGAAATATCCCTTTATGTCCTTTATAACACTTTTTTTTATGAATTCTAATTTTATCTATATTAATATAGCCATTCTTGATTTTGTATAATCAGTGTCTGCATGGTATAACCTTTTCTATCATTTTAATTTTGCATGTAAGTGAATATTATTCTTTTCTATAGTCTCACAATTTCTGCATTCTAAATAATGTGCTTCATCTTTTTGTATTCAAATTAATGAACATCATAGTTAGGCTTATATTCACCAGATTGAATTTAGTTGTCTTTCTTTAGAGTACTGACTTTTGTTTTGTTGTCATTTTTTCTTAATTTTTGGCTCGGTTGTACTCTTTCAAAGTTTGTTTATAGGAGGATATATTTTTTTTATTTGCTAAATTATGTTATTTTGACCAGAGTAGAATATATTTTACTTTAAGGCCTTTTAATTTTACTACCAACTAACATACTTTTTGAAGTTTTTACTAAATACTCACATGTTTAATTAAGTCTTTCTGCTCTGATGGAGACCTGAATGTTTCTAGCCCTTAAAATTTCCTGGTAGCTGTTCATTTCCTGGTTTTAACATGAATAAGTAAAGCATGCAGAGTTATCCTGATTCCAGTATCATGATTCATGCTTCCCTATCATAGCACACCTCTATTCCATACAACTTAGACATTCTCTGCTATAACTCCACCAGGGACTTAATGCTATATCCTCCTTTTTTTCAGTGTTTTTTTCTTTTGCCTTACATTATTTTTTCCTACTTGTAATTCTGGAACATGCTCTTCTATTTTTTGTTCTAAGAGAAATTTTGCCATTGTCTCTAGAATTTAATGAATAAAAGTTGGCCTTTATCTTCTAAAGATTTTTTTACTAGTTTGCTAGGGCTGCCATAACAAACTTGGTGTCCTAAAAACCAGAAATTTATTTTCTCACTGTCCTAGAAGCTAAAAATCTGAGATCGAGGTATAGGTAGGATTGGTTCCTACTGAAAGCTGTGATACAGAATCTATTTTATGTCCCTTCTCTATTTTCTGATAAGTCACTGGCAATCTTTCACCATTCTTGGCTTGCAGAGGAACACCCCTTCAACCTTCAACCTCATATGATATTCTTCCTGTGTGCTTGTCAGTATCCAAATTTCCTCTTTTTATAAGATGATCAGTTATTTTGGATTAGGGCCTAACCTAATGACCTCATTTTCACTTGATTACCTATGTAAAGATCTTAGAGATTTATAAGTTGGTCATATTTCATGGTACTGAAAGTCAGGACTTTAATGAATTCTAAGGGGAAACAATTTAACCCATGAAGACAGTATAACAGATGTATAGCCAATAATATAAAGAAATGAATACATGAGAATTGATTCAACAGGGCATATCCCAGATGTTCTATTCTTAACAAAGCATCAGAGGAGATAAAATTTTCCAAACTGAAATATTTATTAATGGTATGTAAATTTTAAAACACATCATACCTCAGCACAAACATGAGGAAAATGAGGGAATGTTATTATAGGACACAGAAGAGTAATGACAGAATACTCTAATCAGATTTTATTGTAGTATATTGGTTTTGAAAAGTTCTGCAAAGTACTATTTTAGAGAATATAGGAGATTAAAAGAATAACAAGGCCCACATCCTGGCTTCATAGAGTTTATGTTGTACATTGTAGCACAGGTACACCCTTGCAATATTTTTTCATGCTTGATTTTGAAATTATAATTATGTTTTTATAAAATGCACAAAAAGTTGTCATTATTTTATCTACCATATTTTGAGGGTACAATGATTTCAGAAAGAACTCCATGAAAGTGTTTTCCCTTGGGTGCATATGGTAAACCTATGACTAAAGGTTAAGAATAATGAATTTCTTAGGCTATTTCACATAGTGATAGCATGAATATCTATTGCTTATATTAGATCTTATTCCATGATTGATTATGTTTCTGCATAGTACTAACACTTTCTTTCTGTTCAAAAAATATTTCTTTCCAACTTATTCTCTATGCATGATATAGACAGTGAGAATGCTAAAACCACCTTAAATATGTTTCAAACTATTTGTTCAATATATATAATATTTGTTATTTAGCCAAAGATTTTTAAATTGTACCTACTTCTTCCATTAAACTTCTATTACTTCCAATAAGGAGAATAGAATGTGTCTTTTGTATTTAATGTAAAACACAATATTCACTTAAAACAAAATCCATGTTCCATCTGGAATCCTAAGATTTATACTAAATTCTTACCTCTAACTCATTCTGTGTTGTACCATTTTTATAAATTATCCTTACCCTATTTTTTTACTAAAACTCTTTTTTGGGAATACATTTTTATTTTTGAAACTTTGATAATTATTTTTTGTTGGCTTCTTGGAAAGAAAGTCCTAAAAGTAGTTTTAAAATAAAATGTTTGTGTATTCCATTTTACATGAAGTGTTCTAAAAATATTTTTTATCATTTTAAAATGAAAAAAAAAGGGTTTTTTTGTTTTTTTTCCTGTGTTTTTTTTTTAGAGCAGAGTGTGTATCTACACACACACACACACACACACACACACACAATTTTGTTCTGTAAAGGCCAAATAAGCAACTTAAAAGGAACTCTGATAAGAATATTTTCAATTTTTAGTGGTTGTACTGAGCTTTATTCTTCAGTTATGGATGCAGTATTGCTTTTAGTTTAAATTCTGGAATGTAGTTGGTACTCTCTGACACTTGGCCTATGTACTTGGCCTTTTCTTCCATAATAAATTTCTTTCAAAGTTTTTGTATCAAATTGGATGATTCTGACAGTTTCTAAGTGTATCTGGTCTAAACCTGTATTCACTGACTGTAGATTTATATGTAAGATGAATTTATATGCACTGAGCTCACTGTAAGACATTCTTGGGATAAATTATACTTACTACCTGATCTCCATGACCCCTAAGCCTAACCAGCAGACCTGAGCGGCACTCTGTATTTGAGAAAAAACTATCAGTTTAGAGAAATGTCCAAAAATTCTAATACTGGTTTATTTCTCTTTCCCTAGGGCCTGGTTACCCAGTTAAAAGAGTCTTGGTCCTTTTAGGAAAGGTTAGGAATGAGACTTATGGTATACATATTTGTAATGTGATTGGAAAATCTTCTGGAGATGGTATAACTTTCCCTTAGGAAGTGATGAATCTGTGAGCTTAGTCATGTTTGGGAATCATAGGACGGACCATTAATTTTCATAGCAAACAAAGATATGTCTGTTTGAAAGACCTCTAGTTTCAGCTGTATAGGTCAAGTAATCTCTAATTGCATTATCTAATTATTTTAGTTATTGATACCTAAGTATCACTTATCCACAGCCACAAATCTTTTTTAAACCTGAGACCTAATTTATTTCTGGCAATTATAAACTACTATTTGGCTTCTTGAAGTCTCATAGCATACCAATTCTAATAAAATCAAGGAATGAATATCAATGGTAGCATCTTTTGCCTTCTTTCTAGCCTTCAGTAGGTAGAAATCTCAATGCTAGTGCTTTCCTCATCAAGTTTTTCAATAGCATGATCCAAGGCATCTGTGGGGAGATATTTAAAGATATATGAAAAGGCACATGATAAATCTCCTCTAACATTCCTATCTCTCTAAACCATTTCATCCATTTCTTTGCATTAAAATAGACAATGTTTGAAGTCATTTGTGGCCATCCGAGTGGTCTGAAATGAGGTGTAAAGGCAGAGGGCAAATGGAAGCAGCTCTGGAGCAGCAACATCAGTATCATGAGTAGGAATGACTTATAGACATTATGGCCAAAGAGAGGCTAAGAAGTCCATGCTCTGGTACCAGATCAATTCTGACCACTGCATATGGGCCATGGAAGAGAGCTACATGGAAATCAGTAAAAACCTGTGGGATTTGGGATTTGTATGATGATAATAATGGGTTAAGGAAGGAAGAACTCAATGCCATTCAAGACCCAATGAATTTGCCAAATTTTATAGTAGACTAAAGCAAATAAAGGAATTCCACTGGAACCCAAATGAGATCTCTCTGCCAATGTCAGTGGAATCTGAGGACCTTCTGAAGGTTTGAGAGAATCCAAGTGAACAGGCATGGAACTTGGTGGAGTTCACAGATGAAGAGGGATATGGTCATTACCTTGTTATCCATGACTGTTAACCTCAAATACATTAACCTGAAGGTCTTGGGAGAGGCTTGATTATATCACATACTTGTCCATTTTTGACCAATTATTTGACATTCTTAGAGAGAGGAATAACATCAAATATGAGATACCTAGAGATGTTTCTTGACTACCTTCAAGATTACATGGATTGAGTGAAGCTGCTCCAATATCAGAATGGATTTTTAGGAAGATTTGTAATGAGTTTGAGAAGTAGGAGAATGGTGTCTTTCCTGGATGACCAAAAAGACAAATGGAGCCCTGACTCATGCTGGCACCCATTTTGACCTGTATGCATTCTTTTCTTGGGAAGAGTTGGCCTCCTTTAGTCTGCACAGATTAAAATCTGCTCTCTTAGCTTAAGGTATGAAGTGTGGTGGGACCCTAGAAGAGTGAGCCCAGAGGCTATTCAACACCAAAGGAAAGTCCCTGGAGTCACCTGACGTCTTGCTGCTTACCAAAAATCCCACCAAAAGTGAAATGAGACACTGAAAGGAATAAGGACGTTGCCTTCCTAGAAGCCTATATCTATGAATACATAGAGATTCTTGGGGAAGAGCATCATCTCCCTCATAAAAATGTACAAAACAAGGGGGCCAGGATAAGGGAATAGTGAGAAGTAGAAAAGTAGAGAGGCACAAGCAGATCAGTGTGAGTGAAGGTGAAGATGAGAAGTATGAGATCATTTACAACCCCCAAAACCTGCCCCTTGACTGGGATGGCAAACCCATTCCCTACTCTGTAGGTATAAGCTTCATGGTCTAAACTACAACTGTGAGATTTGTGGGAAGTATACCTACTGAGGTTAGGATGCCTTCCAACAACACTGTACTGAATGGCCATGCTCATGGCATGAGGCATTTGGGTATCCTAAACACTGCCCACTTTGCTAATGTGAAGTTGTCATCTCCCCATGGGCCTAGTTGAAACTTCAGAAGGCATCAGAATGATAGCAGCATGACACTGACAAAGAATATGAAGACTCCAGTGTGAATGTTGTGAATAAGAAGACCTCTGAGGATCTGAAAAGATGAGGACTGCTCTAGTATTCGAGGATGTATCTTAGCTTTGGGGCTTGCCCAGGCTTACCTAAAATCTGATTTTTCTGTTTCTCCCAACCAAATGTTCCTGAAGACTCTGCTGCTTGGTCTTATGGTCTAGCATGCATCTTGTAATAAAACAAGGCATGCTGGCAGGTTTCAGAGTTGGAATGTATATTTGTTTTGTTTTAAAAGATTCTGTCAGAAAATTTTTTTAAAAAATAAAATAAAATAGGTTGTGTTTGAGACCTCAGCTTCATTAGGAAATTCTATCAGAGTCTATTCGTAGTCAGCTAATCAAGCAAGGAGCTGGACAAATTACATATTGACTTAGTATTTTTTGTATGTGGACTCATGCTGATAAAGCACCACATATAAAATTATGTATCCCTTCTTATTCTTCTGAAAATTGGTGAAACTCATGCACACATCACAAGAATATTACAAACGTTAGATGAGTTAATATTTGTAAAGCTCTGATAAAAATGTCTGTCATACTATTGCTTGGCAACTGTTTGCTAACCAAAATTTTTAGAGTGTATAGAATCCCTTTAGCAATTGACTTTGTTGTTGTTGTTGTTCTTTGTTCTTTTGATCTCATATTTTTTTTTTTTCTGGACACTTTTTTAATTCTTTCTTTCAGTTAAACACATTCACAGTTAAGAAAAAAAAAACCTAAAACTCTCTGGAAAAAAATGGAAGTGCCATTCTTTAATTTATTTAACATTTTCTTACAACTGACTACTATGAGCCAGTAACAGTAATAAAATTATATGCAAATACAAAGTATTTACCATACAAAGCATTGTCTTTCAGGAATTTCAGAAGAGAAGACCAAATTAGGATATAATATGATAAACATTAAATAATAACAACACCAAAAATGATCAACCAAGAAAAATGCTGTTTGTATCTTTGGAGAAATTATCAAGAACAGATTTATACTGAATATGACATTTTTTTCTAGACTGTAAGTGATAAAGAAGATATTAATGAGAAGAGTAAGATGATTCACTGTAACTAGAACATGTACTGTGTAGGAATGTATAGAAATTAGAGAGCTAGAACCAAATTGAATATTCTTTGAATATGTAAATACTTTCCATGCAGTGTCTATGATACCAACTTGTATTACATATTGTGAATATAACCAGTTGCAAGTAATGGAAACTAAACTTTTAGTGGACTAAACAGGTAAGGGATTTATATTATATCTCACATCACAGCATAGGTATATGGAGGCTGGAAATGGATGCTGTCAAAAATCTCTTTAACAAACCAATTTCTTTCTGTCTTTCCATTCTGCCAATCTTAGAATATGGACTTTCTTCTTCATTAGTGTTGTCTTGTTAATATACTGAAGTCTGCTAAAACTGTACATACTTTTTTCAAGAAAAGAGAGATAAAAAATAACATAAGAACTGTACCAGATACATCTACAGCCTTTTATGAAATATGATTATCATAAATTTTTTTTTATTCTGACCTTAATTTAGAATCACTGGTGTTGTCTCAACCCCAAGTTATCTTACAAATGTTTTCCCCAGTTACTTGGCAGTATTCCACTTACACTTCATTGGTTAAACAGAATAGCCATTGTTAACTGCAAAGAACTTTGGTAAATTATTATTTAGTGGGGCACACTGCTACCCCAATAAAGATACAAAGATAGGAGTGGATATTGGATAAGAATTGTCCTGCTAGGCTTTAATTTTTGCTAACAAATCTATGAGCTTGTTGAAAATACCAAAAGTGATTTTCTCTCAATAAGACAATTTCCTTGTCTTTTAATGAATGCTTCCTTTGACTTCAAGACTCTACCCTCAATTATGGATTATAGCAGTTTGCTTAATATGTGAGACTCACTGCTCTGTAAATCGGAGGATTCAATTTAAATATCTTATTATAGACAGAAACAATATTGATGAATTGTCCATCCTTCAGTTCAATGTGCATTCTAAATGCCAGGCTATAAATTTAAAACAATAGACATTCCATTTTAATTAAATTATTTAAAAATTCTTTACTGTTCCATGAAATCTCCATTATATATTTATATATCTTTTGCTAATCAGATCTGCTAACCAGATCTGTAGCTGTGCTAGTTATCGGTTTCAAATGGTCTCTTTCAGCAATGAAGAACCAGGTTAAGCCTTCTCATCTATCATCTTTGGATTTTTTAAAAAAATTCCTTTGTACAGTTGTCAAGGGTAAAAATAATCTTTTAAAAAGTTCCCCCAATTTTTATATTAATAATCAGTAAAATGTCTTTAGCATTAGAAACACATGTGAAACACTTGTACTGTAAATCATATGCCTGTACTACTCTGCTAAAACGACATGTATCTTATAAAACAAATAATAAGAATAAATATTAATGGGATTTCCATACTAAGCTAATATACAATAATTAAGACTTTCTCACTATTAAGAAGGTGAGTTTTTAAAGTATTTCTTCCAGGGGTACCTGGGTGGCTCAGTCAGTTAGGTAACCAACTCCAGATTTTGTCTCAGATAATGATCTCAAGGTTGTGAGATTTAGCCCTGTGTTCTCTGTGCTGGGCATGGGGCCTGCTTACAATTTTCTCTCTCTCCCCCTCCCTCTGTCTTTTCCCCACCCTACGTGTGCAGACTCACTCTATCTAAAAAAAAATAAAAATAATAACAACACTAAAATATTTAAAATATGTAATGGTCTTTCTTCCACTATTAAACCTCTATTGCTTTTTTGTTAATGTAGTCACTATTTCTCTCTTGCCATGAGCTGACAGAGAATATACATATAAGTGTAGAAACTCACCTCTTCATTTGCTTGTTATTTGTTGTGTTTTCATTCTTAGTGTTCTTGGTCATTATTTCTTCAAATAACCCTTTTAAATTTATGTAAGAACAATATAATATAATCTATATATTCATGTGCCCACTTACAAATAAACTGATTCTTTGGGAACCTCTGAAATCTAAGAACAAATAAATAAGGATGATAATGACAATCAGTATCACTGAAGAATTAAAGTTTTTTTTTTTTAAGATTTTATTTATTTGATATAGAGAGAGAACACAAGTAGGCAGAGTGGTAGACAGAGGGGCATGCAGAGGGAGAGGAAGAATCAGGATCTCCAATGAACAATGAACCCAACTTGGGGCTTGATCCCAGGACCCTGGGATCCTGACCTGGGCCTAAGACAGGCGCTTAACCTACTGAGCTGCCCAGGTGCCCCTAAAATTATTTTTAATGAATTTATTTACTTAGAGAGATTAACAGTATCAGTTGGAGTGGCAGAGGAGAGGGAGAGAAAATCTCAAGCAGACTCTGGGCTGAGTGTGGAGTTGGATCTAGGACCTGATCCCAGGACCTTGAGATCGTGACTTGAGCCAAAACCAAGAGTTGGACACTTAACAGACTCTGTCATTCAGGACCCCTAAAGTTATTACTAGAGAAAGATAGATGATAAGCAGATATAGATGTCAAATATTAATACATATGTGGACATATAAGTATAGATATGTATATGTGTTAGATATCATGTTTAGCTAATAATAAGCTGGACTTACTTTTTTTTTAATTCCCATGTAGCAAAATAATAGAAATTGAAATATGTTTTTCCTGCCAGTACAGTGGATTGATTGTCTTTTTCACACATGAAGATGTACAACCAAATTTGGTGACCACGTTTCCAGCTAAAGCCATAACTAAAAATTGTTGTTATTTATCTTACATTCTCTTGGAAAATTTTATTCTTTAACCTACTTGGTATATATTTTATATATTTGCACATTTACAGAAAGAGCTTGCACTTGCCCTTAGTTCCTCTGTTGGCATAGCTTTCTCTAAGTAAAATTTGGCCAACTTAAAAATCTCTAAGTATGTTTATATTTATTTAAGTTAATATATTATCTAAAACCTTTTAATTGGATTTAACGCATTTGATCATTCATTATTCTTGGTGTATTTTGAGATCTTGAGTCATCTCAAACAATGGTCATTGAATCTTCACTGCCATCCTTTTTTTTTATTATAAACAATAGAAAAAAATATTAAGACTCGTTCTCCAGTAATTTAAAACATATAGTTTCTCATTTGGAAGCAACATTTTAAATGAGATTCTTTTTAAATGAAAACTTATCCATCTTTCATGTAACTCCACTGTTTAGATCCATATTCATGTACACATTCCATTTGTCTGGATTTTTTTCACAATGCCTTGAGACATGAACAATGCAGAGATAATTATGAAATAAATGAGTACCCTGAGAAAATTAATTTCAATAATGTGGTAGAACAGAAGCTGGAATGCAATAAGTTAGGAATTGGAAAGTAGTTGATAAATGGAAGAATGTGAAGAATGATGTTCTGAGTGGTTTTACAATGAGGAGAGTACATTATTTTCAGAGCATAACAGAAGAGGTGGTTTTGGATTCTGATAAGTAAGAATAATTGAAGCAGAGATTGTCTTAGGTAAAATACGAGGTCACTAAGAGCTGAGGAGGTGGAAGAATAAGATCGTTAAAAGCTGTGGTCATGGACTGGAATGTCTAATTAGAAATCCTAGAAATAAAGGATAAACAGCCTATATGAAGGTTAATTCCATGGAAGCGAGGCAAAGATTGTTACTGTTAATGTGTGTAGCAACTAGGAGGCTATCATTAATAGAAAGGCATGTAAAAATAGATATCTCCTAAAGCAGGGCAGAGTGCTATTTAGATAGGGTAATTAATGTATTTGTTAACATAGTACTTACAAAAACATCATAGGTGGAAAATCATTTTGGTCCATTTTTAATGTTTTATTTTATACTATTAATAATTTATCAATGTTAATTTTTTTGAAGAAGGTTTTATAACTTTCTGTAAGTACAACCTTGTACTTTGAGCATAAGGTATATTTCAGACGGCTGCCTTTGTCTTAATAAAGGCATATTTTTTTCAGTGTTAGAAAGTGTAACATTTTAACATGCCCATATTTTAAGAGTTGTATCTTTTTTTCTTTTCTTCCAAATCATAGATACAAAAATGAGGAATTGGTCTTATATCTAACTGAATAGCATTATGGTCATACCACTAGAGTTTGTTTTTTGATGTTAGGAATTATGTATATGTTAAACTTACTTTCTTTGAATATAAATGAAGTCTAATAATATGTAACAATATATAGTATTTCCTTTAAAAAAAGATTTTATTTATTTGACAGAGAGAGACACAGTGAGAGAGGGAACACAAGCAGTGGGAGGGGGAGAGGGAGAAGCAGGGCTCCCACTGAGCAGGGAGCTTGATGTGGGGCTCAATCCCAGGACCCTGGGATCATGACCTGAGCCAAAGGCAGATGCTTAACGACTGAGTGGTATCCCAATATATAGCATTCCTATTAACTGATGTGAGTTAATATATGTAAAGACATGTTGTAAATTCTAATGGGCTAGCAAGTTTTGTTATTACATCTAATATGGAATTAGAAATGGTAAATGTAATGCTTTTAATATCCAGTTTAATATTTTGCTTACTTTATTATTACTTTGAAATTATAATTCCAATTATAACCTTTAAATCCTGAGTAATATTTAAGTCATCATCATATCTCTTCTGGCATGCTTGCATTTTTAAAGTGTCTTGAAAATAATCATCTTTACAGCATTCATCATTTGCTTGTTTTTTTGTTTGTTTGTTTTTTGTTGTTTTTTTTTTAATAGCTACTGCTAAATGGTTATTTATTGAATGACTATGTTTAAGGTACTTGGCTGGACTAAGAACTCATCAAATTGTGGATGGGATTTATTCTCAATTCCTAGAAGCATTTAAAAGCACTTAACAAGGTCAGGTCTTTAGGATTTGATACGTAATGATGAGTTAGAAGTGAAAGATACAGCTTCTAAGGAAAATTATTGTAATCACAAATGTCCTCTAACTTTTCTTAGAATTAAAATTCTTAGCCATGATGAGCCACTAATCAATAATGTGCAATCTTAAAGCTGATATAGGCATGGAAAAGGTTAAAAAGTTTGAGAAACACTTTAAATGAAACTAATTTTTGCTTAGATTGTCACCTTGTGTGTGTATGCATAGAACACAGGAAATATCATAGATTAGAAATGGCAAGTTAGAAAGAAGAGAAGGCTGAAATGGGTAAGGGGTGAAATGTGCACACTGTAATGCCGTGTATGAGCTAAAGCAAGAAGGAGAATTGTTATGTACACTTGGTCGGTTGAACATTTGATTAATATATTACATTCCTCATTCTCCCTGATAAAATTCCATGTCTTGAGGTCTATTCTGCTATAATTATTGATGCTCCAGGTTTCTTTTGGTTAGTGTTTGTCTGAGATGTATGTTCCATTGTTTTCATTTTAGTTTATGTATAACTTGACACTTAAAAAGTCTTATTTTGAGGAATGAGGTCTTTTTTGAAATCTAATTTGACCATCTCTGCCTCTTAACGACATTTAGTCTGTTAACATTTTAGTTATTACCATGACTGAGATTATATGTACCATCTTGTTCTTTGTTTTTCTCTTCTTCTGCATTTGTGTTTTGTTACATTTTATCTCCACCAGTGAGGGATCACTATTTAAAGTCATTTATTTTTCAATTATTTGCTCTGGGTTTTACAATATAGTTCTGTAACATCTCTGTCTATAGAAAAATAGTGTACCACTTAACTTATAGTAGAATACATTGTACTGTCTTCCATTTCTCAGATCCTCACATACACTGTTACCCTCACATTACATTACAAATATTTTTGCTTTAACTATTTTAGGTTTCTACTATTTTGGTTTAGGCAGTATATTATATTTTCTTTAATAAAAGGTTTATTCTTTTTTATTTGAGACAGAAGAAGTGAGGATATGGGGGGGAAGGAAAAGGAGAGGGGAAGAGAATCTCAAGCAGACACCCTGCTGAGCATGCAGTCCTATGTGGGGTTCTATCCCAGGACCCTGAGATCATGACCTGAGCCCAAATCAAGAGTCAGATGCTCAACTGATTGCATCATCCAGGTGTCCTGATAGTGTATTATCTTTTAAAGACATCAGAACTAAATAACATGATACTTTTATACTTATTAATATTTTTTTTCAAATTTTCAGCTTTCTTTATTTATGTAGATTTTTGGCTTTATTAATTTATATAGATCCATATTGCTATCTATTCTAATTTTCCTTCTGTCTAATAAACTTGTTTAAAATTTTTCCAGCATGTGTTTGCTAGCAATGGAGTTTCTACATTTTTATTCTTTGAAAAATACATTTTACCATGATTTTGAAAGACATTTTAGATGAATATATAATTCTGGGCTCACAATTTTTACTTCTAGTATGTTAAAGAAGTCCTTTCATTGTCTTCTGGCTTCCAAAATTTAATATGAAAGCTTGCTGTTTTCTCAGATCTGTTTCTCTGTATATGAAGTTTCCTTTTTTTTTTCTTTTGACTGCTTTACATTTTTTCCCTTATATTCAGTTTTCATTAGCTTGATTATGCTGTAATCTTTGAAAAAAAAAAACTTTTTGGCTGGCGTTCTTTGAGACTCTTATCTGTGCATTGCTGTCCTATATTAAATTTGGAAACCTTACAGGCATCATTTCTTCAAATAATTCTTCTATACTTTTTTCCTTTCCTTCTCAATTGGGTGTTTTCAAATATATGTAATATTTCTGCACAGTTCCTGGATTTCTTGTTCTCCTTTGTGCATTTTTTAAAGATGTTATTTATTTATTTGTCAGAGAGAGACAGAGAGCACAGCAGGAGGAGCAACAAGCAGAGGGCAAGCAGGATACCAGCTGAGCAGGGAGCCCAATGCGGGACTCAATCGCAGGAATCTGGGATCATGATCTGAACTGAAGGCAGATGCTTAACCGACTGAGCAACCCAGGCATCCCTAGTTTGTGCACTCTTTTGTGCCTTTGTTTTAAAGTTTGAATATTGTCAACCCATTAATCTCCATTGATTTATTCTCTGTTTTGACTCTGAGGATTTTGATAAACCTTTAAGTCTATTGATAAACCTTTTGAAATAATTATTTATCTGTGCTATCTTCTATAAATATGCTTTAAGTAGTAGATTATATATAATCCAGCATTCATATTTAACCCTTTGTTATATTTTAAAATGTTTCACTGAAACTTCCCATCTTCCACATCTATTTGCAACTTTTTCACTAGATCCTTTAACATCTTAATAATGATTGTATAAGCTAAAATTATTTCTGATATGTCTAATACTGGATAACCTCTGCTGCTACTGTCTGATTTATGTAGAGGTCTGAAGGCCCAGAGGGCTTTTCTCTCTGTTCTCTGTCCCCTTCTCAACAGCACACATTCTTATATTTCCAATTTTCTAATTAGAAATTTCTAATTTCTATTTTCTAATTTTCTGAATTATCCTCTCCAGGTCAGTTCTAGGAAACCCCTGTGTGCCTGGTGTTGGGTTGGGGCTTTGTCAATGTTCCCGCACATCCTTCAGAACCATGAACATGACATTTGGCTCTGTCTGTGGAAGTCCTTTGTGGGATTGTGTGTCCTTCCCCTCTCCTAGTGGTAATTGATTTCTGATTTATATCAGTACAGGGTGATTGGTCTGATTGTTCTTTCTGCCTCTCAGTGGGTCAAAGTTTTCTTCTTATCTTATTCTTCTAATCTTCCTGATGAACTTTTGTCTTAAAAAGAGAATTTTCTGTGCCTCTCACAAGCTAAGTACCTTACTAGCTAGTTATTTGCTGAAAAACCTGTGGTGGGCAGGGGTCCTTCTTTCCTCTCCTTCAGGAGCACATAGATCTTGCTTCTACCCCTCCCTCAGCAGCAGTGCATCTTTGTCAGTGATCTAGAATAAGAGTGTTTCTCATTTTTCCAACAGTAGCTTATGGCTTTATGATTACATGAGAGAAGAAATTGAGGAGTAGACAGGGTTTTGTTTCAGTGTTCTACTGGAGGATGGTTTTCAGGTCTCCTGCCCTTTCCTTAAACTGGAATTCTGAGTTCACAGTCAAGCCTTTTGGAAATAGCTGCTGAGTGTGGACTCTGTGTGTGTCTGTGGCTCCCAACTACTCTCTACTGTCACTGTAGCACACACCCAGACTTTAAGAGTGTGTAAAATCCCAATTATTTCCTATTCTGTCTTAATGGCAAAGTTTGGTGCCACTCTGACAAAAGTGAAACATTTTGTTTGCCCCACATCTCCTTGGAATCTAGTTAGAACAGCTTCCTTACAATCACCCTTCCCTACCTTCAGTCAATTGCAGTTCCCCTTTATCTTCAAAGTTGACTATAGGACACTGAGTATGATTTTCGTGTTTAATGCTACACATTTTTCACAGTCCCTGAAATTAAGCCCAGTGATTCACTTAGTATTAAGGAGAAGGCTAATATTTTCTGATAGCAAAACTGATTATGTTGGATTACTGAGAGGGAATCTACATGTCTCTTTGGTGGCACCTTCCAGAGAGGTTGTTCAGAGGTAATTAGACTGTGATATTTGCATAACTTGCTGACTTTATAATCTGACGCTTATATAAATGACAGAGGTACTGTATAATTTTAGGGCTGCATATTATATTAACCTGTATATTTTGAAAGCACTACCTAAACAAAGTTCAGAATTATACTTACACAAGTTCACACCAAAATAGTGATTTTTTTCCCATAACTGAAACATCGACAAAGAAAGCAAAATCTTGTCTTACTTCAATAATTAATTTTTTCTCTGACCTTGAAGAAGTAAGTTAATACCAATTTTCTTTTCATGTAAATATTAGGGTGCTCCATCTCTCTTTAAAAAATCATGTCAATTAAGTAGGCAATGGTTTAGATCTTTCCAGGTATATAAACTACTCCCTGAGTGTAAATTATGTTGTACTAACTACATTAAGCCACCAGTGCCTGAAATACAGTGAATTACTGCTCTACTGCATAAATGTTCCCCTATTGACTTGAAAGAGTCAATGAACTTTTAAAATTTTCCATCTTAAATACTAGGAGTTTTGTAATGTTCTTTCCAAAACTTGAAGAGAAGTAATATCCTATATATGGCATATTTTCTCACTACTAGTAGAAAAACAAAACTGACAAAAAGCTTGAAAACTAATTAGATTTTACAATACACCCACTGTTTTTAATTTATGAGATGTACTTTAAGGGCTAAAAAATATGCAAGTTAAGGATACCATTTAAATTCATCATGCTGAACAGAATTTCTGAAGCATAAAACAAAGGGTGTCCCAAAACACTTGGTAGCATAATACCTGTCAAAATACTTGCTAATTAGTAAAATCTAAGAGCAGTTCATAGTGAATGTTGTTATCCATACTTTCAAATTGAGTACATTTTAAGGTCTTGAAACAGCACTCTGTATTATTATTGAATAACATTTCCTTGAGACCTTTATTATGTACTGAAATGTATTACAGTTTTAAATAAGTATGCCTACATGGTTAGCTATTCAATAGATTATTTTTTTTTCAATTTGATCATAATAATTTGTTATTATACTTGTGTTTCCATGTTAATTAATTTCTAAATCTGTTGATGTAATTAAAGATATTATTAACTTAAATGTAATATGTATAATAATAAAAATGTGTATCATTAGTTCTTCATCTGAGTTTCAACTGCAACAACATAGCAACAATTTTTTTAATGTCCTCACATTTTTGAATTTCATGAATATATTATTTTGGCATCACATTCTCCTCCTTGATGTAAGAGCACCCAGAGATTGTGCTATTAACTTGTTTTTCCCTCCCTTCTGTTTATGTTTTTCTACTCTTGTGATATACCTTCACCTCTGGGTAATTGGTTCACAAACCAGAATCACCTATTTCTTCCACAGCCCTACAAATATTCATAATAAATTCACGTTTTTATACATATCTGTCTCATATTCAAGTGTTAAAACTATGAGAAAGTAAATCTTGACTGCTAGGTCAGTTTGTGCTCTTTTATCTCTCAGATATTCTGTCCTCCAGTCATATTTGACTTTTCAAAATGATCGACTCTGAAAGCTCTATGGAAGAAGTGGCCATGGCATGAAAGAAATAGCAGAGAACTATGAAAAAATCCTGAATGTATGGAGACACAGTTTTATGTTATTCTTGTGTTTTTATGTTATGTTTATGCATGAATATTATAGAAGATTAACATTTGTGTTGTTTCCATTATAAGACACAAAGGTGCTTTTACATCTCTGTTTATAAACCATTAATAATAAACTTTTAGATATGAATTTATCTACAATTATGTTCCACCAACTCCAAGTCTACCTCTTGTACTCTGTGATGTAAAAGCTGGAACTCAGCAAACTGTGTTACTCATACATCTCTGTCAGTTTAACCCTCTGCATTTTTCCAATAGGAGACACTAGAGGGATAATAGAAGATAGGAAGACAGGAGAATGACAGCTTTGCCTTTATCTTGCCAGGATTACCTAGCTCAATTGGAAGTTCACCCCAGCACCAACAGGTTGAGCCAGATTCTTCTGGCAATCCCTAAAGCAGCTACATTGAGACCCTTTAGAAATACCCCTTCCTAAATATACCACCTGAATAGACCAATATCTAGTAACAAGATTGAAGCAGTGATCAAAAACATATCAAAAAACAATACTCTAGGACCTGACAGATTCCCTGGGGAATTCTACCAAAAATACAAAGAAGAAATAATACCTATTCTTCTGAAGCTGTTTAAAAAAAATAGAAACAGAAGGGAAACTTCCAGACTCTTTCTATGAAGCCAACATTACCCCAATCCCCAAACCAGGCAAAGGCACCATCAAAAAGGAGAATTTCAGAGCAATATCCCTAATGAATACAGATGCCAAGATTCTCAATAAGATTCTAACTAATAGGATCCAACAGTACATTAAAAAGATTATCCACCATGACCAGGTGGGATTTATCCAAGGGTGGTTTAACATTGGCAAATCAATCAATGTGATAGAACAAATAAATAAGAGAAGAGAGAAGAACCACATGACCCTCTCAATTGATGGAGAAAAAGCATTTGACAAAATACGACATCTGTTCCTGATTAAAACTCTTCCAAGTATAGGGATAAAGGGAACATTCCTCAACTTCGTAAAATCTGTCTATGAAAAACCCACAGCAAATATCATCCTCAGTGAGGAAAAGCTGACAGCCTTCCCTTTAAGATCAGGAACATGACAGGATGCCCACTCTCAGCACTGTTGTTCAGCATAGTACTAGAAGTCCTAGCAACATCAATCAGAAAGCAAAAATAAATAAATGGTATTTAAATTAACAAAGAAGAAGTCAAACTCTCTCTCTTCACAGATGACATGATACTTTATATAGAAAACCCAAAAGACTCCACTCCCAAACTACTAGAACACATATAGCAATTCATTAATGTGGCAGAATACAAAATCAATGCATAGAAATCAGTTACTTTCTTATACACTAACAATGAAAATATAGAAAGGGAAATGAGAGAATAGATTCCATTTACTATAGCACCAAAAGCCATAATATACCTTGGAATAAACCTAACCAAAGAGGTAAAGGATCTGTACTCAAGGAACTACAGAACACTCATGGGGAAAAAAAAAAAAAATTGAAGAAGACACAAAAAGATGGAAAAGCATTCCATGGTCATGGATTGGAATAAACATTGTTAAAATGTCTATACTGCTCAGAGTAATCTATACTTTCAAGGCCAACCCAATCAAAATTCCACAAACCTTTTTCAAAGTGTTGGAACAAACAACCCTAAAATTTGTATGGAACCAGAAAAGACCCTGGATCACTAAGTAAATGTTGAAAAAGAAAAAAAAAAGCTGAGGGCAGCATGTTACCTGATTTCAAGCTTTCCTACAAAGTTATAGTAGATCACTAAGACAGCATGGTATTGGCACAGAAACAGACACATAAACCAATGGAACAGAGTAGAGTGCAGATATGGACCCTCAACCCTATGGTAAAATAATCTTCAACAAAGCAGGAAAAAATAGCCAGTGGAAAAAGACAGTCTCCACAAAAAAAAAAAAAAAAAAAAAAAGTGCTGGGAAATTTGGACAGCTATGTCTAGAAAAATGAAACTTGACCATTCTCTTACACCATACACAAAGATAGACTTGCAATAGATGAAAGACCTCAACGTGAGGCAGGAATCTATCAAAATCCTAGAGGAGAACATAGGCAGTAACTTCTTCAACATTGGCCACAGCAACTTCTTTTAAGACATGTCTCCAGGGGCGTCTGGCTGGCTCAGTGGGTTAAGCCTCTGCCTTCAGCTCAGGTCATGATCTCAGGGTTCTGGGATTGAGCCCTGCATCAGGCTCTCTGCTCGGCGGGGAGCCTGCTTCCTCCTCTCTTTCTCTCTGCCTGCCTTTCCTGCCTCTCTGCCTACTTGTGATCTCTATCAGTCAAAAAAAAAAAAAAAATCTTTAAAAAAAAAATAAAAAAAAAAAAAAAAGACATGTCTCCAAAGGGAGAGAAAACAAAAGTGAAAATTAACATTTGGGACTTCGTTAAGATCAAAAGCTTCTGCACAACAAAGGAAACAGTCAACAAAACAAAGAGGCAACTCACAGAATGAGAGAAGATATTCACAAATGACATACTGACAAAGGGCTGATATCCAGGATCTATAAAGAACTCCTCAAACTCAACACCCAAAAAACAGATAATCACATCAAAAAATGGGCAGTAGACATGAACAGACAGTTCTCCAAAGAAGACATACAAATGGCTAACAGACACATGAAAAGATGTCATCACCCTTAGCCATCAGGGAAATTCAAATCAAAACCACATGGAGATACCACCTTACACCAGTTAGAATGGTCAAAATCAACAAGATAGTAGACAACAAGTGTTAGAGAGGATGTGGAGAAAGGAGAACCCTCCTACACTGTTGGTGGGAATGTGAATTGGTGCATCCTCTTTGGAAAACAGTGTGGAGATTCCTCAAAAAATTAAAAATAGAGCTACCCTTTGACCCTGCAATTGAACAACTGGGTATTTATCCCAAAGATACAGATGTAGTGAAAAGAAGGGACACCTGTAGCCCAATGTTCATAGCATCAATGGCCACAATCGCCAAACTGTGCAAAGAGCCAAGATGTCCTTCAACAGATGAATGGATAAACAAGATATTGCTCATATATACAATGGAATATTACACCTCCATGAGAAAGGATGAATACCCAACTTTTATATCAACATGGACAGGACTGGAGAAGATTACACTGAGTGAAATAAATCAAGCAGAGAAAGTCAATTTTCATATGGTTTCACTTACTTGAGGAGCATAAGAAATAATATGGAGAACATTAGGAGAAGAAAAGGAAAAGTGAATTGGGGGAAATAGCAGGAGAAGACAAACCATGAGAGACTATGGACTCTGATTAACAAACTAAGGGTTTTGGAAGGGAGGTGGGTCGTGGGATGAATGAGGCTGGTGGTGGGTAGTAAGGAGGGCACATATTACATGGAGCACTGGGTGTGGTGTATAAACAATGAATCTTGGAAAACTGAAAAAATAAAATAAAATTTTAAAAATATAAATAAATAAATAAATAAATAAATAAATGAATGAATGAAATACCCCCTCCTGAGACATCTGAGCAAGAGCATTTCATAGTACTCTTCTCAAGTTCTGAGGTACCAGGATATTTAGGTGACCCATTCCTCAAATATCTGAATTATAATTGCAAAGAATGCCTTGTTCAAGCTCCCGATATCTGGAAACCCAACCTCTTTTATTTATTTATTTATTTATTTTCCTTGTCCTTAGGATGATAATGCCTCCAACACTCATGTTCTCTGGCTGATTGTTTATTGCTCTTACTTTTTAGACTTCTTGCATCTGTAAACAATTCCTTCTTATAAATCTGTTATTTTAAATAACTAATGCAATTCCTATTTTATTGTCTAGTCTCTGACTAAGAAAAGATATTAAGGTCCTGGCAATGAATTGTAAAATTAATTTCCAAAAAGCTTCTGGCAATTTATATTAGCAGAATCAACACATGAATATGCACTTTTCTTTATATAGTTTTTACTTATTTGCCTAGTTCTGAAATATTTATTAACATTATGAGTTATAAAAGAGATTATTTTATTTTAATTCATATTTATTTCATCAAAAATTACTATTTTTTACAATTAATTTATTTTTATTAATACATAATTTATTCTTTGTTTCAGGGGTACAGTTCTGAGATTCATCAGTCTTACACAATTCACAGCACTCACCATAGCACATACCCTCCCCAATGGCCATCACTCAGCCACCTCATCCCTCCTACCCCCGTCCACTCCAGCAACCCTTAGTTTGTTTCCTGAGATCAAGAGTCTCTTATGGTTCATCTCCGTCTCTGGTTTCATCTTGTTTCATTTTTCCCTCCCTTCCCCTAGATACTCTGTCTTTTTGGAAACTTTGTTCACAGGTTTTAGCCCTTTTTAGAGAACTTTAAAGTGCTTTGAGTAGCTATTTTGTCAATAATATTCAGATTCATTTTATGGACTACAATTTTCACACATACCAAGTACTTTGTTTTTCTGAATAGCTTTTTAAGAGTGGTATGTGAGGATGTACTTTAATTTTCTGTTTACAGTCTAAGGATTAAAGTTCTAGGTGATTCTCATAACTATTAAATTCTTCTACTTACAAAAAGAGGTGATTGGAATAGAAAGCCTGCTCTGAGAACCCTCTGAGTAACTACAGGTGCCATTCACAATTTATTTGAAAGAACAATTAGAACTAATGATATAAAGTATAAGATAATTAATGTGTTTCCTCCTGCTGTACCAACTCGTGTCAACAGAAGTATCAGGGATTCACCCATATATAATGATTTGCTCTTATTTCAAGTGAAATAAGTATTTCACCTGTATCTTTCAGCCTTCAGTGTTTGTTTATTCTTCCTATTGAAATCCTTGATGCGTTAACCATTTTTTTTTTCTAAAATAACCTCCATGAAAAAAAAATACATTTGTTGTCCTGGGATCATTGTATTTTTTTCTACATACTTAAAAATATATACTTAGTTTTAATTTTAAGTAAATTTTCCATTTAAGAATAGTTTTAATGTTACAGAAAAATCTTAAAAACAGTAATAAGAGCTTTCATATACCCTGCAACCAGTTTCCCCTTTTATTAACATCTTACATTAGAATGGTACACTTACGACAATTAATGAACTAATGTTGATATATTATCATTGACTAAAATCCATAGTTTATTCAGAATTCTTCATTTTTTATGTAATGTAATTTTTCTATTCTAAGATCCCTACCAGAATATGATATTACATTCAACTGTCATGTTTCCTGAGGCCTCTCTTGGCTGTGACAGTTACTCAGACTTTCTGTTTTATTGATGATGTTTACTGTTTTGAGGACTACTGGCCAGGTATTTTGTTGCATGCCCCTCTATTGGAATTTGTCTGATTTTTTTCTGATTAGAGTAAGAGTTATGGATTTGGGGGAGGAAGATCACAGCGGCAAAGTGCAATTCTCATCATATCATATCAAAAGTACACACCATCAACATAACTTATCACTATTGATGTTAACTGTAATCACCTGGCTGAGATAGTGTTGCTAGATTTCTCCACTGAAAATTTATTATCACGCTCCACTTCACATTTTACTCTTTGGAAGGAAGTCACTATACACAGGCCACACAGAACAGGGATTTAAGTCCCTCCTCCTTGAATGCATAGAATCTACATAAATTATTTAGACTTACCCTAAATGAGAGATTTTTTTTATCATTATCTATTTGCTTATTTTTTTCAATCATTCATTTATATCAGCATGGAATCATAGGTACTTATTTGATAGGTTGGACTATAATACTACCTTATTTATTTTTATACTCAAATTATTCCAGCTTTCACCACTGAAAGCTTTTTCATTTGTTTCCTGTGTCCCTTTAACATACTCTGATCATCATGTTTTCAATTAGCATTTATTTACTTTCTGGCACTACAAGATACCCCTGGGTCATCCTGCACATCCTCCTCTTCACTCCTAGAATGAGCTATTTCTCCAACAAGTCCTGGTTACTGATATTGAAGAATTGTTTTAGAAACCAAGATCTGGGTACTGGATATCTTCATTCCTACTGGGATGATGTGTCTTCTAAGTCTTCTAAGCTGAGAATAGAAGGAAATACACATCTGCATACCACCAAGTATATGCACACATACCTATAAATATATCTATGTGTATCCCTTTCTGTCTATATTAAGGTAAATGTGAGTTTATACTGACACCTCCTTCTCTAACGCATTAAAATGGAAATATTCTACCAGTCCCATTTGTTCATATATATAAACTTCTACTCCAAGAGTGAAAAATCTGCCCCCTCAATCTCCTCCATTGATAATTTAACTGTTTGAGTATACTCAAACAACAGAATTTTAATTGTTCAAGCATAATGGTTAAAGAATTATTAATCTGGGGGTGCCTGGGTGGCTCAGTGGGTTAAAGCCTCTGCCTGCGGCTCAGGTCATGATCCCAGGGTTCTGGGACTAAGCCCCGCATCTGGCTCGCTGCTCGGCAGGAAGCCTGCTTCCCTCTCTCTCTCTCTCTCTCTCTCTCTCTCTCTGCCTGCCTCTCTGCCTACTTGTGATCTCTTGTCTGTCAAATAAATAAATAAAATCTTAAAAAAAATTATTAACCTCTAACTTCATGGGGGGAAAATTATCAACAAGAGTATAATGCTCAAGATAATTCTTCTGCTTTAGTTTTATGATCACCATTCATAGTCAAAGGTACTTAAGTCCACACATGTTCCCTCCACACCCTTTAGTGAGGTTATTTCATACATTGTAATTAAATTAGATTCAGTTGTCACAGTTTGCTTTCAACCCTGTATCCCTCAACTTTCTAAAGGGTTTTTAAAATTGGGAGCCTTAGGGATTACTCTTTAACTAATAAATTTCCATCTGTTTTGCAAATGCTGTGTCATGCATATCCCATAGGACAACTTCACCAGCCTAAAAAATTCCTTGTGCTTCACCTGTTCTTTGTTTTGCATCAGCCTCACAGTTCTGGAATGTTGTGTTTACTTTACTTCTCCCACTATTAGTTTGCAAACTCCTTGAAAACTTTTCAGTTATAATCTTATGACAAGAGCAAGAAGAGACCAAAGAAAGAAGCAGGACACTCTACATTGGTGACAGGTTTAATAAGCAAGGGAACTTACAAAAGAGGCTTGTCTTGGGTGACCATGAGGTGAGTAGATCTCTCTTCCTGCCAACAAAAATTGATAGTAGCTAATGAAACAATAGAAATTTTAATTAAATAATTTGGGGAGTTCACAAAGTTAATAGAAATGTTAGGGGGCAAACAGGTTGTGATACAGTTAGAAAAATATAGTGAATCAAAACATATGTAAAATGTAAATCAAAACAAAACATATCAAAACATATGTAAAAACATAGTGAATCAAAAACATATGTCAAACCTTACTAAGAATGAATCCTAGGGAGATATAAATACTTGTATGAACAATCTTTATACACCTGTGCTGTCATTCTCCTTCTGCAGTTCTTGAAAATTAGAGTTCCTGTTGAGGTTGACACCACTACCAGTATACCGATATTTCTTTGGGAAACCAAATGTCGAATCAAATGCAAAATGAAAGAATCTGTACTGATTTTTTGTCACTTCTCTAGCAAACTAATATGAATTTCCTGACTTATAAACAACAGAAATTTATTCTTTCAGGGTTCTTAAGGTCAGAAGTCTGAAATCAGTATCACTGGGCCAGAATCAACATGTAAGCAGAGCTATGCTCCCTCCAGAGGCTCCAGGGAATATTGTGATTCTTGTCTCTTCCAAATTCTGCTGGCTGCTTGTAATCCTTGACTTGTGGCTCCATCACTCCAATCTCTGTTTCCGCCTGTTCATATCGCCTCTTCCTATTATGTCTGTGTCAAATTTCCCTCTGCCTCTCTCTTAAGAGGACATTTCTGATGGCATTTAGAGCACAAATAATCCAAGAGAATTTTGCCATCTTAAGATCTAACTTAATCATATCTGCAATAACTTTGCCATATTAGGTAACAATTACAAATCTGATTAGGAACTAAAATTTTTACAGGACCATTTTAAAGCCTATCACAGCACCTGAGTGTTTAAATTCACAATACAGAACATATACCACATTATTCTTATGTAGAAATGTGGTTCACATTTAGGATAACTAGAAAAAAAAAGTATAGTTGTGTTCTACCAATTATAATTTGGGCTTTCAGAAGATCATCTCTATTCACCTAGATATAATAGTGCAATTAAGGGCAATTACACTATATTAAAATTCAGAATTAGAAAACATTGAATAAGATATCTTTAAAGTTGGGGCGCCTGGGTGGCTCTGTGGGTTAAGCCTCTGCTTTCGGCTCAGGTCATGATCCCAGGGTCCTGGGATCGAGTCCCGTGTCAGCCTCTCTGCTCACAGGGAGCCTGCTTTCCCCCTTCTCTCTCTGCCTGCCTCTCTGTCTGCTTGTGATCTCTGTCTGTCAAATAAATAAATAAAATCTTTTTAAAAAAAAAGATGTCTTTAAAGTTAAACTTAACTACGATAAGAAAGCTAAAGTCAAAGAAATATGGCTAGGTATTCCTTGAGCATTTGCCCTTAAACTAAGCTATGTATTGAATAGCAACTTTTTAGATTACACGGTTTTCTGACTATTTGGACTTAACAGAACATCAAACTCAGTTAAAACTACAGTAGGGTCAAAAAAAAAAAAACCTACAGTAGGGTCAACTCTTAGAAGTAGAACTTCACTAACCATAGAATCAATCCCATGCTTGTGAATTGTAAAACTAAGCCTTGACAGGATAAAAAGAAAAAGAAACAAAGAAACAAACAAGAAAAAACAGTAAATTAGCTTCCTGTTAAAACATAGCATAACACTTTTCAAAAAAGTCAACATAATCCAGAAACTCAAAAATATAATCTAATCTTTCAACAACCTTGCACCAAAATCAGGAAACAAACAAAAACCATTAGGCATATGAAAAGCAGGAAAATGTGATTTATATGGGGAATAAATGCATGTCAGTATAAACAGACCTAGATTTGACACATACATTGGAATTAGTATTCAAAGACTTATAAATATGTTACAGTTTTGGTATCAGTGTATGTTCTGTAATTAGAATTATTATGGGGGCACCTGGGTGGCTCAGTTGGTTAACTGTCCAGCTCTTGGTTTCTGCTCAGGTCATGATCTCAGGGTCATGAGATAAAACCTTACATCAGGCTCTGCACTCAGCATAGAGCCTATTTGAGATTCTCTCTCTCTCTCTCCCTCTATCCCTCACCTTCTTGCTCTCTAAAATAAATAATGAAATCTTTAAAAAAATTACTCTAGGGGCGCCTGGGTGGCTCAGTGGGTTAAGGTCTCTGCCTTCGGCTCAGGTCATGATCCCAGGGTCCTGGGATCGAGCCCCGCATCGGACTCTCTGCTCAGCGGGGAGACTGCTTCCTCCTCTCTCTGCCTGCCTCTCTGCCTACTTCTGATCTGTCTGTCAAATAAATAAATAAAAAAAAATTACTATAAAGGTTAAAAGGAAGAGGTGGCACTATTAAGAAAAATCCAATTTTAGTATACTAAATGGGTGCTGCTCCTTGTCACCTCACATTTGGAATTTTACTTTTGGTCACGAGGGATTTGATGCTGATTCTCTGGGTGTTTTCTTTTGTCCTTTCCTGCTTGGCTTCAGCTGTGGTTCTTGAATCTGTAGCTTTATATGTTTCTTTTAATTTGAAATTTCTTTTAATTTAATTCTTTTTAGTTTCAACAAGGATTTTTTTCTGCATTCATTACTCTTGCTTCTCCCTTTCTAATTCATTTTCAACATATATGAAACTTCTTATAATTGTTCTACAAGTTACTGTCATTTTGTCCACTCTTTTCTCCTGTGTTCTTTTTCTCTGTGCTTCAGCTGATACAGTTTCTATTACCTTGGTTTCAAATTCAACCATCTTTTATTCTGCAGTGTCCACATTGCTGAACACATACCTGTTGATTACTTTACTTCAGATATTCTAATATTTAGTTAAACATATGAAATTATGCCAAGTATGTTTTCTGGTCAGAAATTAATTAGAGGAGTGCCTGGGTGGCTCAGTGGGTTAAAGCCTCTGCCTTCGGCTCAGGTCATGATCTCAGGGTCCTGGAATCGAGCCCCGCATCGGGCTCTCTGCTCAACAGGAGCCTGCTTCCTCCTCTTTCTCTCTGCCTGCCTCTCTGCCTACTTGTGATCTCTCTGTGTCAAAAAAATAAATAAATAAAATTAAAAAAAAAAAGAAATTAATTAGAAAGGACTCTGGGATTGTATGGTCCTTACTGGAAGCAATCGATGGGTTCAAGAAAGACAAAAAAGGCAGACAGTGATTAATCAGCCACTTGAGGCTAAATGAGAAAACCAGAGATTTCCTCTATAACATATAAAGTGACTTTCATCTGGAGCATAGGGCACAAAAAGCTGCAGAGCCCAGGACCAGGGACTAAAATTAGTCAAGGGTAGATGAATTTCATGTAAGGTTTAATTCCAAATTTAGTAATTCTGCTATACCAAGGCCACAGCTCTGACTGGGCAAGAGTAGAATCCAGGCATATAAGAAATTCAAAAGCTTTGAAACTTCAGATTTTCTTGAAATATTCCTTGGCATAAAAAAATGCCCCTTTCCTTGTGTTGAAGACTGGTGTCCTTCTTTTACTTAGAAAGAATACGAGCATCTGCTTTGCTAGCTAATACACTATTCCCCTCCTTGTGAGTAAGCAGATCTACTACTTGAACCATAGTTCTTACAGTTGTAATAGATTAATAGTATCTTGATAGTACAGAATATTATGAAAAATTTATGCCAGGCTCCCAAGAAGAATAAAAATGTCGGCTTATTAGAAAACTGGAGCAAGTCTTTGATTTCTACAATAGTGAATTACTTACCACTTGGCAAATAGTTCTGTTGGTACCATTGGGTCTTAGTAGAAATGAAGCATTTGACTTTAAGATAGTAAGTGATCATGCAGTCCGAACTGTCCATTAAGTGTTGATTTCAATCTGACTCACCAAATCACAATCAGAGGTACATCCAGGAGCAACCTGTCATAATTTGGAAACTGTACTTCCAAATTAACACACAAGCAGGCACAGGGATGCCTATGTTGCTAGGTCTATCACTTCCATTGTCACTTCTCTCTCAACTGCACTTTTGATCACAAAAGATACCTCTTTTGGGGCGCCTGGGTGGCTCAGTGGGTTAAAGCCTCTGCCTTCGGCTCAGGTCATGATCTCGGGGTCCTGGGATCGAGCCCCGAATCGGGATCTCTGCTCAGCGGGGAGCCTGCTTCCCTTCCTCTCTCTCTGCCTGCCTCTCTGTCTACTTGTAATCTCTGTCAAATAAATAAATAAAATCTTTAAAAAAAATAAACAAAAGATATCTCTTTTGATAAGCTAAGAATGAACTAAAGGCAAGACTCTTCTATGATGGATTGACTTGATACTTCCTAATACTGGGGTATTTATAAAAGGCATGGAATAGGAGAAATCCTCACACTGAGCAGGGCTTCGGACAATGCATCTAGTTTTCCAACTTGTTTGGAAATAGAAACATCTAACTGAGAATATGTTCAGATTCAGGAGCAGTGGAAAACAGTAGTGTGGATTGGCCAGAGGCCTGGAATAGTAGAGATTGGAAGATTAGTGTATACATATAATGTGTTTCATTGTATGAAATGATGTATATGAATTACACTAACAATTAAAAAAAATCTATGCTCAAGAGTACTAAACTAAAACACCAAATTATAAGCAAGCAGAAGCCACTTCAGTGCTATAGGTATGAGAACAGAAAATGGTAGCATCAGTTTGACTTCAACAGTCATAGGAATTAAACTTCTAAACTCAACATGGGGCACCAGTCTGACAACTAGAACCAGGAGGGGCTGGGCTTTCCTTTCAAAGAAAGAAGGGGGAGAAAAACAGCCAGCATTTCTGCCCAAAGGTGTATTTTATAAAAACTGACTATCCAATGAGTTGGAAGAATATATACACACTCTATATAATGATGAGCAACTCAGTCAAGCCAATTGCTCATGATATGTCTTATTCTGTATTATCCCAAATGTATTCATGAGATGGACGCTCCAAATTTCTCCTAATTCTTGGTCTAGAGTATGTGCTTGATGAGTGAGGCAAAACAACTCCCTCTCCACACACACATCAGGGATGTTTATGTGTATGAACAAATGCAGTCGTCAAAAAGAGAAAGTTTTTAAAAGGAGAGGACAATAAATAAATTTTCCAAACAGTCTATAGAAAATGAGTCAGCCAATAAAAATTCATATAAACAGACAGATGTGCTTTAAAAAATATAAACATCTAATAATTATAAATATTGAGAATTTTGAAATAAAGAAAAATGTGAAATATTAAAAACTCATCTGAAATATTTAAATATATACAAAGTAAAATTTTAAAATACAACAGTATGAAATAAATACTAGTTTTAAAAGCTGAATTAATGAGAAATTAATCAATTTGCCTAGAAAGTAAGTTAGGATTATTTTTTTAAGATATTTATTTCCATTTCAGAACAAATTAAAATATAACTGCAGCACATCAAAAATAAGAGTACAAAGTAATTTAAAAGCTACCAGATTGGAAAGACAGGTAACCTACAAAAGAATGAAAATCCAATTATCATTATATTGTTCATTAGTAACTGCAGGAGACAGACGTGAACATCATAAGGACTTCAAACTATCAGTGAAAAAAAGAAATGACAGTCAACATTCTATTCTATGCACAGAGGAATATCCATTCAAGAACAATAAAGCACTTTTTCCTGATCTGCCCAATAGCCAAACACTTTACAACTGAAAAAACCCATATGAAATATTGATAGAAGTATATATACTTCAAAACATGCATGCACATACCTGTACATGCTTTGCAAGGAAAGTCATGGTATACAAAAAAGTAATCCTGATTACAGAAACTGAAAAAAATATGTTGAAAATTTTATTAAAAATATTAAAAATAGCATGTTTACTGTATTAAATCAGAGTTTGGGACATGCATGCATTTGATGAGTAATTAAGGCACTTCAAGAAATATAATGTGACTAGTACCCTAGGAACCCACCTCGTGCACTTTGTCAGCCATTAAGCTTCTCTTCTATTGTGACTTTTAACACATAGATTGGCTTTTTTTTTTTAACTTTCTATGAAAGGAATCAAAATAGTATTGTTTTCTGTTGGATTCTATCACTCAGTATCTATGCCATTGACCCATGTTTTTACACATAATGCAATTAGGCTTATATTCATTATTGCATAGAATCCTCTTGTGTAGACCCTGAGTTTTTGTTATCCTGAGCAGATATTATTTCCTCTTCATTTTTAAAGAATATTGCTATAATATATAGAATTTTGTGTTAATCCCCCTTTCCACTTCAAGACTTTTAAGATGTTATCCAAAGTTTTCTTGTTCACATGGTTTCTGATAATTTTGTCTTTTCTCCGTGATAGGTACAGTGTTTTGTTTATTTTGATTAATTTTCTGGTAGATATTCTTTTGTATTTGGTTTTGGTTTCAGCAGTGTAATAGGATGTGATTGTTTTCTTAACTTACTCTAATACTTATACTCCGCTATTTTCTGAACTTCTTGGATTTGTGATTTAGTGTCTGTCTTCAGTTCTGAAAAATTCTCATTTGTTATTTACAGATTCAAATATTTATTATATTTCTCTATATAGAATCTTCTTATTAATTCTAATTATGTGTATGTTACACCATATGAACTGTTCTCACAACACTTGTATGCTATATTATCTGTTTTTTATTTCTTTTATTATATATATTTTAAATCTTTATTCCTATTTGCATGTGCTTCAAGTGATTTCTACTGATGTATCTTTATATTTACTGATTCCTACTGCTGGACTTGGACCTCCCTTGAATGAAAAAGTCAGTATCACTGAGGATGGGATACAGAAAGTATATTTCTTTAAGTCCCCAGATAGTTGTAATCAGTAGCAGTCTTCAGAACCATTGCTCCCCTTATCTTCATGGTCAGTAAGAAGAACTGATGGAGAACAATGACATCTGAGTCTAGAGACTATATTCCATTAGTGATACAACAGAACTGATGTTAAGATTTTACACAAGGACTGATGACAGAATTTCAATAAAGTGCTATTAAGATATTTTGATAAGTTTTATTAGATCTGGAATCCAAAGATATAGCTTTAACTGCAATTTTAAAAACAAAATAGTGATGTTAAATGATGAAATATTTATTTATTTTTTATGGGCCTTGACTTATGAGGTCTTTAGTTTGTGGAATAGTAAGGTCTTTAAGATCTATTTTTAAAACAGAAATAGAACTATGCCATCCTGTAGACTTTATCTAACATTTTGCTTTAAGAGTTTCTTAATAGTTAATCTCATCCTTTACATTTGACCATTTTATTGATGAAGACCAATATGCATGACCCCAATAAAGCATCCATTTATATTAAAAAGCAGGACTTCCAAGTATCCTGAGGTAATGGCAGCCCACTAATTCAAATATTTTCACATAACATACAAATATTAAATATATATGTATATATATTCACATTTTAAATTAGTACACTATTTTTAGTTTTAGGGTTACAGAAAAATTCAGCGGACAATACAGAGAGTTCCCATATGCCTGCTCTCCACTCCACAAGAGATCCCAACATTTTGCCTTGATAGTTTTATAGTAGGGTTCACTCTTTGTGTTTCACAGTTTATGATTTGGGAAAATGTATAATGACATGTAGCTACCATTAGAGTAAAATACAGACTAGTTTTACAAATATAAAAATCCTCTATTCTTCATCTATTCATCCCTCTTTCCCCTTAAATCACTGACAACCCCTAATCTTTTTCCTCTCTCCATTGCTTTGCCTTTCCAGAATGTTACACACTTGGAATTATACAGTATGTACCTTTTACAGATTGGCTTCTTTCACTTAACAATATGCATTTAGTGTTCCTCTGTGTCTTTCCATGCCTTAATAGCTCATTTCTTTTGATCACTGAATAATATTTTATTGTATGGATATACTATAGTTTGTTTATCCATTAACATGTTGAAGAATATCTTAGCTGCTTCTATGTTTTGGTGATTATTAATAAAGCTCTTATAAAAATTTACATGCAGGTTTGTGTGAACACAAATTTTTAGTTCATTTGGGTAAATTCCAAACATATGATTGCTGGAATATCTTATTAGTGTTTATTTTCTACTTCTTTCTATTAAAACACAATGTAGAAAAATGAATAGCCTACTAACAATGAGTAATTCTAGTATCTAATCACAGTTTCTAAACAAACTCCCAATAAAAGGAATCAGAAGAAATGGCTTGTTCTTGGTTTGGTGCAAAATGGGATTGGAATATTCTTTCCTATGCAAAAGCAAAAAATCTATCAATGATTGCTCATGTCATATCAAAATGATCCAGGAGTGAACTTGAAGAGATATTTGATCATCATCAAGAATAACCTTAATGGATCAACACACAACAAATATGTTAAAATAAACATATTGTTGGGGCACCTGGGTGGCTCAGTGGTTAAAGCCTCTGCCTTTGGCTCAGGTCATGATCCCGGGGTCCTGGGATCGAGCCCTGCATCAGGCTCTCTGCTCAGCGGGGAGCCTGCTTCCTCCTCTCTCTCTCTCTGCCTGCCTCTCCACCTACTTGTGATTTCTGTCTGTCAAATAAATAAAATCTTTAAAAAAAATAAATAAACATATTGTTAATAATAATAATAATAATAATTTTAAAACATCTTTGGAACACATTTGGAGGGTGTTAAAGAACCAATTCACCTTGGCTGAATATTGGTTGAATATTCAACAGGAAACATTCAGGATTTTTCTCTCTTTCTCTCTCTTTTTTTTTAAAACTCTACCACAGCATAACCAAATAATAAAAGGATAGGAAGTTTCTTATAGAAGTATCTAGGCTAATGAGAAAAAAAAATCCAGAACTTGCAAATCCCTGAGGAAATAATGCACATATGGAATGATCATAAATAGCGATTAACATCATACATGGAGATAATTAGATATTACTCAACAACATCTATAGTAGTATTGATAAATTCAATCTTATCTGATCAAGTCTCTAGATCTAACTAGCTAATCTTTCTAAAGTATAGGAAATCAAGGGAAATGTAAAATGTTGTCATCAGTAAAATCCAGATTATGAGAATTATAGCACAAACAACCTGGTTTCTGCAACAGTTAAGTTGAAAAGAGTAATAAAAGCGTAGAGGAGATTAAGTGATTTAAGTGTGCGATTTGTAAATTTTGCTTGGATCATAATTCAAGAAGCTAAACAGAAATGGAAATTAGGATCAATCAGGGAAATTTGGAACTTATATATATTTGATTATATGAAGGGGTTTCATTTCATATATTTATGCTTTACATGATCCATTGTATTTTAGGGATATATATTAAATTATTTATGAATAAAATAATATAGTGTCTAGAATAAGTTTTAAAATAATCCAAAAGAAGGAATGTGTAAGAAAGAAGATGAAGTATAAATTATCCATGAGTTCATTACTGTAAAATTTGGTGATGGGTACACGAGTTTCCAAAAACTATTATCTTTTGTACTATTTTTATTTTTTCATAATATAGAGTTAAAATTGAGTTGTGACAACACCTTTATATCACAACGTAGAGACCAGGTCAAATTAATCATTGAAGTTCTCATTTTTATTGTGCAAAATCAAATAAAATAGTCTGAGAATATTAAAATGATTAAACTATTAAAGTTATTTTTAAATTGTCATAATTTATTTTCTCAATAATTTATATATTTTTTAAATTAAGTATTACTTCAGGATTCATGCAGTTATTTAAGATCTGCCATCAGATTATAGGGACTATAATATGTTACCATATATTCTGTTTTATGTAGCATATTATGGTTTCCTAGAGAATTTAACTTAAAATATATGTGGGAGGAGATATGGAGTCTAGTTGACATCAAAAACTGATGTTATCTTGTAATAACAAGGTTATATTGGGGCGTCTGGGTGCCTCAGTGGGTTAAGCTTCTGCCTTTGGCTCAGGACATGATCTCAGGGTCCTCGGATCAAGCCCTGCAAGGGACTCTCTGCTCAGTGGGAAGCCTGCTTCCCCCCTCTCTCTGCCTGCATCTCTCTGCCTACTTGTGATTTCTCTCTCTGTCAAATAAATAAAGGAATAAAAACTTGTAAAAAAAAGGAGATTATATCTTTTATAAAGAGCTTTGAAATGAAGACAATTGAGTTATATGGATGTGATTTAAAACATGTCTTTTCTCCCCCAAATAGCAAGATTTCCAGAAGTTATAAGCAGGTTAAGTAAACTATAGTTAATGACTAAAAATAAATTAATATTATTATCTTATTCTTATTTGTCTTTCTCAACACATCCATCCTCTATAAAATATTTTCATTATATTTTTCTTAACTGTTTAGTGTGTATGAATCTTTATTCCCCATTAAGTATACCTTTAGTATTACTCAGAGTGTGATTCCTTTAAAAGTGGATAATCTCAACATATATTTTTGCAATTAAATTACTTCATTGGATAAGATTGCCAATGTGTAATTGTGAAATAAGAATTCCTTCATTCATTAAGTTTCAATATAGAAAATATCATTCCCAATAAAGTTGTAAACACCTATATTTATTGTGCATTCAAGATTTGATCTCAAGGACCCAGTAGGTATATTTTATGAAAATGAATGTACTCTCCTCATTATATCTTGGAAATCTGATTGGAAGAAAAGTGTGATTTTATATAAATAAAATAATTACATAAAGGAAATGTAAAAGTGAAAAAAATGATGCATAGATAGGGTTTTTCTTTAAACCAAGTTTTCAATTTCTGAACTTAAAATTCCTCTAAAGGGAAGAAGGATTGATGATCACTGAAATGTGTAAGTTTCTCTTTTCAGAAAGCCTGTTCAATTCTTTCATGCTCAAAAAGAAGGGAAAATATTTAGATGACAATCAAATTATGGTTTTACATTTGGTTTCACTTTATTTTAAAGACACTTTTTTTTTCTCACTTAGGTTTCTATATAAAAATGATATTGATTTTCTGGCTGCAGCTTAGATACCCATTCTGTCTTGTCAGTAACACTGACTATACATCAAAGATGGCACAGTTCTTTTATGCCTAGAAATACAAGTGAAATTATAAAAATCTCACCAATAATATGCAAGACATTATATGTACTTCTCGCACATTGAACTGTCAAATTTTCATTAATTATGAGATAGTTTTTAAGGTAATTTTAATATACTAAACTTTCTAACACAGTTGATTTGTACTCTGTTACATTCTTTTAGATGTTTATTATTAATTGCATTCTTAATTCTAATTGCATTCTTAATTCTAATTGTTCGCTAATTGTTCGCTATGAGTTTTGTGTGTTTTTTAGTGATTTTGTAGTGATAGTGTGCTGTTTCCAAAATTATATACTTCTGAGAGTTGGAAAATATACTTTTGTTTTGTGTGCAGATCAGCATATTGCTTATAATCAGAATGATTACATGTTCTTAGTAGTCTGGGAAAATTATGTTTTACATATGTTGTCCTTAGATTCCATTTGCTTTATATTTGGCCCTAGATTTTTCATATTCTCTCTGTTGTTGTTATTTTTACTTGCGTGAATAAAGCCAGAACAGGCTTGTTAAGATTCCATTTTGGCTTCCTTAGAAATGAATACTCTCTATATACTCTTTTTTAGAAGAATGAGATGACGTCTATGAACAGCATTTTCACTTCAGCATATAGTTATTTCTATTCTTTGAGATGTGACATAATGAACACCTCCCTTTCAGGAAGTATTTAACATTTCTCTGTGTGATGGCCACATGGTCTATCAGCCATTATGTCTTAGAGCTCATGCCACCAGACAACGCATATTATATACAAAACAGGGTCAGCAGATACAAAAGTTGGAGGGCAATATGTGAGATTACAAGCTCAGTATATAGAAAATGTGTGTAGGAAATAGATGATGACTTGTCTTAGCCTACATTGTATAGACTGGTCTGAATCCTCTTGTTATGGTAATAAACATAATTTCTTACATCACATAACTTTATAGCAATTTATTTTTATCATTTCCTGAGATTCTTTTAAAATTTAAAATGAAATATTTCCACAACTGAGAGCTGAGAAAATCATAAGTTTTTTTTTATTTATATAAATTGTATGTCAGTGGAAACGTGAGTATATAATGTCTGCTTTTTTAAATGAGAGAGTTGGTTGTGTGACTTGAACAAACTATTCAATTGACATCCAATCTGTGGGCATACTAGTTTTGACAACATGGTAATCATAAGACACAAATCTTCTGAAGAAAATTGGCATAACTTCTAAAGCAAATTCAAATGTTCTATAAGGTTTTTAAATAATACTGTAAATAAGCCTTCTAATATTTTTTGCATTAAAAAAATTCAATTGAAATCATCAGCGGGAGTAGTCAAGAAATAGTGTCAAACTTTCTTTGACATGTTTCTGTAACAGACAGTTATTAGCAATAAAGTCATAAACAGGTGGAAAGTATGAATATTAATGAATAGTTCAAAAATCACTACTTGTTTTAATGTTGTTTTTAAGTGTTCAGGTAATCAAAATTTTAAAAAAATTTCTTTTGATTTTGAGTGACAGGGTATATGCCATTTTTCTTTTAGAAGAATATGTTTTAAATATTTCTAAAGGAAGCAAAGTTAACCAACTTGGTAAAACTCATTTTTGACCAATAAATAATTATTTCAAAAAAATAAAGAAAAAGAAAGTTACCCAGGTCACCTTACTTGTAACAAATCTCTTGAATTAACAGCTTTTCAGTAAGTCATGCTGACTAATTAGTTCTCATTTTTCTTTATAAAATACCAGTTTTATAGGTGTTCAATTCTCTGAATCTTATGAGTTTTATTTGTGTTTTAATTTAGGATTAGAAAATCAAAATTTAATTAGTATGGTAAGATTTTAATTGGGTATTTTTTTGCTTTGCCTGCTGTTTACATGATGTGCATTATGGTTGAAGAAATATCAAGTCAGAAGTCAAAAATGCAGTTATGTTTTTGATTTATCAACTTATTGAGATATTAAAATGTGTTATGTTAACTATTTTACATGTACCTAGCTATCCAGATTCAAAAATGAAATACATTGAAATTTAAACAAATGAAAACAAAAAGCCTTCAGAACTTCAGAAGTACTAAATGAGATAGTTTTCCTTTTTGTCATGAGTTTATTAAGGCCTAAAAAAAAAAAAACAAAAACAAAACTCAAATAATCCTTCTAAAGGGGAGTTTACTAGTACTTATATTATTCTAACTTCATTGGAAATTCTTTGTCTTTAACCATAATGGTTCTTCATTTTTTTATGGAGATCTATTTCTGGTTCTTAAAAGTTTCTATGGTTATGTTTGTTCATTAATGGTTTTAATGTTCCTTGTTATATTGCTGCTTCAATTTTTACTATCTTGCTCACATCAGGTTCTCACAGCTTGGAGTTTACCTTGAGTCATAAAAATTTGAAATTGTGACCTAAACTCTAATGATGTAGAACACTGTATAGTTCTATAGGGCTCAGTAGGATTAATGGAAGTTTCTATACTTTTTTTTTTCCATATATTATCTGATTTATTATAAAACCTTACAACATGACACCAATAAAACCATTCTATATCAAAAGGGACAAACCCTAGTACTTTCCCCATGTGGAAGTTTCTATACTTTTAATCAAGTGCTGTAATGATCGCATACTGAATTTTGTAGAATGGCTACAAGGCAGATAAGCCTATTAGGAGGGAAAAAGATGATGTGACAAGTCACATAAATAAAATGATCAGGGGAGAGGAAGTGCTATAGATCTCTACTTAAATAGGAGAATCCCACTGAGTATTCACAATTTGCTCTTAGCTAATGGCCATAAATAAGCATATATTCTATGCAAAGTAATTAACTTTTATATCTTTAAGGCAGACTGTGATGGCACAAGACCTCAGTAACAAAGTCCAGGGAAGAGGAATATTTCTCCCAAGGTTAGACATACAATTTTTATTAAAATCTAACAAAGATTATAAAAATAATAGATTTGAGATATAAAATTAAGTTTTGCCCTTATTTGTCTTTTGACACTTATCATGCCAGATTGCTTCAGAGGACAGAGGCAGTTGGGGCATAATGTATATCTTTTGTAATTTTTTATGCTTATATAAACCTGTAGATACATACATAAATTCTTGTAAATAGATATACAGGCATAAGTATATAGGAGAGAAATCTCTGTTATGATTTCTTTTCAAAAATAATACATTATGCATACTTTTGAGCATCTTGAATTTCTTTATTCTCACACAAGAGCATAAGATAGAACTGCCTACATACCGTGTACTAATACACTTTGTCATATATTTTTTAAAATTTTATTTATTTACTTGACAGAGAGCAAGCAGGGGGACCTGCAGACAGAGGGAGTTGCAGGCTTCCTGCTGAGCAAGGAGCCCAATGCAGGACTTGATCCCAAGACCCTGTGATCATGACCTCATGATCATGAGCTGAAGGCAGGAGCTTAACTCACTGAGACACCCAGGTGTCCTCTTTTTGTCATACTTTTTAATGTCTACTAAATTCTACATGATTTGTATATGCCATAATTTTTAATCATTTTTCTAATGAAGTGTAAGTGATTCTTCCCATGTTTGCTTATTATAAAATGTCTTTGCCTATTAGAAATATGTTTCATTAACATCTTCTAAATAATATTTTATTAATCTTTATAATTATATTCATGTATGGGATATTTGGTACCTATTCATATATAAATGCCTTTTCTTTTAGAGTTCCGGAGTTTAAAATATTGATTAGGTGTATATACTCTACTTCTAGAATGTATAAATATATTTTTATTTATATTCTCTTTTTAAAGATTTTATTTATTTATTTGGGAGAGAGAGCAAGGGAGAGAGAGCACAAGCAGGGTAGTGGGGCAGAGGCAGAGGGAGAAGCAGACTCCTGCTGAGTGGGGAGCCCAATGTGGGACTTGATTTCCAGGACCCTGGGATCATGAACTGAGCCAAAGGCAGATGCTTAACCAAATAGCCACCCAGAGACCCCTTTATTCATATTCTTAAAATATGTATATTGTTTTTTTAAGGTTAATCCTATCTGAATTTTATTCAGTACTATGAGATGACTGTTTCTCTTTTTAAAAATGCACATAGATACTAAGATATGCTAGGAACATTAAATAATATATTCACTTCAACTTGTCATATTTTAATTACTCTCCTATATGATGGTATCTACTCTATCTTTAATTTCCTATATATTCCTATTCAAGTATTATATTGATTTAAGTACAGTGAGTCCATATCTGAAGGGATATTCCCCCATCATCATTATACTTTAGTATTATTTTTTTGACTACTCTAAAAGGCTAGTCTTTCAGATGAAATTTAAGATTATTTTACATAATTCAGAAAAATAAAAATAACAATAATAGCCCTAAGGGGATCCTCATTTTAGTTTAATTTAGTGAACAGAAGTTTTCTGAGAACTTCTTCTTCTTCTTTTTTTTTTTTAAATAATATTATCTTTTCAACCCAGTACAAAGTTTTTAAGAGAGTAATCAAGTAGAGATGTACAGGACATTACAACATTTGAAAACACTTAAGTGCACATTTAGTATATAATCAAAATTTTTTCACATAAAAATAACATTAATATATAAAAATAAATCACATCCATGAATAAAAAATGGAAGTATATAAAATTCTAGCCAGCAGAACTTAATAAAGATATTTGAACCCAGTATAAACTTAATATCAAAGCCAGAAAATTCTCTTTTCATGTGAAAATTTTGTCTCATATTAAGTTTATACTGAATTCAAGTACTGTAAAGTTCTCTGTGTGTCATTTGATTACTTTCCTAAAGGTTTTGTACAATTTTTTATCCTAATTATTATTATTATTATCATTATTTTTTAAGTCAACATAGTCTAAGAGAGATGTGGTGAGCTCTCCTACTTTGTATAAATATATTGTATCAAGATATCCTTAAATTTCTAATTAGTTTTGTTTATCTCATACCTTCTGTATTGTGGTTTATTATCATTCTCATCACACATTTTCTTATCATTGTATATATCATATATTCATTTGTATATAATGTACTATATGATATTCTTTCTATTTTTATTATTATTTTTGATTTGAAATTCCATTTGCCTGACATTATTATCATCTCCATACTTACTATTCTATTTTTAATTTATATATTTTTGTTTGTTTTTTCTTTTTTTTTTAATTAAGTTCAGTTAGCCAACATATAGTGTCATCAGTGTTTGATGTAATGTTCAGTGATTCATTAGTTTCATATAACACCTGGTGCTCATCACAACAGAAGCCCTCCGTAATATCCATCACCCTATTTGCCCACCCCATCCCTTCTACAACCCTTAACTTGTTTCCGAGTGTCCAGAGTCTTTCATGGTTTGTCTCTTTCTCTGATTTCTTCTTTTTTCCTGGTATGTTCTACTTCATTTACTCAATAAATTTGATACCAAAAAAATGGTATTTAAGTCTAGTTTTTGCAAAGACTACATTACTGGATTTAATCTTATTAATAGGTAAAGTTAAGCTAAGATAACAAGCAAGCCTGGACTCTCAGTAGCATTGAACAGTAAAAGTTAGCTTCTCACTCATATTTTATAACTAGATCTGGTTCAGCCTGGAATGCATACTGTTTTGACTTTACTCAAAGACTTGGGTATGATTGGGGCAATCATATTTGGTAATAACATTACTTTAAAAATCATCTGTAATCTCTCTCCTCTGTTAGCACATGTTGAATTCTACCCTATAATTTTTATAGTAAGAAAATACAATTGATACAAAACAGCAGCTTGAATAACTTAAGCACTAGTAATAAAGCTTTAGTAAGTAAAACTATTTTATTTTCATCATTTCTTATGAAACCCTATAAAATGTAGATACCTGTAAAAAAATAAGTTAAACATTTTATTTATATATTGGGCACATTTGTAAAGAAATAAGCTCAGGTTAAGACAAATATCAGAGCTCATACAGTTATGCATATGTAAGAAAGCTAGATTATTTCATTTGGGATTATGGTTAATAATAGCATTTGTGAGAACTATGAATACATTTCTATCAGTTCATATAATGAAATGCAGTGGCTTCTGATAGAAATCTGTATTTCCTGGGGTGCCTGGGTGACTCTGTCAAGTAAGCTCCATCTTGGTTTTTGCTCTTGGTTTTGACTCAAGTTATAATCTCTGAGTCATGGAGTGGAGCCAGACTTGGGGCTCTGTACTCAACAGGGAGTATGCTTCCCTTCTCCTTCTCCCTCTGCCCTTCCCCTCACTTGCACTCTCCCTCAAACAAATAAATAAATCTTAAAAAAATAAAAGAAATCTGTATTTTCTCTTATGTTCCTATATTAAGGAACATGTACTAGTATTTAATGAGTAGTCCAGAAGAAAAACTCTTACAGTGAAGTCTTGAGCTTTTAATATTTTGATTGATATGTATTTGGTAATTCTTTGCCTGGCTCTTTTTACTCACTACTGGAAGTTACTGATATTTTGTTATGTTCCCAAACAGAAACTTTATGCTCAATATTTTCACACATTAGCTTCTATAGAAAATTGTTCTCTCCAGCATGCTCTCTGAAATTCTGGCTGCCCATGTTACTGGTTAACACCTATAGCCTTGTGATGCTGCTGCCTTCTGGCTCTTTCTAGTCTAACCTGCTGTGTCTATGTTTTGTATGTTGAACAATAAAGAAAACATTAGAAAACTCAGAAGGTGGAAAGTCACCTCCTGCTTGTAGTCATATTTGAAGAAGGGTCCCTATTGCGCAGCATCATTAACATTCTCCAAGCAAACATTCTTCTGAAGCATTGCTTATCAAAGTGTTCATGTTTGATATGTAACTAACATTTATTGAAAACAATATTCCTGTAAGATATATTTACATTCTTTCTTCCAGTTAATAAATATATAAATTAAGGTGAATTTATGTTTTATTTTTTTGATTTATATTGCTCAATTTCAACTGATATTTTGGTACTCCTTTTCTAAGAATGCAAAAATAAATGAATTAATACAAAATATCCAATGTTATTTTATCAATAATTTGAAAAAAATGACTCATATTTATTTTTTCATGAGCAACTAAAAAAGTATATGTTTTACTGTAAATGTTACTACATTTTTTTTTGGGGGGGTAGTGTTAGCCTGAAGCATTAAAAGCATGTCTTTACAGATCCTGTCACAAAGTATCATGTAGAGCAGGATTTTATAGATTACGAAGTAGCATTTCATAGAATGCTTGTAAAAGCTTTTTTCCTAATTTCCCATCAATATATAAATACTTTTCAAAGAAAATGCATTGCAGTAGCTTTCAGAATTACATCATTTTTCAAGAATAGTATAATAACAAGTCAGAAATCAAATTACATCTTTTTAAAAATAATGGTATGAAGTGCCTTGGATTTCTGTAACAATAGTAAACGGAGAAGTATACAGTTAGAATTCTAGCTCGTGACGCTGTTATGAAAACATCATGTTTTCCAAATATTTTGTCAAATGTTTGAGCAGATATTTTTTTATGGTTGGGAACTGAGAGAACCCCATTTACCTTCTTCTTTTTAATGTTACATAATACACAGAAACTAGAACCCTCAGTCTCCTCACAGACTCTTGCCAGTCAACTTCTGGTTAGCTTTGCCAAAGGGAGGTAATTTGGAGTGCTGGAAGTTAGGAGGAGGGGGAAATAGTGTTCTTTTTCTTTCAATATATTGTTTGGCAGTATCTGTCCAGCAACATCAGATAGCAATTGAGCCCAGGAGATTTTGGTCAGTTCTAACATTCCCAGCTTAAAACATTTTCCCAGTGCCAAGCAATAGTGTGGCCCTGTGGGTTCCAGCTCCATTCTGATGTTTCTTCTCTGGTTCCATCAGTCCTAGGAAGCACATGTCTACAAGTTCAAGCCTTGGTCACCTTAATATTTATAGCATCCCACATGATCTTAGAAGAGCAGCAACAAATGAGATGCCTGCCAGAAGGAAGAGGAGTAGATTTTCCTGCACTTACTAAGCTTTGGGTGACTTCATTTCTTTCTTTCTTTTCTTTCTTTCTCTTTCTTTCTTCTTTCTTTCTTTCTTTCTTTCTTTCTTTCTTTCTTTCTTTCTTTCCTTTCTTCTTTTAGATTTTATTTATTTATTCAACAGAGAGAGAGAGATCACAAGTAGACAGAGAGGCAGGCAGAGAGAGAGGAGGAAGCAGGCTCCCTCCTGAGCAGAGAGCCCGATGTGGGACTCGATCCCAGGACCCTGAGATCATGACCTGAGCCAAACCCACTGAGCCACTCAGGCACCCCAATCTCCCTTCTTTTTTATCCATTTAGTTCTCCCAACACTTTTCAACTGGTACCCTGTTAAATGCTCTCTTTCCAGAATATCTAGAATCATTGTCTTACGGACTAATGTTACCACCTAACTGTTGCAATATGTAATATAATAAAATGATCCAATGTTGGGTTTGGCCAGCAAATCCCAAGAGGACAAATGAAACGTTTACTCCAGACACCTTAGCAGGAGAAAGGAGAGGTCTGGGGACCAGATGGCCTAGCGGCGAAAGGCCCTGTGCAGAGCTTTGTCTCCACTTTCATTGGGGTCTTAGCAATAAATCAGGTGCTAGCACAAAGCAAGGGGTAAAGTGTAACTTTAATGGTCAGGGTAATAATATGTGGGGCAGCCTGTGATAAGGGCGAGGAGGCAAGGAGTCCATGAAGTTTGTGACCACAACAGGTGCCTGGTTTTCTTCAAAACTTAAGCATTGACTCCCTAGATGAGAAGCTTGAACAGCAGTAAGCATCTGGCCTTTTTCAGCCAAGAAACTTCAAAGGAAGCCCAATGTTCTGGAAACTCCTCCTCCACTTTTCAGTTAGTCTCATCCAGGGAGGCACATACAAATCAGATTTTGTCTTTCCAGGCACTGCAAATTCCCACAAACCAAAGATTATAAAAGGCATTTTTTTTTTTCCTGAAATGTATTGGAAAGAAGTAAATCTTGGATCATAAAATGGTGGGTTTGGTAAGTTACTATGCTGATGTTTGTAAAATGCCCACTGGTATTTATTCATATTGCATAGGTATGATTAAAATACTTATCTTGAAACAGACTCTTAACTTAAGAGAACAAACTAATGGTTATTGGAGGGGAGGTAGGTAGGGGAGATGGGTTAAATAGGTAATGGGTATTAAGGAGGGCACTTGTGGGCACCGGGTGTTAGATGATGTAAGTGATGAATCATTAAATTCTACACTGGAAACTAGCATTGCATTCTATGTTAAGTAGCTGGAACGTAAATAAAAACTTAGAAAAAAATACTTGTCTTGAGGAGTCTAGATATATTCAAGACAATAATCTCAGAGATTTAGAAATTGATTCAAACTGTTTCCTTTAATCAAAAGTCACCCATGAATAATTCATTACAAACTGAAATACAAATTCATGCTTAATGTAAAAATATAACAAATTTTATGTATACAAACAATTATATCAATGATGAATATTAAATATGTTAAGGTTATATATTAAAAACAAAAATAGTACCTGCTCTTTGTTAATTTAATAAAAACAAATTTGAAAATGCAAAAATTAAAAAAAAAAATCTGAAATGGAGCCATCTCTTCTTAACTCATATATCAGCAAGGACCACTAAGGATTTTAAGGTATATTGGACTCCTGGATGGCTCAATGTGTTAAGCATCAGACTCTTGGTTTTGGCTCAGGTCATGATCTCAGGGTCTGGGAATTGAGCCCCACATAAGGCTCTGTGCTCCGTGGGGAGTCTGCTTCTTGATCTCTTTCCCACTCCCTCTACTCTCCCCCTGCTCAGCTGCTCTCTCTGTCTCTCTCAAAATATATAAATACATCTTTAAATGAAGAATTTTAAGGTGCATTGAGTGTTTGTTAAAGTTTAAAATGTCAGAGGGGTGCCTGGGTGGCTCAGGGGATTGAGCCTCTGCCTTCGGCTCAGGTCATGATCTCAGGGTCCTACGATGGAGCCCTGCATGGACTCCCTGCTCAGCAGGGGACCTGCTTCCCCCTCCCCCTCTGTCTCTCTGCCTACTTGTTATCTCTCTCTCTGTCAAATAAATAAATAAAATCTTTACTAAAATGTCAGAAATAAAAGTAAAGGAAATATATTTGTTCCAAAATGAAAATGTGAGATCACTCGCTGAAAAGATGTGGATTTATAGCAAATAGGCTTATTTATTGAAACTAGTAAACAAAGAAAAGGAAGAAATAGTTGCACAAATGTGCCCCCTTCTTTATTTTCTACCCCTATTCTTGGGAGTAAATGCATTGTTTAGATTCCCTCCAGCTGGATGTGATATTAATTAACCCATTTAGATTATTCATTGTTTATCTCACTTGAACCTTTCATGCAGGCAGTAGTAGGTCTGAAAGTTAGGGTTTCACTGATTCTCATTGTAAAAACCGTGTTTGCTTTGTTTGTATTGGAGTATTTCTGATGCTTAGCTTTCTTATTATAAAGTAGGATAACATATATACAAATATATATTATAAATATAAATATATATTATGTATTGACATTGATTTATATATAAATCAATGTCAATCATTTTAAATTGTTTCAAAGTCTATCATATTCTACAAATATAAACCCAAAGTTGTATTATTTCTTAAATATTCTTTAAGATTATTTAATAGCTATATAGAGAATACACATATATTCAAGATTACTCTGTTCAAGATTATATGCATAAATTAGTTATGCTTATTTTAAAAAAATTTTTTTTATTTAAATTTTACTTAACATACAGTGCAATATTGGTTTCTGAAGTAGAATTCAGTGATTCATCACTTAAAATATCTTTATTGTATAGCTATATGAATGGAGTGAACTCATTATTTAGTGATGATAAAGACTGTATGATTTCTCTGTTTTATACTAACTCGAATAATATATATATATATATATATATATCACGAATACTGTGAAAAACAAGTAACATGCTAAACATTACAACAGTGTGTATGATTCTAATTCTAATTCTAAATTCAGTATTACTCTAATTTTAATATTTTACCATGTTCCATCTAATGATCTATTAATGTATCTACTAATATTTATTTATCTATCTATCATGTAGCTATCATCTATCTCTATCATCTGTCTACCTATCTTTCATCTATCCATCCATCTAATCTTTCATCTATCATTATCTATCTACTCATAAACTTATCTATCATCTATCTATTGAGATGTGTGAGACACTTCAAAATGAAGACAATGTTTCCATTATACCAAAGATTGCTTAATGTATGTTTTAAAAATACTTTTTTTTTTTTACCTCTAAAGACTATGGAAACACAATGTTACTGTATTATCAACAGTATAATATTTTTCACATATTCACACTTCAAAGGTTGAGATTGAATATTTGTCTGTCTCTTAATGAATTATCACTAAGAATATTTTTAATTAAGAAGAGTTTAAAATAGAATCTAACCTGATAAAATTGACATTTAACTGTCAAAGTACTATGTATTCATTTAGGCATAATTTTTTAAAACAATTCATTTAAAACAAAAGAATTGGCACATTTTTTTTCTGTTGTGATGATTCCCTTTTGAGGAGGTATATAAATGATTTTAATTAATTTTAATTTATGGATATTATGATGCCTGATTAAGTCTCATCAAGGATCACTATGAGCATCACCTATTTTTTTTAATGAAGAACTTATTTTAAAGTTTAAAGAACTTTTTTTGAAGAAGAACTTATTTTAAACATACTTTAACTCATTAAAGTATCTTGTATTTAACATAAGTTAGATGTCAGATCACCAGAATAGTCACACACACTCTCACACACACACACTCATATAATATTATGGTTCAGTCACTTTTCCATCAACATTCAGCTCCAGAAAAACTGAATCGGTTATAAATAGTGTAAATTAAAATGGATTATTTCAGATTTTTTGATAACTTACAAAATTATGTGGGACTTGATAAAAAAGTAATTCCCAGGCATGTTTCCCAGACCACACCAAATACCTCAAATGCAAGAAGAGGTTCCTCTCATCTCATTATGGGTACACTCCCATAATGAAGTGTAAGAGCAGAAGTTTTAAAGGAGATAAAAAAAGTTAGCATGTAATAATAATATTGAAGAGTAATATTGAGCAGTCTAACATATATGTAATTGGATTCCCAGGAGAGTATGTGTAGGAAAATTTTTTGGGAAAAGAAAAAGGCCCCAAATTTTCTAAGTTTAATAAAACCAACCCACAGAGGAAAGTAGCTCATTAAAACTGAAGCAGAATAAATAGGCACAAAATGGTAATCTTGCTTCCTATGGTATACACATTCAAAGAACTCTGTACGTCTCATTTGATGTGTTCATTTCTACTGGAATTCAAAAATTACATCAGCCCCTTCCACAAACCTGTTACTTATAGGAGGACAATTTCTTTTGCTTTTAAAGGTAACCGTGTCCCTAAGAGTTGTGCATAGATTTGTTGCGTGAATGAATATTGATTAATGATCACAGAAGGAAACAAAAATAACACAGTGAATAAAATATTAATAACTAGGGGTTAATATAAGACACAAGATAATATTTTTGACTTGTGTGGATTATAAATCTCTCCCATTTCAGTAATTACTTTTTAATAAACGTGCAAAGTATTATGACAGTTACAAGCTAAATTGTAAATAGTAAACTGGATCTAATAAATGGAATGTACGTTCTGGATAATTCCAGTGTAGAGTTCAGAATTATCAAAAGATAAAACAGATCTGAAAAGTAAAACTATAGGGGCAGACAATAAATCAGTGACTGGGGTTGGGGGAATGTGCTTACTACAAAGAGAGAGAATGGGTATTTTTGAATGCTGGGAATTTTCTATATCTTGATTTTGGTGGTGATTATAGGATTGCATACATTTGTCAAAACTCATAGAATTATATACTGCTTTTCTAGATATAAATATCTTAATAAATCTTGGAAAAGTAAAATAATATAAAGAAACAAAAATTTGTTGTGTTCCTGTTATTGCAGCCAGGTTTGAAATGTGGTATTTTTTTTTTATCAAAGTAAATATTTTTAAACCTCTTAGCAAATATTGTTAATAAAATATTTTTCAATCTCTACAAAAATTTTTAAGTATTTTTGTTATTTATACCTAACTTAAATTTATTATAGCAAAGGATATGATCTTTGGTTTTTGCACAGTGCATGATAATCTGGGTTAATGTTCCATTTTCTTTTTAAACATATTTTTTACTTTCCTATTGTTTATCTCCATAAACTTTGTCTCTATAAAATCAAGCATGTTAATTATGCTATTAAAACTTGTGTATAATTTCTTATTTGTTTTGAATTCTAGGTCATCTGTTACTGAGAACAATGTATTATTTATGATAGGAATTTTTCATCTTTTTGTAATTCTGTCAAATGCACTTTTATATATTTTGAAACTACCCAATCATTTGTCAACAAGTTTGGAATTTTTATACTTTAAATGTATTAATTTTTCATAAATAGAGATACTGTGTTACTCTGAAAAATTCTTCTAACATTGCCTAAAAACATCCATGTCCTAATCTGTGGAAACTATGAATGTTGCTTTATATGGAAATCAAAACAAAAGTTAACAAAAACAAGACAAAGACCTTTGTAGATGCAATAAAGATAAGGATATTGAGATGGGGATATTACCCCAGATTACTTGAATGAGCCATAAATATAATTACATGGATCCTTATAGGAAGGAGGGAGAGGATGATTTGATTAGATTCAGAGGATATCATGATGTGAAGACAAAGCAGAGAGAGATTTGAAGATTTTGGCCTTGAGGATTGGAGTGATGGGGCCACAAGCCAAAGCACAGTGAGAGCCACCAGAGCTGGAAGAGGCCAGGAGCAGAGCTTCCTTAGAGCTTCCAGGAGGAGGGCCCTGTTGTCACCTTAATTTCAGCGCAAACTGGTTTCAGACTTCTGTTCTCCAGAGCTGTGAAAGAATGAATTTCTGTCATTTTTAAGCCACTAAATTTCTGCTAACTTTTTAGAGGAACCACAGGGAACTAATGTGAATACTTTCCTCTTATTTGATATTATTTTGTCTGATATTAGCTATTTTGATTATTAGTTGGCTGGTATATTTTTCATCTTTGATTTTCAGTCTATCAGTGTTCCTACAATATTTCTTGTGGTTTTTTTCTTTTTTGAAAGTTTTAATGTAGTTTAGCTAACTCTGTCTCTTAGCTGCCAAATTTATTTTGTTAACATTGAACCTGAATATAGGTATTATTTGGACTGAATACACTGGCATATTTCTGCTATTTGTCTTAATTTAAAAACTTTGCTTTTCCTGCTTTCATATGAATTAATGTTTTCTTTACTATTTTTTAAATTTATTATTTAGGTATCAAAGACTTTCAGTGATTACCATGACAATCATAATATTATCAAAGAATAAATTTAAAAATATTTACTCACTTTCTATAAAACAAGGATCTTAAAGCATTTAGTTTCCAATATTTCCCAATTCAGATGCCTTTTTTTTTAATTGGCGTCCAGTTTTTAATTTTTGTTCTTTTTAAATTTTATTTTGCTTTTATTTATTTGTTTTTATTTATTTATTTTTTAAGTAGGTGCCACACCCAGCATGGAGCCCAATGTGAGGCTTGAACTCATGATCCTGAGATCCAGACCTGAGCTGAGATTAAGAGGCAGATTCTTAACCGGGCCACCAATGTGTTCCTATTTTTGTTATTCAAAAAATTTTTAAGTGAAATTTATACACAATCTTACATTAGTTTCAAGTATACAGCGTAGTTATTTGACAAGTTTATACATTATACTGTGTTCACAACATATCTAGTTATTGTCTCTTACCATAGAGTGCTCTTAAGGTATCATTGCCTATATTCCCTATGCTGTGCCTTTTATTCCCATGACTTATTCATTCCATAGCTGGAAATCTGTATCTCTCTCACCGTCACCCATTTTCCCCATCTTCCACCCATAACTACTCTGGGAATTACCCATTTATTCTCTGCATTTACAGGTCTGATTCTGCTTTTTTTTTTTTATTCACTTGATTTTTTTTTCTTTTTAGATTTTGCATATGAGTGAAATCATATAGTATTTATCTTTCTCAGTCTCACCTACTTCACTTAGCATAATATTCTGTAAGTCCATCTATGTTGTTGCAAGAAAAATAAAATAAAGGCATCCATATTAGTAAACAAGAAGTTAAACTGTTACTATTTGCAAATGAAGTGATGCTATAAAACAACAAGAACAACAACAAAAACTAAAGACTCTACAAAAAACCTGCTAAAAATAATGAATTTAATGAAGTTGCAGGATACAAAATTAATACCCAGAAATGAGTAGCATTTCTTTTTTTAACGATTTGTTTATTTTTGAGAGAGAGAGAAAGTGAGCCCGTGGCAGGGGTGTGCAGAGGGAGAGCGAGAGACTATTTCAAACAGACTCCCTGCTGAGCAAGGAGCCTAACACTGAACTTGATCTCATGACCCTGAGATCATGACCCCAGTCAAAATCAAGAGTCAGTTGCTCACCTGGCTGAGTCTCCCAAACTCTTTCTAGCTTTGTTTGAGTTGTATTAGTAATTTTAGATCTAGGTTAATATTTCCTTTTATTTTATATAATTTTTCTATTGTGACAGCTTTACTAAATATATACACTATTCATTTTTAGTTACATTATCATCAACCTATTTATATATTTCAAGATTGAGTGTTCTTTCTATTGTTTGTTGCCATTTTTTTACCCTAATTTTGGGTTATTTTTCTAATTCACTTGACACATTGTTAAATAGACTCTAAGCATTTCCTTAAATGAGCATAATGATTATTACCAACTGTGAAGTCTGAGAATATTTCAAAAACTAGCAGTTAAATATTAGGACCCTTAGATTAGTCAGCGGCTCTCACATGGGAAGATTCAGATTGACTGCATCATCAGGATCTACCAGAATGCTTTCAAAGTTGTTATTGGCGAGAGGAACTTATGAAAGAGAGGAGTCATAGAGTGTGCTTACCTTGTTATCTCCACAGAATATCTGTCTGGGTCCTCTCAGTGGGAGGGGTGACATTTAATTTTAATTTTCAGGTTCTGTGAAGTTTTAATATTATTTAGAAAATAAGCATTGATCTTCGGTTAGTATTTAATTCTACTTAGCTAATATCCTTTTAATTTAGTATTTTTTTTCCTTAATGTGTATAGAATTCCATACAAACATGTAGACTATCCAGAAAAGATATTTCGATACTACTGACACAATACAGATTCAAATTCCAATGTTTAGTGCATCTGTGTGGCTGCTTCTCATTTTAGTAAATTAATGAGAGTGTTTAAATATACACAGTTGGTGTTTTTCTTGCCCACAAGAAAACATAAGTGACAACATAAGTGGAAAAATAGCACAATTAGAATATTTTCAAAAAAAATTCAAGTGTAGCAATAGAATCCTTTTATTAAAGAATAATTCACATGCAGTGATTACTTGTGGTGTTAGTTTTTTCCCTAGTTGATAATGAAAATCAAGCCAGCTTTGGTAAATCCTGCAGGAAAAAAAGAACACCATTTTTCCACTTAGGAAAATTTCTTTTTTTCTTTTCTTTTCTTTTTTTTTTTTTTTAGGTAAATTTCTGAAACAGATTTGCATCAGCTTAGATATGAGCTGATATTGCATTAATTTAATGTTAGCTAACATTTATTAGGTGATCATTTTGTCCACATCATTTTTTTTACTATAAAATGAAAACATATCCATCCTGAGAAGTTATTTTCTATATATATAAAACAACTTAAATCCAAGTAGCCTTAGGGAGGAATTTTCAATATTTACTTTTAATGATACACAAAATTATGCATATGTAAAAATACAAATAAGTTGTGCTAGATGACATCTAAAGTGGCCCTCAATGGTCTCTGTCTCCTGGTATTCACACCTTTATGTATTTCCTTCCCCTGGGAGCAGCTAACATTCTGTCTCTCTTCTAAGGAATTAAATATGGCAAAAAAGTGATTGAATGTCACCTTTGAGATTAGATTACAAAACAATGCAAACTTCATCTTGTTTGCCCTCTCTCTGTCCCTGTTTTGTGTCTATTTCTATGTCTCTACCTCTCTCTTTTGGTGGATGCTAGAGACTCTGAGTTAGGGGCATCTAAGTAAACTATGTTCAGTTTATGGGTCCACAGAATCTTTGAGATGATAAGTGTAGATTGTTTTAAGCCACAAAGTTATGAGATAATGATAATTTTAAAATATTTGATAAAATATACATTAAAAGTTAACCTACTATAAATTTGCTCTTATTAATACTAATTTGTAGTCACTACTACATTTGTGTAAATTATATTTGATCCTCAAATCTTGAAATAATATAATTTTATTGGTTTACAGCTATTTGTAATAACATTATGATTGACTATATCTCAGCTTGGTTTTTGGAAACAATGTCAGTTTGCTTACAAGGAAGAATAAGATATTTCCTCCACTTTCACTTATTTTAATTAGTCATTTGGTCCAGAATTAATATACAAATATTTTGGCTACAATTTGCTTATTTTATTGTGGAGATTCTATGGGGATTCTTGGGAGTATACATTTTATTCATAGGTCCAAATTGTTTTATAAAATTGGTTACTTTTGGGGCACCTGGGTGGCTCAGTGGGTTAAAACCTCTGCCTTCGGCTCAGGTAATGATGTCAGGGTCCTGGGATCGAGCTCCACTTCAGGCTCTCGGCTTAGCAGGGAGCCTGCTTCCCCATCCCCTGCCTGCCTCTCTGCCTACTTGTGATCTCTCTCTGTCAAATACATAAAGTAAATAAAGTAAATAAATGTCTTTTTCTGCAAGACATTTATCTAAATTTTGTTTTCAACAAAGCCTGTTTTGATATCATGGGGTCTTATAAACTTAATTATCATAAATATATTATAAACATCTAAAATCAAAGGAAAATAATGATTTTATCATCTACACATTGATAGTCTGTTGTTTGAAAAACACATTAAAAACAAAAATAATTTAGCTTCATAATTGATGCTTGCACAAAAACTGTATTAAATACATTACATGCTGTATAGAATATAGTCCAGTAGACTCTAGCTAATTCAAATAAGAAAATATAAAAATACAGTCTTAATACTAGAAGTAAACTTAGAAGATATTCAATTGTATTATAGTCTCAAAAAATCTAGTGACAAGTGTCATAACATTAAAAAAAAAAAGAAGATTAGAAGAACATAAGCATTGACTGATAGTGCAGAGTTTATATCCAGACCAAAATGAGTTGGAATATATTAGGAAATAGAGCAGGTGGGAAGATTGAAGGTATATTTTAGGTAACTATAATATGATGTCAATCAAAACATTATGTTCTTATGTAATGATTAGTTTTGTGATTTAGGCTTATAGGAGGGTATGAAGCCCTGCATACATCTTTGCCTATCTTTAGCAGCAAAACCTGTTTTTTTTTTTTTTTTTTTTTTTTTTTTTTTTTTTTTTTTTTTTTTTTATTTTTTTTTTTTATAAACATATAATATCTTTTTATCCCCAGGGGTACAGGTCTGTGAATCGCCAGGTTTACACACTTCACAGCACTCACCATAGCACATACCCTCCCCAATGTCCATAATCCCAACCCCCCACCCCCCCCCCATTAACCCTCAGTTTGTTTTGTGAGATTAAGAGTCACTTAAACCTGTTTTTATTTGAAATGTCTAAAATGATTGAATCAGATGGTTTATGAACCAGAAGAGGAGAGGCTATTGAGTTTGATAGAGGTGAGAAGTCTCAGATTTGGTGAGACCTTTACACCTCTGGCTGGGAAGAATGATAACATTTCCTAACTGACAACTCCACAGAAGTCTAGTACACAACAGTAGGGGTAAGAAGCTCTGAGGGCATCACCCAGAGCATAGAAGACATAGATTAGGAAATATGTCAATAAGTTATTTAACTATATACTATATTTTATGTAGATACTGTATATGAAAAGTAGCATTTTTAAAACAAAAATCTTAACAGATATAAGATTATTTCTGAAGTGTCTGAAATTATTGTTAATGTTATTAATTACTTACCCAGTAAAAAATAATGTAATAAATTTCCTTTAAAAAGAGGAGCATAAAAAAAGAACATATTCACACTTAAGGAAAAAAGGACTTACCTATTTGAAAAAAATGGAAGATTATATCTACTTAAAATCGTATAGTATAGAGTTTATGCATAATATTTACTTTGACACTCATCAGAAGGAATCACATTTTAGTTGGGTGAATTCAAAATGCATTGCAAACAGGATTTTTAATTGAATTTAGTTGATTAAAGTTTTATTAGATTTTGTCTGTGTTTATTTATCTTATTTTCATTTTCTTTAAAGTTCAAATTTTCACTGTCCTTCAGAAGACTTTGGGTATGTCAAAGGAATATTTTTTTGTTGCATTTATTTACTAATTTCCATGAGGTCTGCATGAAAGACCTAAACAAGTGAAGTTGAATGAAATAAATAATATATCCAGTACAATAAACCTGGCTCAAAATTCAAGAAAAAATCTCCAGAAAAGATGAAGGACTCCACATAAATAGAGGACAAAAATGACAACAAATAAAACTGAAAATGTTACTCAGGCCACTACTTACGACACTACCTAAATAAATACATTCGTCCTTCAGCTTGCATTCTGTCCAGAATAAACACTTGTTAATGTTATGTTGAATTATGGGGAGACATATGAATACAGAAATGTATTTTTGGTAATAAAGGAACATCATAGCATATATTGATCACTATAACTTTCTATTCTCTGAATTCTCTGTTCTATTCTTTACTTCTTCCATAATCTCTGCATGTCACCAGATATTTACTGATTGTTCTATTTTGTATAAGATAGCACACCTGTTGCCTAGCTGATACAAACTGGATTATCACATTGACAAGAAACAGCAAGCTCAATCATATAATCACCCCTTTCAAAGTGTCAGTGGTTGCCACATAATGGGTGAATTCCTTACTATGAAAAACATATTTTCTATTTCTCTGTTCATCTACCATCAACGTTTATCTGTGTTTGTTCAATTTTGGTTACATTTGAAACAAGCACAATTCACAGAGCTTGTCTGACATTTTTCTATTTCTATGTTACTTTGTAATCTGCTCCTATCTATAATGATTTCACTTGTCAAAATTCTGCAAGTTCAAAAAAAATTAAATACTTCAAAATTTATCTTAACTATTAAGTCTTATATGGCTTCCCCCCCCCAGACTTTTTTTTTAACCATGTGAGAATCTAAAGTAAAGATGCATGAAGACATGTTGACTAGTTTTTCTTATGATACTCAGTTCAGAAGTCAATTCCTTTGAAATATAAATAAGTCTTTATTACTTTGAGCTGATTAAATTATTAACTTTTGATTCTAAGAATGTAAGTCACACATTCATTTGTTTCGTGTTCTTTTCCTCTATACATAATTAAATACACTGGAAATAATTCAACTCAATCTTAAAGAGAAGTTTGAAAAGAAGTTGAAAGGAAGTTTGAAAAGAAGACGAACTAGCCAGAAACATCAGGACTTAAAGAGAAATACCTGGGTGACTTCTAGATTAAGTGGCAGTTTGCTGTACAACTTAAAAATGTCAACAGGTAAAGATATACACACACACAGAAATAAAAGAAAAAAGAAAAAGAAAAGAAGAGTATAGTTTATCTGGCTAGAGAACTAGAAAAGATACATCTCAGCTGAACTTAGGGAGAAGACCCATGTTCATGTCAACAACAGATCCAACCTACTTGCAGCAATGTGATCAGCAGGCCTCGGGGGACAAAATCATTCTTTGTTCCACAACTTCTGGTTGCAGTGACCCAATCTTCCCATAGAAACGGCAAGAGCAGGACCTGGGCAGGCCAATCTACTATGTTACACCTAAAAAGGTAGTAAAAGACAAGCCCCTCTGTATGATTTCAAACTATATAAAAACACTGTAATTAAATTAATTAAGTAAAAAAAATTTTTAAAAATGTAGTAATCAAAACAGTATGTCATTGGCATAAAAACAGATGCATAAATCAATATAACAGAATAGAGAACCCAGAAATAAACTTGCACATATATGGTCTAATTTATGACAAAGCAATTGAAAATATGCAATGGGGAAAGGACAGTTTCTTCAATAAATGGGTTGGGAAACTGGATAATGATATGCAAAAGAATGAAATTACAACACTATCTTACACAACACACAAAAATAATTCAAAACAAATTAAAGCCTTGATTGTAAGACCTGAAAACATAATACTCTTAGAAGACAATATAGACAATAACATATTTAAGATTATTCTTGGCCCTGATTTCTTTTTTTTAAATTTGACACCAAAAGCAAAAATAAACGAGTTGATGTACATCAAATTAAATATTTAGGCAGCAAAGAAAATCATCGACAAAATGAAAAGGTAACCTACAGAATGGGAGAAATATTTGCAAATCATATATCTGAAAAAGGGTTAATATTCCAAATATATAAAAAAGGCATACAACTCACTAACAAACCAACAAATGATCTGATTAAGAATGGGCAAAGGATCTAGATAGAAGTTCTCCAAAGAACACATGCAAATGTCCAACAGGTACAGGAAAAGATGTTTAACATCACAATTCACCAGGAAAAACCAAGTCAAGCCACAATGAAATATCACCTCACAGCCATTAAAATGACTATCATCCAAAAGAAAACAAGAAAAAAGTGTTGGTAAAGATGTGGAGAGAAGAGATCCCTGTGCATTGTTGGTGGAAATATAAAGTAGTGCAACCACTGTGGAAAACAGTTTGGAGGTCCCTCAAAAAATTAAAAAGAACTATTATATGATCTAGCAATTCCACTTCTGAGGATTCATCTGAAGAAAATGAAAACACTAATTTGAAAAGATATATGCACCCTCTTTATTGCAGCTGTATCATTATTTATAATAGCCAATGTGGAAACAAGCTAAATGTTCATCAATGAATAAACAGATAAAGAAACTGTAATGTGTATATTATTCAGCCATAAGAAAATGAATGAAATCTTGTCATTTGTGACAGCATGGACCTTGAGGACATTATGTTGAGTGAAATAAGTTAGGTAGAGAAAAAGATACCGGATGAACTTACTTATATATAGATTCTAAAATAGAAAAAAGAAAAACAGGCTCATAGATACAGAGACCAGTTAGTGGTTGTCAGAGGCAGAGACAGTGAAGTGGTGGTGGACAAAATGAGTGAAAGGAGTCACAAGGTACAAATTTCCAGTTATAAAGAAAATGTCATAGGGACATGAGATACAGCATGGCAACTACAGTTAGTGATACTATTACTAATACTGTATTATACAGTATAATATACAGTATAATAATACTGTATTGCATAGTTGAAAGTTGCAAGGAGCATAATCTTTAAAGTTCTCATCACAAGAAAATAAATTCTTAACTACATATGATAATGATGTTAACTAGACTTATCGTGGTGATCATTTCATAATATATACTAATATTGAATCATTATGTCATATACCTGAAATTAATATGATTTTAAGTCAATTTTAGCTCAATTTTTAAAAAGGGAGAAAACTATGGAAATAAAAAGGAAAAATATAAACTCAACTTCCTTGAAAAAAAAGAAAAGAAAAGAAGGGAATGGTGCTGGAACAACTGGACATCCCCAGACAAAAACAAAACAAAACAATCCTCCCTATAAACAAAACAAACAAAACAAAACAAAACAAAAACTTAGTCAAAGCCTCATAACTTATTAAGAAGAATAATTGAAGAGGTTCCTGGGTAGCTCAGTGTGTTGTGTCTGACTTTTGATTTTGGCTCAGTTCATGATCTCAGGGTCCTGGGATTGAGCCCCACATAGGGCTCTGCATTCAGCGGGGAGTTTGATTCTTTGTCACTCTCTTCTTCAACTCCTCCCCCTTCTCACTTTGTTTCTCTCCTCTAAGTAAACAAACAAACAAACAGATCTTTAAAAAATAAATAAAATAGGAGGGCCTGGGCTGCTCAGGCATTAAGCATCTGCCTTTGGCTCAGGTCATGATCCCAGGTCAAGCCCTGCATCTGGCTACCTGCTCAGAAGGAAGCCTGCCTCTCCCACTCCCCCTGCTTGTGTTCCCTCTCTCGCTGTGTCTCTCTCTATCAAATAAATAAATAAAATATTTAAAAAATAAGATAATTCAAAGTAGATTATAGATTTATATGGAAATATACTTTAAAATATTTAGGAAAAATGGTGTAAGGTTTACTTGAGAAAAATCATCAAACTCCAATGAAAAAAAATTAGAAATATCTAAATAAATTGAGCACTTTTCCACATTTGTGGATTAAAAAATTCCATATCACTAAGCTGTAAGCTCTTTCTACCTTGATTTATAGATTAAATGCAATCGCCATCAAAACCCTAGCATGTTATCTTGTGGATTATGACAAAAACAGATTCTAAAATGTATATCGAGAGCTGGAAAAGCCAATATAAACTAGAAAAAAATATTCAGGGGACTGATATTACCCAACTTAATACAATAATCAAGACAGGATGGTACAAATAGATCAATGGTACAAATAGAAAAGACAAATAGATCAATGGAACAAAATAGTCTACAAATTGATCCACACAAATGTAGTCAAATGATCTATGACAAGTGAGCAAAGATAATTAAATAGAGAAATGATTGTCTTTTCAGTCAATGCTGGAATAAAATGCAAATTTTGCATTAACAACTTGCAAAAAAAAAAAAATCTGGACAAAACCTTAAACCCTCCACAAAAATTAACTCAATGTGGATCACAGACTAAATGTAAAACACACAGTATAAAATTTCAAGAAAACAACATAGGAGAGGGTCTAGACAATCTTGTGCTTGGCAATGACTTTTCTTAGATACAACACCAAAAGCGAGAGCACCATATGAAAAACAAAAACAAAAACAAAAATAAACAAACAAAGAGATAAATAGAACTTGATTAAAATTAAGAACATCTCCTCTGCAAAAGTCATTTTTAGACAATGAAAAGACAAGGCACAGAGTAGAAGAAAAATCTTTGCAAGACAACTTGATTGTAGCCCGGTGAGAGAAGAGTAGAAAAATCCTTGAAAAATACGTACTTGATAAAGGACTGATATCCAAAATATACAGAGAACTCTTACAATTCCACAAAGGACAACAGAAAACCTAACAAACTGAGCAGAAGATCTAAATAGACACATCGCCAAAGAAGATGCACAGTTGGGGCAGCTGGGTGGCTCAGTCTGGTAAGCATATGCCTTCAACTCAGATCATGGTCTAGGAGTCCTGGGATCAAGCCCCACATTGAGCAGGGAGCCTTCTTCTCCCTCTGCTTGCCTCTCCACCTGCTTTTGTGCACTCTCTCTCTCTCTGTCAAATAAGTAAGTAAAACCTTAAAAAAAATACTCAGATGTTTAAGCATATGAGTTGGTTCAACATCAAATGTCATTAGGGAATTGCAGATTTAACTAATGATGAGATATGACCACATACTTATGGGAATGAGTAAAATCCAAAATGCTGACACAACCAAATGCAGATGAAGATGTAGAAAAATAGGAATTCTCATTGTTGTTGGAAATGCAAAATGGTATAGTCACTTTTGAAAACATTTGCCACATTCTTACAAAACCAAATGTACTCTTATCACATGACCCAGTAATTTCACTCCTTGGTATTTAACCAAGTAAGGTGTAAACTTAAATCCATACAAAACTTGCCCACAATGTTTTAGCAGTTTTATTCATAATTCCCAAGATTTAGAAGCAACAAAGATATCCTTTAATTGGTGTATAGATAAATTGTGCTACATTCATAAAATAGGATATTATTGAGTGATAAAAGTATATGAGTTATCAAGACACAAAAGACATGAAAAGACGTTCAATACATACTACTAAGTGAAAAAGCCAGTCTGGAAAACCTACATACTGTATGATTCCAGGGATGAAAATCAGGATAAAGCAAAACTGCAGAGACAGTAAAAAGCTCAGCAATTGCCAGTCAGTCAGGAGGAGGGAGCACAGGAGAGTTTTGGGGCAATGAAACCATTCCATATGATACATGTAGTAGTGGAATCTTGCCATTACATCTTTGTCAAAATCCAAAATGTACAAAACAAAGAGTGAACTCTAAGATAACCTATGGGCTTTAGTAAGTATTAATGTATCAATATTGGTTTAGCAATTGTTAGAAATGTACCACACTAAAGCAAGATGTTAATAATTGGGAAAAAATGTGATAAGAGGGTGAGGTACTATATGGGAACTCTCTATAATTTAGGCTAAATATTTTCTATAAATTTAAACTGGCTCAAACATTTAAAGTCTGTTAATTAAGACAATTATCATATGGTTTCACTCATATGTGGAAGATAAGGAATAGGGTGGAGGACTACAGGGGAAGGGAGGGAAAACTGAATGGGAAAAAATCAGAGAGGGAGAAAAACCATGAAAAACCCTTGAACCCAGGAAATAAACTGAGGGTTATAGAAGAGAGGGGAATAGGGAGGATGGAGTAACATGGTGATGGGTATTAAGGAGGACATGTGTTGTGATGAGCACTGGGTGTTACACACAACTAAAGAATCATTGAACATCACATTGAAAACTAATGATGTACTGTATGTTGGCTAACTGAACAAATTAAAAAATAAAAAGTAAAAACAAAATAGGTAGCATGAAATATTTAGGATATGTGACTAAACTAAGACTTCAACCTGGCAATGAAAACATCATTTATAAAACCAAAACTTGAGAAATTGGACCTCACAAAATTATATATCTATATCTATATCTGTATCTATATCTATATCTAGATATAAATATGAACACACACACACACAACATACACACACACATTTATAGGTTGCTCTGCAAAAGGCCTTCACTTGAGGATGAAAAGCCAGAGTACATACTGGGAGAAGCTGTTTACATATCACATGTACAATACAAACCACAGCTTTGAATATAGAAAGTACTCAAAACTCAAAAGTAAAATTTTATTTCTTTAAGATTTTATTTGTTTGACACAGAGAGAGAAAGTACAAGGAGGGGGAGTGGGAGAGGGACAAACAGGCTTCCTGCTGAGCAGAGAACCCAATGAGGTACTCATTTCCAGGACCCTGGGATACTGACCTGAGCAGAAAGCAAACATTTAACCATCTGAGCCACCCAGGCACTCAAGAATAAATTTTTAAAAACCCACTTAGAAAACTGCTAAAAGACATGAACATGTATTTCACTAATATATATACTGTTTTTATAAATGTACATGAAAAGACATTCAATTTCATTAGCTATTCGGAAAATTCAACTTAAAACCACAATGAGGGGGCACCTGGGTGGCTCAGCGGGTTAAGCCTCTGCCTTCGGCTCAGGTCATGATCTCAGGGTCCTGGGATCGAGCTCCACATCGGGCTCTCTGCTCGGCAGGGAGCCTGCTTCTCCCTCTCTCTCTGCCTGCCTCTCTGGCTTCTTGTGATCTCTGTCTCTCTGTCAGATAGATAAATAAAATCTTAAAAAAAAAAAAAAACCACAATGAGATATCACTACACAGCTATCAGAATGGCTAAAATAAAATAATAATAATAATAATCACACAACATGCTGGAGAGAATGCCAAGAAACCCTATCACTCATCTCACACTGCCAGGAATGTGAAATGGTACAGTCACTCTAGGAAAGAGTTTGGCAGTTTCTCAAAAAAACTAAAGATACAACCCAGAAATTTCACAATTGGGCAATTACCTCTGAGAAATAAAAACTGATGTCTGCCCAGTAGGTTTGTGAACAAATTTTAATAGGAATTTCATTTTCTATATCCAAAACTGACATCAACCCTATACCTTTCAATAGGCAAATGGGTAAATAAACCTTAGTACATGCATACCTTGGATTATTACTCAGCAAATGAAAAGCAGTCAACTATTTATATATATATAACTTTGGTGACTCTCTACAGAATTACAATGAGGAAAAAATCCATCATCAAAAGTTGACACACTGTAGGACTCCATTTATGTATCACTTTTAATTGTGGTTAAATATATATAAAATTTACCATTTGAACCATTATTAAGTTTATGGCTTTTAGTAAATTTCCATTAATGTGCAACAATGATCAGCACAGATCTGTAGAATTTTTCATCCTCTCTAACTGAAATGATGTATCTATCACACATCAACTCCCCACTCTCACATCTCCCCAAACCCTGGCAACCATTGTTCTACCCTCTGTTTCTGAATTTCACTGCTCTAGGTAATTCATAGAACTGTAATTATATAACACTTGTCTTTGGTGACTGAATTAATTCACTTAGCAAAATGCCATCATGTTGTATCTTGTGTCTGTATTTCACTCCTTTTTAAGGGTAATATCCCATTGCATGTACATACCACATTTTGTTTATCCATTTATTATGTAAACTTTTCAAAAAATATATGTAGGAATGTAAAACTGATTAGTTGTTTTCAGTCACTACTGCTGGTGCTAGGAGTGGGAGAGGAAGTGGGTGGACTTATGAAAAGGAAACATGAAGGATCTTTATGGTGATGACATTGTTCTCTTTCTTTTCTGTGGTGGTGGGTACACAAAAGTACAGATGTGATAAAATTACTCAGAATTAAATACACACATACATGCATGTGCACACACCCTCAGAAAAGTACATGTAAAATTGCAGAAATCTGAACAAGAACAAGGTCATTATCCTTGTTCTCCTCTGTTATCATTTGCAAGAACTTACCACTAAAGGCATTTGGAAAACATGTACCTAGTCTATCCATATTAATATTTACAACTGCATATGGATATTCAGTTATTTCAGAGTAAAATGGTTAATTAAAAGTAAAAAAGTTGGGGACGCCTGGGTGGCTCAGTTGGTTAAGCAGCTGCCTTCGGCTCAGGTCATGATCCCAGCGTCCTGGGATCGAGTCCCACATCGGGCTCCTTGCTCATCAGGGAGCCTGCTTCTCCCTCTGCCTCTGCCTGCCATTCTGTCTGCCTGTGCTTGCTCTCTCTCCCTTTCTCTCTCTGACAAATAATTTAAAAAAAAAGAAAAAAAAAAGTAAAAAAGTTGGGGGCACCTGGGTGACTCAGACAGTTGCACATCTGCCTTAGACCCAGGTCATCATCCCAGGTCCTTGGTTCAAACGCTTCCTTAGGTTTCCTGCTCAGCTGGGAACTTGCTTCTCCTCTTCCTCTGCCTGCCATTCTCCCTGCTTGTGCTCTCTTTCTCCCTTGCTCTCTCCCTCTCTCTCTCTGTCAAATAAATAAGTAAAATACTTAAAAAAAATAAAAGAACTTCATATGTCTCATATAGTTTAGTAACATATGGGTATTCTTTTTCACAGCAGCGCTTGATATATCTGGTAACAAAGATTGGTGTGAAACATCCGCATAAGACATGGTTTCATAAATCTTTCCTAGAAAAAAAAAAAAAGATACTTGAGATGTAGATCAAAAGAGAACATATTCGAGTGAATAATGAAATGAAGGTGATTGAGATCATTCCAGGCATAAGAAATGACATGAAAAAAACCATACAGACACAAAAGTGTGCTTATTGAGGACAGTGTAAGTAGCCAGCTTTATCCATAAGTGATTGAGCAAAATAGAAGAGATAAATGAAGAGGAATAAAATAGGAATTGGTCACATAGAATGTTTGGAATTAAATAAAACAAAAAAGTGTTTAACCATACCTTGAAAGCCCTAAAGAGGTATTGAACAATTTTAATGAGGAAATGATATGATTGAATTTACATTTTTGAAAAAAAGAAAAAGAAGAAGATGATATTAAAAGAGTTTAGCACAGAAACTGGAAGATTAGAAAATAAGCTATTAAAATAAATTCTCATAACATTATGTCTAGAGCAAAGCAAGGCCAGTGAACATACAAAATCAGAAATGGAAAATAGGGAAAGGATAAAATGGAATCTAGAAAGAAAAGAAAGACTATTCCTTGCAGGACTTAGGATACATTTAAAGGAGGAAGTGATCGAAGAGGTTGCTGCCTGTGTTCTCCTCAAGGATTTGGATGGATTCCTTTCTCACATTGAGATCCTTCATCCATTTTGAGTCTATTTTCATGTGTGGTGTAAGGAAATGATCCAATTTCATTTTTCTGCATGTGGCTGTCCAATTTTCCCAACTCCATTTGTTGAAGAGGCTGTCTTTTTTCCATTGGATATTCTTTCCTGCTTTGTCGAAGATTAGTTGACCATAGAGTTGAGGGTCTATTTCTGGGCTCTCTATTCTGTTCCATTGATCTATGTGTCTGTTTTTGTGCCAGTACCATGCTGTCTTGATGATGACAGCTTTGTAATAGAGCTTGAAGTCCGGAATTGTGATGCCACCAACTTTGGCTTTCTTTTTCAATATTGCTTTGGCTATTCGAGGTCTTTTCTGGTTCCATATAAATTTTAGGATTATTTGTTCCATTTCTTTGAAAAAAATGGATGGTACTTTGATAGGAATTGCATTAAATGTGTAGATTGCTTTAGGTAGCATAGACATTTTCACAATATTTATTCTTCCAATCCAGGAGCATGGAACATTTTTCCATTTCTTTGTGTCTTCCTCAATTTCTTTCATGAGTACTTTATAGTTTTCTGTGTATAGATTCTTAGTCTCTTTGGTTAGGTTTATTCCTAGGTATCTTATAGTTTTGGGTGCAATTGTAAATGGGATGGACTCCTTAATTTCTCTTTCTTCTGTCTTGTTGTTGGTGTAGAGAAATGCAACTGATTTCTGTGCATTGATTTTATATCCTGACACTTTACTGAATTCCTGTACAAGTTCTAGCAGTTTTGGAGTGGAGTCTTTTGGGTTTTCCACATATAGTATCATATCATCTGCGAAGAGTGATAGTCAACCGCAGCAACATCTTCCTAGGAACATCGCCAAAGGCAAGGGAAGCAAGGGCAAAAATGAACTATTGGGATTTTATCAAGATCAAAAGCTTTTGCACAGCAAAGGAAACAGTTAACAAAACCAAAAGACAACTGACAGAATGGGAGAAGATATTTGCAAATGACATATCGGATAAAGGGCTAGTGTCCAAAATCTATAAAGAACTTAGCAAACTCAACACGCAAAGAACAAATAATCCAATCAAGAAATGGGCAGAGGACATGAACAGACATTTCTGCAAAGAAGACATCCAGATGGCCAACAGACACATGAAAAAGTGCTCCACATCACTCGGCATCAGGGAAATACAAATCAAAACCACAATGAGATACCACCTCACACCAGTCAGAATGGCTAAAATTAACAAGTCAGGAAATGACAGATGCTGGTGAGGATGCGGAGAAAGGGGAACCCTCCTACACTGTTGGTGGGAATGCAAGCTGGTGCAACCACTCTGGAAAACAGCATGGAGGTTCCTCAAAATGTTGAAAATAGAACTACCCTATGACCCAGCAATTGCACTGCTGGGTATTTACCCTAAAGATACAAACATAGTGATCTGAAGGGGCACGTGCACCCGAATGTTTATAGCAGCAATGTCTACAATAGCCAAAGTATGGAAAGAACCTAGATGTCCATCAACAGACGAATGGATAAAGAAGATGTGGTATATATACACAATGGAATACTATGCAGCCATCAAAAGAAATGAAGTCTTGCCATTTGCGACGACGTGGATGGAACTAGAGGGTATCATGCTTAGCGAAGTGAGTCAATCGGAGAAAGACAACTATCATATGATCTCCCTGATATGAGGGAGAGGAGATGCAACATGGGGGTTTAAGGGGGTAGGAGAAGAGTAAATGAAACAAGATGGGATTGGGAGGGAGACAAACCATAAGTGACTCTTAATCTCACAAAACAAACTGAGGGTTAATGGGGGGAGGGGGGTTGGGGGGGTGGGATTATGGACATTGGGGAGGGTATGTGCTATGATGAGTGCTGTGAAGTGTGTAAACCTGGCGATTCACAGACCTGTACCCCTGGGGATAAAAATATATGTTTATAAAAAATAAAATTTAAAAAAAAAATAAATAAAGGAGGAAGTGAGTATACTAGCAGAATCATGTGTCCTGCAACACAGAGTGAAGAAAAATTTTAAAAAGAAAAGTGCAAGGGGGGAACACATGCAAATGTTAGACAGCTAGAGGCTGTGATAGCCCATACCTCCCAGAGATAACCACTTCATTTGCGGACAGATAGTTTAGTTCACTTAATGTAATGTGAATATTGTTTTCAAATATTTACTTTTTTGATACTCTAAGAGTTCTAACCAGGCTTCAACAACAATGGGGCTATTGAATTCCAGGAACAACCCCTTGACAGCATGGTCTTTGGCTTAAAATACAGACAAACCCCTCTCAATGACATGACATTCCTGAAGGAAATGACTCACCTCTGGGCTTTAATACATTCTCTTTGTCATTGTAACTCTCATATTCACATTTTATTGAAAATACCTGTTTTTCCCATGAAACTGACCATTTTCCCCTCATTTAGCATCTGAGATATGGAGACCTATTCAAGTTTTTTATGATATTCCCAGGAATTTAATAGCCATTCAGTAATAATCTTGAAACCAAGCAGAATTACTTGATTAACAGAAGACTAATTTCTACACCATAATTCCAAAATGTTTCTAGCATGAAAACATTTATATTTTCTGTATTCTGTCTATAATTTAGCACAGAGAAGGATTGATGAATTGAGGATATATGGATCAACACTGTATTTTTTACAGAAAAATTGATGTCCTATAATTTCATCTACTTCTAAAACTATTAAAAAATGTAGATATGCTTTACATGTAGACTGTTGAAGAACATTATATATATTTAATATTAATCATCTCTACTATATAACTTAAACCCAAGTGTTATTCAATATCTGTGAATGATTTATCTATATATTATCTATCTATATATAATCTATATATTATCTATATATCTATATATTATCTAATATATTATCTATATATTTTATATATATATATATAATCTATATATAAATGTTGTGCTGAATTTATAGCATACCTAAAATATTCCTACTAGGACATCTATTTGCTGCCTACCTCAAATTATAGTATATATTGAAACTAATACAAATACATTTTCTTGAAATTTTTTTGTTAACTCAATAATTACTTCCCACACACCTCTGAATTATGGAGATTTCAATCTATTATTTCCATAGGTATTCTTAAAAATTCATTTCTTTCATTACAGAATAAGAGAAGGAAAAAGCAAATATTTATAGTTAGACCACAATATGCATTACAGTGGAAACTTTTCTTATAGAGAATCCTTAGGAAGACCAGTTCTCTCAAAAAGTTTAACTGATTTTTTTTTTCTAATTGGCTAGCAAATTGCAAATGTGAGATTCAGTTTAGGACATAGTGATTTAAAAATTCATGCTCTATGCTTTCCATAGTCATTCCCACAGAGAGGAAATCATGATAGCTATATAAAGAGGCAATAAGTCATGAGGCTCAGACACTTGGTTTTTGAAATGAGATGTGATTTCAAGTGTCTATTTTGCCAGCAACTAAGACTTTGAACATGAACAAGTAAAACTTTTTTCTTCAACTGTATAGTGGGCATACTAACAGTTACCACTTCTAAAAGTTCTGCAAAAATTAAATAAAATGATGCACGTTGAGGTTATAGAATGATTCTGATAATGATGAAATCAACATATTTTAAACTAGTTCATCTATTATTGGCATTATTAGTGTTCAGAATGTTCATAAAACTTATGCAAAACTGTTTGTGTACACTATCAAGAAAGATTTTGGAAGCCCCCCTGAACGTTTAAGGATAATTGGCTATCTAACATATATCATCATGGATGGCCATTTTATCCCAAATATTTTTTATATAAAGTAGTCCTCACTTTTGCATGGTATCATAATAATCAAAACTCATGTATATTGAAACCTCGTCCTCACTTTTACATGATTCCACAATGACTACCGCACTATAGTGGATATGTAGGAGCTAATTACTAAATTGTTGTTGAGTTGAATATTATTACCATGTTTAAATTAGGTGAAACTTTAAAAGTTACCTACCACACCTTAATTTTTCATTTCTTTTTCAGAATTGTTAGATATAAAATAATAATAATAATAATAATTACTAAACTGAAGTCATATATAACTTTTCACTTTTTTCTTCCATATTTCTCTCCACCCTGGATAATTTAAGTTAATTGTCTCATATCTGAACAGATACATCTAAGCAGGAGTCAGAAATATAATTTCTCTGCTATTGAACTCTCTAACATATAGAATTATATAATTTAGTATATGTTTCTTGTGTTTCCTTTCTAAGTGTATATCTTAAAACCCAGTAGCATTATAAAAATAGAAATTTATGTAAGAGATGGATCAGGCAGCTTAAAGTCAAACCTTCAAAAAAGTTACAACTTGGGGCACCTGGGTGGCTCAGTGGGTTAAAGCCTCTGCCTTCGGCTCAGGTCATGATCCCAGGGTTCTGGGATCAAACCCCACATCCGGCTCTCTGCTCCGCGGGGAGCCTGCTTCCCTTCCCCTCTCTCTCTGCCTGCCTCTCTGCCTACTTGTGATCTCTGTCAAATAAATAAAATCTTAAAAAAAAAAAAGGTTACAACTTAAAACTGAATTTAAATTCTCTTAAAACATATTTTAATAATAATAACATAATTCCCTTCATATTTTTGAAATCTTGTTTTCTCAGTAAATTTAAACTTGTATTTTCATTACAAAACTTTCTGTTTTCAAGGGAGACAAGGTGAGAAAGCGACATAGTGAAAAGTGTCATGTTGGCAGCAAGTTGTAAGTGCTAAGCAGAGGCCATTCCCCTGCCAGTTCAGCCATGTGAACTTGGCTAGGTTAAAAACAAAAGTCAAAAATGGCAACATCATACTGTTCTGTGTATATGTAACTTCTCTGAATTTCGTTTCTTAATTTCTAAATTGAGGTAAATATTTCCTTTGTTGTAAAGAGTAAAGCTAAGTCAATATTAGCAGGCTTGGAATACCTAAAGGACTAACTAAATGATAGCTACTTTATTAATTCAAATATATCTCTATACCTATTTCATTGTGCTCTACAAACTGCCAATTAATCTCTCTAGGATTAATTTAAATGCAAATGTTGCATTCAGATCTTAGCAGTTGTAGATTGGAAAAAAAAAAGTTTACAGCTTTGAAATAATGATAAATACCCTATTAAGTTTAATTGTTATTTTCTAGGAAGCATGTAAAAGAGTGTGACAAGAACATTGCCATAGGCAAAGGTCTATTAGCCAACTAGACCAATAAAATTTATACCTCTTGTCAAAATTAGAAGGGCCAATAATCATTAACAAGCCTAATAAAGAATTACAGTATTAATTTAAAAGTTTATTTTTATTCACTTGTGAACCTTGATCAAATTCCAGTATTCACATGAAGAAAATGGAAATATTGTCTGTCTAATCTCCTTGCCTCGCCTTATGCATAATAAGAATAGGGGCTGACTCTCTAGTCAGGAAATCAATTATTAGTCAGTGTAAACATTATTTTAACTCAGAATAAATTTGTTTCTAAAATGCTGTTTTTAAATGAAATCTTTCCTTCTCAACAATTTCCACAGCCACAAAGCTACTCCCTGTCTACCAGTAGCAAAATTTGGACTCAAGTAGAAAGAATTTAGAGCATAGGACAAAATAACTGCATTTCTGACCATGTCTTTTGTGTTACATTAGATACCTGGGTTCACATTAAATTTACTGTTTTATCTCAAATAAGGGAAAAAAAAAACACTAAACACAGATATGAATTTCAAAAATATTTGGTAGGTAAAACTAACTCATTAATGTAATAGTCTGTGACTATTACGTTAAAGAGGCCCTGCATAATGCAAAAAAAAAAAAAGTAACAACTGGAACATGAGTTTACAATCTCTTGCCTTTTAAAATATGTTATGGAAAATAAAATTAGGGAGGAACAGTAAAGATTAACCTTAATGGGTTCTAACAGTATTGTTTCAACACCATGTAATAAAGATAGATTTACTGCTGTGGCCTCAGCTTTGAGAAGTATGGTCTTTCTTATTTAAGATTTGTCCCATGACTTCAGCCTGTTCAAACTGGAAAGCTTGACATTAACTTTAAAGGCTACATTTTCTTACCATAACCTTCCTTTTTCTATTTTAAATCCTCTGGGTAAGTACCACATTTAATAAGCTAAAAGCTATTTTTTCCTTACTACATTTTAACCTTCTTGTTTCAGCTCTCCTCTTATCAGTATTTGAAGTCTTTAATGATATAATTAGTGGTTAATATGTTGAGAAGGTCTTGAATAGGCAAGGTATTGTTTCCATTTTACCTGAATTCCTATTATATATGTGATCCATTCTGTACACCAGTACACTTAATTATAGAATATCCTCAGTAACATATCATTGGGATAAGATTATTTGATGCCCTCCTAAACACCACATTGATAATATAAATATCTAATATCTATTGAGAGTTTACTATGAATCAGACTTTACACAATATTCAACTATAAAGAGGCCCTTTAAAGCCTCATTTATGGTTGAAGAAACTGAAAAATATAAAGCATATCATTTGCCAACTATCATAGAGTCAGCAAGTGTTAAGATTTGATTGCAAGAAGTCTGTCTCCAAAGCTGCACTCTGAATCCTCACCCAATATTCGTTGTCTAATCATGGCACAGGTATGCCCCACGTGCCTCTCTCTATTATACTGACAACAGTGAACACATCAACATACACCACAGATTCTATCTATTCCTCAATCAAAAAGAAATCATCATAAAATATAAGATTTTCCTAGATATTTTCTTCTGGAATTTATATATCTGTGTGCACACACAATCATCTCAAATACACTACTTTTTAACATTGTTACATATCTTACGAAATCTTTTATCTAACTCATTTTCCTCAATGATATATTATGGAAAAAGCTAAATTTTAAGATAAGGTAAAATGTGGCAATACCTTTTTGGTTTTATAGAAGGTGACTTGTAAAATACTTTCCTTAAACTCTTGACTTTTTAATAGTCTTGAAAAATGAGGTTTACATTTCTACATAGATGAAGGAGATTAAGAGTATACATATTGTGGAGGGCACTGAGTAATGTATAGAATTGTTGAGTCATTACATTGTACACCTGAACCTAATATAACACTATGTATTAATTATACTTGAATAAAAAAAGCTAAGAGGAAGTTACTTTAAAAGAATAATCAATTAAAATTTAAATTTGAAAGGATAATTTTAAATCTCCAAAACTCCAAAAGTAAATTAATCTTCATCACACTATGCCATTTTTCTTTTGAGTGGGACTGCCAGATGTCAATTATAAGTTAGAGCGACATATATGGCTTCACTAGTCTCTGAAAATTCTTAACACTCTCTATTGAGGGGCATAAATCCCTGGCCAATCCATTTTATCTAACACAAAGTTTTTACAATTTCCTTTTCGAAACAATAAATTACTGCTATACTGTATGTGTTCCCTAAATCATTTCCTTTAGTGTCAACAGCCATGACTACAAGTTTACACATAATTAGTTTCTTTGAGGGCAGGAATTCACTCTTTTTAAAATGGAAGGATTAAACTTCGGCACATGTCCAAAGCAAACAAAATATTTCCTTGTTATTTTCAGTAATATCATAGAATAAATTCAGCTTTCATAATATAATATTAAATAGAAATTATGTATATGATAGAAAAGATATGTGAATCAATTTTTCAGTTTGTTTTTTGGTATATATAAAACATTTTTAAAGGACTCTCTCAAAATAGAAATGGAAGGAGGAAATATGAGAAAATATTTTATTTCCTTCTTCGTTTAATTTTTTAAAAATTTTCTTAAGTTTTATGACATTTGCTTGGGCTCTTAAGAAAGAAAAGAAGTCATTAAATCCCCTGATCTGGTGTTAACATAATTGATAAAAGAAAATAAAATGAACACATGATTTTTTTTTCACTTACAGGAACAAGTAAAATACCATTTGTTTCAAATGGTATTTGAAACAAAATTAAAGAGGAAAAGAAAGTCTCTCTACCTGAAAGCATAAAACTTACCAGTTTAAATTTTCCATATCAGCTGGCAATGGTGTAGCCTTTCTCAGTTACTTAGGCCCAAGATGAAATTTTGTAAACTGTCAGGGATATCATGTTCAATTCTAATGTTCTTAAACTAAGTACTAATAGACAAGAGTAGATATGTAGGAAAAGGCAACAGCCTACATATGCCAATATTACACACCTGTGTAGATCTTCAAAAGCCAAAAGTTGCTGACATTAACCTAATACTATTTTAATAATAATAGTAATAATAATAAAATGATAAAATAAATTCTCATTTAATCAAGGTTTACTATGTTCCAATGATTGTTTTAAGTAAGCTTTTCATGCATTAAACCTTTCAGCCTATGAATATAGTACTCTTTTTGCACAGATTAATGAAAAAGGAAACTAAGATTCAGCAAATGTATTTTTTTAAAGATTTTATTTATTTATTTGGCAGAGAGAGAGATCACAAGTAGGCAGAGAGGCAGGCAGAGAGTGAGGGGGAGGCAGGCTCCCCCTGAGCAGAGAGTCTGATGCGGGGCTTGATGCCAGGACTCTGAGATCATGACCTGAGCCAAAGGCAGAGGCTTACCCACTGAGCCACCCAGGTACCCAGAATCAGCAAATTTAAGTCATTTGTCAAGTTAGCTAGTAATTGGTAGAAGCAACATTCAACATATACATGTCTGATAGTGTTAAACTATCACTTAAGTAACAGATGCTCAATGTTAACTGAAAATAATTATTAATCAGTTAATATGCATCATAAATTGGTAGAAATTCTCTACACAACAACTTGGATATATCCACCACAAGAAAAAATGAATGAAATATTTTATGTATTGTGTATGCTTGCAAAACTTCAGCAAGTCATATGTGAAGTATATTAAAGCAGTATTTTCAATAAGGAAAAATAATGATGCATCAAAAAGGAGTTATTTAGGGACGCCTGGGTGGTTCAGTGGGTTAAGCCGCTGCCTTCGGCTCAGGTCATGATCCCAGCGTCCTGGGATTGAGTCCCACATCGGGCTCCTTGCTCAGCAGGGAGCCTGCTTCTCCCTCTGCCTCTGCCTGCCACTCTATCTGCCTGTGCTCACTCTCGCGCGCGCTCTCTCTCTCTCTCTCTCTCTCTGACAAATAAATAAAATCTTTAAAAAAAAAAAAAGGAGTTATTTAAAAGAATGATAGTGGTATGTCTCTGTTGATATGGAAAGAGTCTCAGAGCATATTATTTTTTTAATCAATCTTGAAGTAAAAGAACAATGACATCTGTGAAATGAAAACAGAGGTGAAACTTACATTTGTCTGAATCAACTGACTGCAGAGAATTTTCAAGCCTGGTGTAGAAATGTTGAACCCTGAGTTGAGGAGAGGAAAGTGGGCATTTTAAGAGGCCAAGGTGGTCCGAGTTCACAGGGTTGAGTACCAAAGAAAAGAGAGCAGCACACAGGGAGAACACTGGAAATCTGAAAAGGGGCCAATCAGGGAATCTAGGAGTCTAATATGACCACATGCTAGGATAAGCTAGTGTGAGGAAACTGGATAAAATTGAAAATCCATCTAAAGAGATTAAAAAATATCCAAAGCTCAAATAATAATTGAGTGATACACTACACAAACCATACGCTATTTGATAGAGCACACAGAAGTGTTTTACCACAGTAATGAGAGAAATGAGCCCAAAATGCTGATCTTGTCTCAACTAACAAACTTAAAGAGCCCAGAAGGATCAAACTCTAAGTAATTTAGCAAATATTAGATTAAAGCTCAAAGATATTTATAAGAACACAAATATTTAGCTATGCAGTAAAATTCAAAATGACTAATACAATTATCTATTAGCAGGCATTCAAAGAAACAAAAATATAAAACCCACTACAAAGGGAAAAATCAATCAAAACCAATCAAAATGACATTGGTAGTATAATCAGTAGAAAGGATGTTTTAAAAAGTCACATGACTATATTCCATAAATTTAAGAAGGTAGAAGAAACATAAAACAAGCTAAGTATAGTTATGGACCATATTTTTAGAGACCCAAGTTGAAGTATTAAAGGTGAAAACTGCAATGTCTTAGATGAAAATTATAATGAGTGGTTGTGATAGCAGATAAGATATCACAAAAGAAAAATATTGGTGAACTTAAAGACATAGTAATAGAATCTATTAACAAAAATGAAGGGCATTGATGAGTTTTGAGACAACTTTAGATGGCCTAGTTTTCACATACAGGAAGTCATCAAAGGAGAAGGCTAAGAGTGGTAGGATGGAAAAATACTTGAAAAATAATGACAAAAATAATTTTCTAAATTTTATGATAATTATAAACCCACAGATATAAAAGACTGAACATTTGAATACGTAATTTAAAAGCTTCAAAATGTAAAAAGTTGGACATAAAAACTGAGTTATTTCATTAATATAAAATTTAAGAAAATGCACAGTAATGGGGACTTAAAGGAGAGATTACAAAAGGACATGAAGAAATTTTCAGGGCTTATAGATAAATTTATTATCTCGACTTTTTTTTTTTTTAAGATTTTATTTAGTTATATGACAGACAGAGATCACAAGTAGGCAGAGAGGCAGGCAGAGAGAGAGGAAGGGAAGCAGGCACCCTGCTGAGCAGAGAGCCTGATGTGGGGCTAGATCCCAGGACCCTGAGACCATGACCTGAGTCAAAGGCAGAGGCTTAACCCACTGAGCCACCCAGGCGCCCCTATTATCTCGACTTTGTGGATATACACATACATCGAAACTTACCAAACTGTACATTTAAATCTTATATCTTTCAGGGCACCTGGGTGGTTCAATTGGTTGATCAACTGCCTCCAGCTCAGGTCATGATCCCAGCTTCCCAGGATTGAGTTCCACATCAGGCTCTCTAGCTCCGCGCAGTCTCCTTCTCCCTCTGACATTCTCCCCTCTCATACTCTCTCCCAAAAAAATCTTGTATCTTTCAACTTTTTCATAGTTAGTGTGGTCTCTTTGTGTGTATATGTATATTAGATTATAAAGTAATTATTAGTAAGTAGAGTTTTGGAGAAACAGACAAAGAAGGTAGCAAGGAGGTGATAAATATCTGCAGAACTTGGTGCAAAAAATAGCATTATATTCTAAGAAACTTATTCAAACATAAATGAGAATAAAGTTTGCTAAATATTTGTATGAGCAGGGTGAAACATGTGAATATGAATATGTGGAAAGCATTTCAATTTTTTTATTAACACAGTATGACTATTAGTGAAATAATTTGTGAGGGCTACTGAAGTAGGTGGGTTATATTAAAAATTATCCAAGGTACCACATTTATAATGTAAGAAATTATTTCTCAATAGAAATAGTGTTGGGGGTGCCTGGGTGGTTCAGTGGGTTAGGCCTCTGCCTTCGGCTCAGGTCATGATCTCAGGGTCCTGGGATCCAGCCCTGCATCAGGCTCTCTGCTCAGCAGGGAGCCTGCTTCCCCCTCTCTTTGCCTGCCTCTCTGCCTACTTGTGATCTCTCTCTCTCTCAAATGGATATAAAATCTTAAAAAAAAAAAAAAAAAGAAATAGTGTTGTTCACTTATGGAGTTTGGTAGACAGAATAATTGGGTGGAACTATTGGCACATAGTTAGATTTTAGGGATGTTAAAAATTTTGAAAAGTAAAGGAGCTATGGACAACAAAGAATTGACTTCTGGTGTGAACTTCAAATGATCTATTTGTATGGACATGGGTGGAACTGGAGGGTATTATGCTAAATGAAGTAAGTCAACAGAGAAAGACAATTATCATATGGTTTCACTCATAAGTGGAACCTAAGCACAAGGGACCATGGGGGAAGAGAGGGTAATCCAAAGGGGGAGAATTAGAGAGGGAAATAAGCCATGAGAGACTATGGACAACAGGAAACAAACTGACGGTTTGAAGGGAGGAGCTGGGGGTAGGGTGTAACAGGATGATGGGTATTAAGGAGGGCACATGCCGTGATAAGCCCTGGGTGTTATATGTAACTTATGAATCATTAACACTACATCAAAAACTAATGATGTACTATACAGTGGCTAACTGAACATAGTAAAAAAATGATCTACTTGCTAATTATGGGTGTAAAAATTACCTGTGAAAAAATCATTTTATGGATAAATGTAAACATTTTGTTTTGTAATAATTTTACATATATACATCTATACTGTATTACTGTATATTCTTTAATACTGTAATACTTTGATTTTCATAACTATATCTATCATTAAATTTGAGGGAAGAATTTATTTCATATCTTTAAAAAATTTACAGAGTTACCTCTCATTTTGAAAAAAAAAAATTAACATTATCTATGGCAAAGCCTCTTGTAGTATTTAAATACCAAATGCAGTACAATTGTATTTCATATGTATTTGTAGTTGTAACATGGTAGCACTAACACAGTCTACTATATATTTCATGTCTATATCTTGTTACAAAAGTAAAAGTTTAAGTAGCTTGAGTAAAAGTGGCAAAAATCTTCATTTAAAGGTATGAAATTTAGTTCTAAAATTCTACATGCACTTGAGGGTATTGATGCTCTACTCTGTACTGTTGCTATTATTTTATCAATGAAGATTAAGTGGACACTTCACAAATAAACATGCTAATATAGTATTATATGTATGTATTACTCCTCGTTTAAGTAGAAAGATTCAAGCAATGTTATTCTTTCCACTATGGTTAATAAGTCTTCTAATCATGATGTTGTTTTCACTGTATTGTAACTTTTATTGAATAAGATGAATGATAGAAAATATATAAGCCATATGTCAGAGAATAATTAATAATACCTGCTACTCAATACATATTAGTATGGTGATGGAAGGAAATTTAAATGAAATAATTTATTATATTCCATTGGACAATGCTATGGTTTCATGAAGAATCAATAAGATAGGGAAAATGTTGAAAATCAACTTTGTAATAAACTGCAGTAAAGCAAATTTTTAGTATAAGTAGATGAAAACACACTGAATGATAATAAAGATTGACTACTTGCATCTGTAAAATTTGTAAGAAAAGAAAACTTGTGGAGAAAAACATAATACTAACATTTATGAGAATGACTCAATAGTTTCTTGATTAGCAAAATCTTTTAATGTTGTTTATTGGAAACATATTTATTTTTCTACTCACTGATAGTGTTTGGGAAGAAATGCCAGATATTGTTAGAAGCATAGATGTTGTCTATCAATAAAAAATATTCCAGGGGCGCCTGGGTGGCTCAGTGGGTTAAGCCGCTGCCTTCGGCTCAGGTCATGGTCTCAGGGTCCTGGGATCGAGTCCCGCATTGGGCTCTCTGCTCAGCAGGGAGCCTGCTTCCCTCTCTCTCTCTCTCTCTCTCTGCCTGCCTCTCCATCTACTTGTGATCTCTCTCTGTCAAATAAATAAATAAAATCTTAAAAAAAAAAATATTCCAAGTGTTTCTAACAATTCATTATGTTATTTATCAGCAACATTTAGACACTAAAAATCGTAGAGAAAAAATTAAAAACACAAATCAAGTAGAATTATCAATACCACAAATATATTAAAGGTGACTTGTCAAATAATACATTTTTCCTAAGGCTGTGAAACAAGATGAAAAGAAGTAATAGCATTTTAGTCTACAATTAGAAATAATAGAGAATTGTTTAAAATGTCTGTTCACTCTGGGGGAAAAAAAAACTATAGAAGTTTTTGATTCATTTACTGGAAAATGTCAACATTAGAAATAAAAAACTCTTAAATTTTATATTATATTTAGGTGTATATATATAAAGTTAAATAAGTATCCTTTATGCTAAGTGGAAATAAAATTAATATAGATAAAGTGAAGATATTTATTATAGAATTTATCAATTATCTTAATTTTTAAACTTTTCTTGTTTTCCAAAGCTTTCAATTTTCACCTTTACAGTTTTTGAAAAAGAAAAGCCTTAAAATTACTGATTTAAAAATGTATTATTGGGGCGCCTGGGTGGCTCAGTGGGTTAAAGCCTCTGCCTTCAGCTCGGGTCATGATCTCAGGGTCCTGGGATTGAGCCCCGCATCGGGCTCTCTGCTCAGTGGGGAGCCTGCTTCCCTTCCTCTCTCTCTCTCTGCTTGCCTCTCTGCCTACTTGTGATCTCTGTCAAATAAATAAATAAAATCTTTAAAAAAATAAAATAAAATAAAATAAAATAAATAAATAAAAATGTATTGTTCTTTCTGATGCTATTAAATTATATGATTACTAAATTAAAAGATTTATCAGAAATTACATAATCTCTGTGAGTGATTAATGCATTTGAAGCAGTTGTAGGACATGCTAGCCAAAACTCAGGAAGAGGTAGTTGAGTCATAGTATAATTTAATCACTGGAATCATAAAAATTTTTAGATACAGTTGTTTAAACTTCTATACACATTTCTTTTGAATGAATTTGTTTTCATTTCTAAATATATTATTTTCATTTTTTATGTAAAGTGTACAATTACAACAAAAGTATTAAAATGAGTAGTAATTATAGAATAAAAGAGATTTGAGTCTCATTCTAGAAGACACATTATTTAAAATCTTTTTTTTTAAGATTTATTTATTTGAAGGTGAGATAGTGTGTTGGGGAGGGATGGAGGGAGAGAGGAGAGAGAGAATCCTCAAGCTGAGCATATAGCTTAGGTCAGTGTCCATCCTAAGACCTTGAGATCCTGAGCTGAGCTGAAATCAAGGAAGCTTAGCTGACTGAGCCACCCAGGCACACCTAGAACAAATTTGCCTAGTCTTATGCTCCTTCCGTGAATGGTAGTGCATCTGAATGAGTTTTACTTTGTTCTAAATTTGTCTAGTCTTACGCTCTCTGCTGACTGTATGTTCTACCACTATGATATTAATTTGAGTCATTTTCTCCAAATTAGGAAAATTTGACAAAGCATAATTTGCAACTTCATGAAAACTTCAGATCTCCTCTAATTAACCCATCTAAGAACTCTCTCTTCCCCTCTTCCTTCTTACTCCTTTTTCTACCTTAAATCTTTCCTCGGGCTCCTTTGAATCCCTCAATCTTCCCAACTTCAAATCAGCACCTCCTTTATTCCTATATTAGTCCTTTTCACCAGACTCTCTCCGTACATGAGCCCCTCAACTTCCCGTTAGTAATTCAATTTCACACCCAGAGGGCACTTGAAGGGCTCAGAGCTCCCAAGAGCAACCACCAGAGGCTAAAAAAGATAATTTGAAACAGGCTGGTTTTTCGATCTACTTAGATGAGAACTGGAGATTAATAGACAGTTGCTTGGTTTTTGGTCTATAACCCAAATTTTAGTCTACAGCCTCCATAAAACTGCAGATAGAGTAAAAAGTTTAAATGTCTCCTCCCTAAGTATTCATGGATGTTCATCATATTGTTCCTAATCTCAACCTGTTGCATCAGAGAGAAACACAATCCTGGTAACAGTACAAATTTGAAACAAAAACAAGATTCTACTCTTTTATATAAAACAGAAACTTTTGTATTTCTGTATTTATGCTTGGTTCATAGCTAAAATTTAAAAACTAAAGCTATAAACTCTGTGTCTGCCTGTTTATGTATGTATATATATGTATATATGTATGCTTTACATATGTAATATTTTTCTGCCTTTGGATGATGTTACCAAATTAGATGATAAAAATCCCTCAGAGTAGCTCTATATATTGATTGGGTTGAAGATAAATAAACACTAATAAAAATGAAATATTCTTAAAATTCCCAGAAATTAAAACAGTAATAAATTTCTAAAACTTTCAAAAGAACTGACATAAGCATCTCATAAATTCTAGATCAGATAATATAGATAATCTTCAACCAATGGGGCTAGTTTAATATTGTTAATTTAATAAAAACATCTATGTATTCTTAGTCTTTAGCCTTAAGTATAATGTAAACATACATTTTTATTATATTTATATATATTCCTCCTAAACCTATGCAGGTTTACTGATGGAATAAATTAGCATTATATGTAATAAATGTTTAAGATTATATTATATTTTATATATTTAAATAAAATAAATGATTATTTTAACAAACTTTATTTCAAAATTTAAATGGATTTTGTAATAAATCAGTTTAATTATATTTTCAACATCTTCTATTAATACCTTATATTTGATTGTTAATCAATTGAGTATTCATTAAATAGCTACACCATTTCTAAATAAGAGAAAACAACATTATGATGACATCAGTCATCATTTTAGTACTTTTTAAAAATAAATCATTTTGGTTTTAATTTTATATCTTTAATATAAATCTAGTATACTCTGAAGAGTATTTTTAAATTGAGGACTCATATAAATTACTTGAAAAGTTTCATTAACATGCAAATGTTTAAGACATTTTCTTTGTTTTCTTTTTTTTTTTTAAGATTTTTAAAATTTATTTATTTGACATGGAGGGATACAGCGAGAGGGAACACAAGCCAGGGGAGAGCGAGAGGGAGAAGCAGGCAAGGCACCTCATCAAGCAGGGAGCCTGACCTGGGGGCTTGATGAAGGGGCTTAATCCCAGGATCCTGGGATAATGACCTGAGCTGAAAGCAGATGTCCAAGGAGTGAGCCACCCAGGAGCCCCACGACATTTTCTTCACTGATGACTAGATTGTATTCAGTTCCCTAAATCTCATGGTTATAAATATGTCACCTCAAAAGCATGTTTTCCTACTAACCTGAAGATTTCCTTTGAAAAGGTTCACTGCCAATACTGCTGCTAAGCTTAATAAAATGAGTATTTCCCAGATGGAAAATTTCATTAATGTTTTCAAGTGACTATGGGATCCATTTTACTGGCAAACTCATCCAAATAATGAAACGTTTCTCCCCTTACCCCACCCCACCAAAATACAGTGCCTTTATCATCCTTAGTCATCTGAAAATTTAGTGAGAACTATCAAAATGTGTACCCAAATTAAACCATAAAAACTAAAACTTGACAAACTGACAGAAAAAAAAACAATCTCCCATGGCCTCAGGTTTGGCCCTTAACACTGATTGACTGCCAGTCCTTTCCTGATGGGTCACACTAACTGTTCTCATATTGAACAATAATTAACCAACCCATATAAATTCCTTATTCTGCTCAGACTTTCAAAGGCTCTAATCTGGTTAATTTAGACATGATAAAATGCTGCAAGAGACTTTTCAATTATACATTTACTTTATCATGAAGAGGTTGAACCTGTTTTTCCTTCCTTTCCCTTATCATCTAAATAGCTTTACAATCTAAAAACTGGAGACTTAATTCTCTAGAATTGAAATCACCAAAACTAGTCTTAAATCCCTTAAAAAGGGATCTTGCTTCAACCTGCAGAACACCAATACTGCTGGCAAACTCTTGGTGAATTGACCTTAAATTCATGCCTCAACCAAAAAGGCACAGAAGATACTCTTCATGGACATGGCCTCCAACTGAAGACCTGAATGAGCCTTACTAAGTAGTATCCATCCCTTTCTCCTTACCCAATCTGTTTCTCCCTCAATGATCCTCCCCTTTCCTGCAAATGCCCCAGAATCAATGGCATTCCTTTATTCCCTCAGAATAATTTCACAACCTTACTTCTCATTGCTCATTATGAACTCTCTTTCCCTTAGAAAACTTTAGTTTCCTACAAATTCTTATATCTATCTCAAATTTCAGGGCATTGTGTTAATATGTAGGGATTCTTCAGCTTTTCTCTCAAGACTTCAAAAGAAATCCCCTTCAAACTTAATACTTTTCAAAAAAGCAGTCTATCCTTCTGCTCTAATGTAACCAAGGGCCTTTTTATGGGTTTAAGTATCAGCAATTACACTCTTTTCCCACCAACAAATATTTACAGTGATTATTGGATGCAAAAGTACATTTTCTCAGTCTTATTATATGCATCTAATAGACCCATATGATCCTCAGCAAAGTTTTACCTGGTACACTTACAACTGTCCATCCTGGAAGAAACAAACTAAGGACTTTCTTTTCCTAGCTGGATGGGACAGTTCCATCAAAAGATCTTGCCCAAACTCCAAAATAAAAATCTATGAAACAATTATCCCCATGACTCCTGAGCAGCCCCTGATGAGACATGTTTTATTTGTGGCAATACTGCTATTGCCTGCTATTCGGACTGGGTCCTAATCAAATATTTAATCAGGTTGCTCTCTTTTCTCATAATAACTACTCTGTTTTACCTTTGATCTGATGATCCAATATGTCTACACAAATAATTTACAGTTACAAATTTAGGTTCAAATTCTAGCTCCAGTAAGACACTGTGACATTCCTTTCTCATCAAGTTCTCAAGAAACCTTTAAATGCGAGTCTTGAAGATTGGGAATAAATCTAAAAGACTTAGAAGCCACATAGCCAATCTGTATGGTTAGCTTTCATGCCTGGTACTGCTGCCTTATGAGCTATTAATGTTCAAGAGAACTCACATTTTCCAAGCTCCAATCTGAGTATAAATCAAGACTATGGGCAATCTTACCTAAACCAACAACCTCATTGCCACAGAAGTATAGGAACTCTTTCAAAATCATCTGGCAACAGTGATGATACTGGTCCTAAGAGAAACTCATGCAGTGGTTGGAAGCAACCATTGTGCACATGTTCTCCAAAACCTCCCTGATGGCTGTAACAAAACCAAAAGTATTCAGATCATAGAAAGTCTCTAAGATTGGTCAGTGCCATTCTTACTCTGCCTTCTAAGGATCTCAATGTCTCAAAATCCTATCATCTGGCTTTCTTCCAAACTTAAATCTTGTTTTTTCTTTTTTATTTGTTCATCAATAGTTGCTCCTTTTATTATATTCTTAGGTATACCACTCATCAAGTGCTAGATCTCCAAGACTCTTGAATAATTGTCAGTTTGACAACATGTAAATTACACAGCTATTTTTTTTTTTTTAAGCTAACAAGAGTTTGTGGCCAACCACTGTGAAAACCACTTTCAGAACCTCAACTTCAGGGGCACCGGGGTGGCACCTCTGCCTTCAGCTTAGGTCATGATTTCAGGGTCCTGGGATTGAGCCCCGCATCGGGCTCTCTGCTTGGCAGGGAGCCTGCTTCCTCCTCCTCCTCTCTCTCTGCCTACTTGTGATCTCTCTCTGTCAAAAAAATAAATAAAATCTTTTAAAAAAAAAAAGAACCTCAACTTCACAATGACTATTCCATTTCTAATAGTTTTTAAAGATGAAATTTTGTCTCCTTTAAACAACAGGGAGAACTGACCAATTGCCTCTTACTTTGCCACTCACATGGCTTGATTAGTCTTCAGTCAGGATTCTCTCCACCCACAGTCCCCTCAATATTGACTCCCACCAACCTTAAGCAAACAATAACATGTAGGGGCGCCTGGGTGGCTCAGTGGGTTAAGCAGTTGTCTTCGGCTTGGGTCATGATCTCAGGGTTTTGGGATCAAGCCCCGCATCGGGCTCTCTGCTCAGCGGGGAGCCTGCTTCCTCCTCTCTCTCTGCCTGCCTCTCTGCCTGCTTGTGATCTCTCTCTGTCAAATAAATAAATAAAATCTTAAAAAAAAAAAAACAAACAATAACATGTAGAACTTTTTATAAGAGAATCACTTTTTATACGAATCACTTGCACAGGATGAATTACTTCCCACTAAACTTTCTTAGTGATACTATGCACAACCTCCCACTTGTTTGCTCAATTTTTTTCCTCAAAGTTTTGACTAGCATCATCCTCTTCCTATAAAAGAAAATCCCCTTTTCTTTCTGCTTAATTTTTTAAAAGATTTTGTTTATTTGAGAGAGAGAGAGAGAGAAAGAGAGTGTGCACGCACACACCCCTAAGGTGGGGGAGGAGAAGAAGGAAAGGGAGAGAAAGGGAGAGAATCCCAAGTAGATTCCATGCTGAAGCTCAGAGATTGATGTGGGGCTCAATCTCATGACCCGTGATCATGACCTGAGCCAAAATCAAGAGTAAGATGCTTAATCCAGAGCCACCCAGACACCCTTCTCTGTTTCATTTTGAGACACACACGGATCTTCAGATCTGATCATCCTCCTTGTTGCAATAGTCTTTTTGTATAAAAATTGCTCCAGGGGAGCCCGGGTGGCTCAGTGGGTTAAGCCTCTGCCTTCGGCTCAAGTCATAATCTCAGGGTCCTGGGATCGAGCCCCGCATCAGGCTCTCTGCTCAGCAGGGAGCCTGCTTCCCCCTCTCTCTCTGCCTGCCTCTCTGCCTACTTGTGATTCTCTCTGTCAAATAAATAAATAAAATCTTAAAAATAAAATTACCCATACCTAAGTCCAGATTTGATTTTGTTTAACAATATTATGGACATTAAGGACATTAACAAATCTCTGGAGACTTCCAATATATTCTGTAAATGTTTAATCTCCAAAAAAATCATAGTAATAAATTTCTATTCACAAGTATCCCTTTGATTTGAAAAATTTTCCCATTCAGCTCTTTATAATAGCAGACACTAATTAAAATATGAATACATCAAAGAAAATTATTATAGCACTCTTATTATAGTGTGAAAGAACAAAGCTTCATAATTTTTGAAGGATTTTTAGCAAATTTGACCAATAATTTCAGGTGTAAGAGACATTGCAAATATTTATTTATTTATTCTAATTTAAAAGCTGATTACAAAAGGCAATATCAATATAATTTCAGAATGATTTCATCTTATGATTAGATAAAATCATGGATACTGACAAGTATTTTTTTGCCTATTTAATTAAAGTGACTACACATGATTTTGAAGTAAATATAATAGAAGGCAACATACAATACCATTGTTAAAAATCTAAAATTCACAGTGAGGAAATTTTGTTTTTTCTGTTTTTTTGCTGGGCTGGCTCTATAATTACTGACATTATAAAAACAAAACAAATCACAATACTTGTAAAAATTTCAGACACCTGAGGAAATCACACAGAAGTTAAAGGTTATGTTTTTATTCTCCATTATTAAGAGAATTAAAAATGCTTCAAAATTAATTTTATCTGAGAAAATTTGGAATTCTAAGTGCATTAATATATTATAGAATTGGATTTAGAAATTCCTTTTATCAGGGGCGCCTGGGTGGCTCAGTGGGTTAAGCCGCTGCCTTCGGCTCAGGTCATGATCTCAGAGTCCTGGGATCAAGCCCCGCATCGGGCTCTCTGCTCTCTAGGGGAGCCTGCTTCCTCCTCTCTCTCTGCCTGCCTCTCTGCCTGCTTGTGATCTCTCTGTCAAATAAATAAATAAAATCTTTAAAAAAAAAAAAAAAGAAATTCCTTTTTTCATTAAGCCCATTAATGCTGAGTCAATTTTACAAAATTTTCAGTTTGATTGCTTTTTAAAGACTCAAGTATTATAAAAGAAACAAACTTTACTTCACTTGAAACATCTATAATTCATTATATAAAGAGTTTAATAAGCTCTTTCATACACAGGGATGAAGAACATTTGACTAGAAGACAAAACTAAACTACTGTTAATAAAAACTAAAATTATATCCATTACCTTACATGTACAGTTGTATTTCTCTCCTGTTATTGCTTCTGGTATTGTCACAAATATCCATAATAACTCTGACTTGTAGCTAAATTTAAATAAATGCTATTTCACTGTGAAGTAGTCATTGCCTATCACACACAAAAATTTAGCAATCAAAACTGAACTCCCATAACCACCATCTATAACTTTACTAGCATAAATAAACTCTTTTAAAAGAATCAAATCATTGCCATTTTGTAAAGTGCTAATGTAAAAAAATATTTTAGATGTATTTCATGCCTTTAATTTTTATATTATATATTTAATGTTAAATATATTTAATATAATCAATGGCATGTTTAAATATGTTTAAAAATAAATGTATATTTAATTAAAATATTATACATTTAATTTTGATTTAATTTATAAACATATTTTTGTTTGTTTAAAATACTTGTTTATCATAGCTTCAGTTTTTTATTTTACCTAATGATTACCCCCATTGGTAAAGATTACCCATTCATTCCCTTGATTCAATATCAATTCTTGATTTTAGAGTTCAACAAGTCTCCTGAAAACTCCAGTTAAGGTGACATACTACAAAGTATAATAATGAATAATAGGAAAACACTTGTCAGAACTATAATTCAATTTAGTTGAATAGATAATATCATGTTTCAGAATCCTGAGATTTATGTAGAATGCTAGATTATCAGATCACTGAAATTACAAAAAAGTTTAATAACTCTGATTCATCTCTTCTTAAGACAAACAAAATTTTATTTAAAAATAAAATATATACCTTATACACTAAACTAATCAAAACAAGGTTAATACAAATAGCTGCATACATTTTAAAAACTAAAATTATTAAATCAGTTCAGTCTGTCCAAGGATTCAACTTATTATGTTTGATTTTTTACATAAAAGTATTTATGAGCTAGAAGTTTATGTATAAAGATAATTAATTTTTCTTAAAAGGCATCACATTTTAGAAATTTAGATAACATTAGATATATGTCTGTTTTTATAAATCAATTAGAATACAAATTCTTTAGTTTAAGATAGTCTATTATTTGTTAATACTCTCCAAAGGTGCAATTGTTCAAATTCACATAGGAGAGGCAGAGGTTCTGTTACATACAGAGTGGATTCCTTCAAAATCCTCAGTTATGGGTAATGAGTAAACACAAGAAATCATTGGTTTAGATTTGAAAGACTGCTTTTTGTTCCAACTAGCAAGAAATATATTCTTACTTGATGTCAGCTCACAAATATTCTAACAGAAAAACAAGCCAAAAACAAAGAACAAAAAAACAAAAAACTGAACAAATGGAATTCTTGTGTTCTTTTGGTTTTTATTCAATAGATTTTTATTATCCACACAATAGAGATCACCAAATGGTCAAATCATAAAGCCAGCTTCCTTGATTGCTACCACTATTGGGAAAAGAATTTTTGGCTGGTTGCATTACAACCAGAACTGAACTTTACCAAGAAATAGAAAACAAAATAAACAAAAACCACAAAATGTGAGGAAAGGGGGAGGGAGGAGAGAGGGAGAAAGAAAAAGAGGAAGAGAGAAAGAGAGAGACAGAGGGAAACTCAAGTTCTGGTACTTTTGGAGAATCATTTTGGAACAAAGTTGTTCTTAGCTATAAATATCCCAGGAGCACTTGTGAATTAATACATTTCATTGGTTCTAGAAGGTAAGACTATTTAAACATCTCTGGTGAACAACACTCAACATATATAAACTACAGACATGATATGCAATTATAAAATTCATATCTGTTAAATCTTTTATTAAATGTATTAATTAATGAGGAAACCAGTAAGATGATAAGGATAGTTCAAAAGTGATATTTAGGAGTTGATAGTTAAACATTTAGTCATGTTAATAATGAAATAAACTTCCTAATTGATACAAAACTTCTTAATATCTAATAAGAAAGCAAATTTGTAATTGATGTGTTTATACCTTCTACTGTACAAACACTTATAAATTAACCTGTAATTTTAGAATATTTTGACTCATCAAATAATATGTATCAAGCATATATTATCTTAGAAAATTAATTCCTGGCTGACAATGATATGAAAAAATATGCAGACATTCACATATTTTATTTCTTAGTTTTTGTTAATATTTCTTAATATCACTTGATTATGAATTAAAGCCTGAAGTTTACTACTGTTTTTACTGGTCATTATCAACTAATGGTTGATACCTACTAATGGTTCTGCCATTTTGGAGCCACCTTTTTTTAAGGGTAAGCCTTTCCTATACCTTGAACTTAAGACAATCAAATATACCCATCTCTTTCTTCATAATCTTGGTACCAAGTTATGTGTGTTTTCTGTAAATCCAGCTGTTGTAGATCATTTGCCTCTCCTCCTCATTTTTTTTTCTAGGATGATTCTTCAGCCAGTTTTGTTAAAGGTGTGTCTCTTCTGGTGTTCTGTTACTGTTTTCATCATTGGTGATGTTTTTGTTTTCTTTGATATGTTTTGTTTGCTTTTGATATCTGCTTATTCTTTTGTTTTGTTCCTGTAAGAGGAATTAGAGAGTCTCAAAATAATTTCCTCTTCCTTATTCTAAATAAGGGGAAATATTTATGAGCTTTCTGAAAGACAATCTAGGCCCTAAGAGAACTTGTAAGCTAATAACATATTCTTACATATGTCAATCATTTTATTCAAGAAGTATTTAGTAAATATCTATTGATAAATACTTTTTTAAAAGTCAGTCCGATTTCTTACAAATTTTTATGAATTCTATTGATAAGTAAGCTAAACTGGCTGAAATCAAATTAATTGTCAGGTCCAAAATATTCATGTTTATTGAAAATATCTCACAAAGTATAGAGTAACTGAGAATGTTGGTCACAAGGAATGATAGTAGCTTTTTCTGTTCTGTTACTACCGTAAAAATCTATCCAATAAAAAAAAAAAATCTCATTTACATAAAGCCTTAAAATCAGAACATTTAAAATCTTGCCCATTATGATGTTGGAAATAATTTTCTGCAACAATGTTGTAAATACCATTGAAATAAGTACATTCTTTTTTTATATTCATACTTATTTATAGCATTATACTTTAGTAATTAATGTACCACTGACAAATTGTAATGTTATAATCTTTCAGTAGGTGTTGCTACCCTGATGGCTTAAATATCGCACCACCTTTAAAAAAAACCTAATTTTAAAAAAGTGAAATAAAAAAAGAATTCTATGATAAGAGACTTTCTAAGTTAATAAGATTCATCCAATCAATAATTTGACTACCTTCCCTATGCTTATAAAATAAATATTTGCAAACACCATTAAATTCATTTTTCCCCAAAAGAAATTTTTTAAATACTGGTAAGTTTGATACAGGGCCAAATAACTTATTTAAATCAAATTTAATATAAACTAAATAGCCACAAATTAATCTCATAATTAAGTACTGCATTAATTATATGAAGTATTACATTTTCTCACACATCTAGAACAATTCCTAACAATCTTCACATGAAAATTTCTAAGTGCTATTGTACTTTCTGTTATTCCCATTTGAATGTGCAGTTTCAGACAAACAAAGGTGGATTTCTATCTGTGATATGAGGGCCATTTGTAGTTTCACACATTGTATTTGTTTTCTTGTATTTATAGGCACTCTTAAGATACATTTCTTTGTTTTTTTCTGAATTTAGAAATTATTAAAACACTTCAAAATAAAAACATTGATAGAGCTCTTTTTTCTCTTAAAACATTTCTAACTCAAAAGGAAAATTAACACTTATTTTTAATGTGATATTTGTTAGATTCTAATGAAATTCTGTGTCTTAAACTACTTATTGTACATTTAGTTCATCTCAATAGTTCACAGTTTTTGAAGATAGACAAAATATCTATTTGACAGATATATTTTGTGATTAAATTAATCACAAATCTTTTAAGAAGTTTAGTTGAATGTATTTTATACTATGTTCAAGATATTGTGTCATCTAATAATATGAAACCATGATACACAAATAACTTTTGTAAACAGTCTGCAGAAATGGGGAACCCAATACAATATAGAGGCCAACATGATCTGTATAGGTCCATTGGGATAATTTGCAAATGCTGCATTATTGATTCTTTCAATAATCTTTCCTTCTGCATAAATCATAAGCAGGGCAGTTAGCTTTCTTCTACATTTCAGTGAAGCTGCCAAGAGAATTAACACTCTTTCCTAACACTAAGAGTCAGTTTGTCTAGACAGAAAAGCATGACTTTTGATGATAAAATACTCTTGGGGGGCGCCTGTGTGGCTCAGTGGGTTAAAGCCTCTGCCTTCGGCTCGGGTCATGATCCCAGGGTCCTGGGATCAAGCCCCACATTGGGCTCTCTGCTCAGCGGGGAGCCTGCTTTCTCCTCTCTCTCTCCGCCTGCCTTTCTGCCCACTTGAGATCTCTGTCTGTCAAATAAATAAAATCTTTAAAAAAAATACTCATGTATTTTTGTTCAGTTATTAAAATATTTCCTAGCAATAAGCATTACTTGAAGTACTTTTAAAATGATTTATGCAGATTATTAATTTCTCTATCACACATAGCTAACAACAAATATTTGAAAAGTTAGCACACGATAATGAAAAATATTTTCATTTTTTTCTGTTTATAAGAAGCAGCATTTTTCACAGTATTTGTGTCATTATTCATACATAATAAGGGCTAATATTTTTTATAAATTTTATTTTACTTATTTAATTTCTCACCAATTCTAAGACTGGAGGGAGTAATCTAAATATAAGTGATTTTATTCTGCAATATATGCATACATCTAGTCATTAAGTTGTCAAGAATTTAGTTAGCTAAGCCACTCCATGGTATTGCTGGGTTGGTATCCTTTTTGTTTGGCCAACCTGCCAGCCGGGGCCAAATGTGAGCACATGCCCTAGGTGCACCCTACAGAGTCACAAGCAAAGTTCCTGAAATGACTTACCCACAATCTCTTGTGGTTAAACAATCTCCTGCATCTCCCAGGCAGAGCTTTTCCCTAGTGCACCCCTTAGATAAAACTTTGTGGAGCTTATAGATCTTGTTTGTTTTTTTATTTGAATTCACTAATCTGGCCTTAGCCTGGGAACATAAAGCATCCAAACTAAGTACCCTAATAAAGGCATGGGCCTCAGGTCCTTTTTCCTCTCTGCCTGTACCCTGCCTTGACCTCCTCCTGTGACCCTTCAAGGTATGCTGTGTGCTTCCAGCAGAACCTGTGAATAATACACTTCTCTTTCAATTCCCTTGTGGTCTTTTCTTAAAACCCATGGTTTACCATGTGACAGCCCAGGCTCTACTTAACAAACAAAGGTCAATTTATTAAAGTCACTGTGATCTTGTACATCTTAAACTTAATATTGTATGTCAATTATATATCAATAAAGATGGGAAAATAAATTAAATAAATGTGTTTTAATTTTTTTAAATATATAGCCTTATTTCTATATATTAATAAGGAAAAGTAATAGTAAAGATAAGTAATATTCATTGAAGCCTAACCATATATCAAAAATTGTACTTGACACTTACAATTTTAGAATGTAATTTGTTTACAATATGAAGTAGAATTATACATTCTTCCTCCATAGATTACAAATGAGTAAGCTGAATTTTATAAATGTTGTATAACCTATAACAGTAGTTAGAAATGCTTTGTCAGGGGGTGCCTGGGTGCCTCAGTTGGTTAAGTGCCTACCTTTGCCTCACTCAGGTCATTATCCCAGAGTGCTAGAATTGAGCCTCCCATCGGGCTCCCTGTTTAGAGGAGTCTGCTTCTCCCTCTCCGTCTGCTACTCCTCTTGCTTGTGTGCTCACTCTCTCTCTCTCTATCTCTGCCAGATAAATAAATAAAATCTTTCAAAAAAAAAAAAAAAGGAATTCTTTATTAGTGGTAAACTGTCAGTTTTATTCTAATCTGAAAATGTTACATATTGCAACCTCACCTCATCTTAAAACTCCTAAATGAGAATACACAGGGGATAGAATTCCAGAATGAAGGATATTTTTCCTGAGAAATTTAAAAATTTTATTCATTTTTCTAGTATATACTGATAATGAGAAGTTAACTATATTTTTTGGGGGGACTTAGCTATATAAGTTATAGAATAAAGATATTTCCTCAACATTTTAGTTATTATTTTATTTTTCTAGAATGCTATTGTGGATGAAAACTTATCTTTCAGTCCAATATTCTTCTTTCATATATAACACACATTGTTTTTTTTTTTTTAAATATCTTTTAGATCATTTATTTTTTCCTTTATGCTTGGCATTTTATCACAATGTTTCTGGATATTCAGCTCAATATTCAAGTTTTCTTATTATAAAGACATGTATTTTTACAGTCATAAAAATAGCTATTTTGGCTTTGAATAAATTCCACATAGACTTTTTTTTTCCATTTTATTTTATTTTATTTTATTTTATTTTATTTTATTTTATTTATTTCTTTTCAGTGTTCAGTGTTCCAGAATTCATTGTTTAGGCACCACACCCAGTGCTCCATGCAATATGTGCCCTCCATAATACCAACCACCAGGCTCACCTAACCTCCCATCTCCTTCCCCTCAAAAACCCTCAGTTTGTTTCTCAGAGTCCACAGTCTCTCATGGGTTGTCTCATGGTTGTCTCATGGGTTGTCTCCCCCTCTGATTTTCCCCAATTCATTTTTCCTTTCATTCTCCTAATGTCCTCTATGTTATTCCTTATGCTCCACAAGTGAAACCATATGATAATTGACTCTCTCTGCTTGACTTATTTCACTCAGCATAATCTCCTCCAGTTCTATCCATGTTAATGCAAAAGTTGGGTATTCATCCTTTCTGATGGCTGAGTAATATTCCATTGTATATATGAACCATATCTTCTTTATCCATTCGTCCGTTGAAGGGCATCTTGGTTCTTTCCACAGTGGCAACTGTGGCCATTGCTGATGTGAACATTGGGGTACAGATGGCCCTTCTTTTGACTACATCAGTATCTTTGGGTTAAATGCCCAGTAGTGCAATTGCAGGGTCATAGGGAAGCTTTATTTTTAATTTCTTCTTTTTAAAGATTTTATTTATTTATTTGACAAAGAGATAGAGAGAGAGCACAAGTAAGCAGAGCAGCAGGCAGAGGGAGAGAGAGAAGCATACTCTCTGCTGAGCAGGGAGCCCGAGGCAGGTCTTGATCTCAGGACCCTGGAATCATGACCTGAGCTGAAGGCAGCTGCTTGGTTAAGGTGCCCCTATTTTTAATTTCTTAAGGAATCTCCACACTGTTTTCCAAATTGGATGCACCAACTTGCATCCCACCGATAGTGTAAGAGAGTTCCCCTTTCTCCACATCCTTTCCAACACATGTTGTCTACATAGACTTTGTGGGAACTTATTTTATTCTACATGCCACTTAAATTCTTGTACTGTTTGTTTAGTTTATTTTAACCTCTTTATTTTTTGCTGCTCTATCCTGGTTATTCCCTTCTATAAATCTTGTGATATTTATTTTATCTCAGTTTCTATTGTGGAATATTAATTCTAGAAGAAAACATTACATACATATAATGGACTTAGAAATAACACCTAGAATGAACACCGAGCATCTACAATTCCAAGAAAGAGACATTTAACAGAACTGAAGCAGCTAACTGTGGTCCTCTTCTGTATCTCAGCCTTGCTATAATACTCTGATTTGAATCTGTAATTAATTTTGTTTATTCTTCTCTCTCTCTTTTTTTTAAAGATTTTATTTATTTATTTATTTGACAAAGCGATAGAAAGCACAAGTAGGCAGAGCAGCAGGCAGAGGAAGATGGAGAAGTAGGCTCTTCATGGAGCAGGGAGCCTGATGCGGTGGGGCTCAATCCCAGGACCCCTGGATGATGACCTCAGCCAAAGGCACCTGCTTAACTGACTAAGCCACCTAAGTTCCCCTGTTTATTCTTCTCTTGTTTTATTTTTCAAAATATTTTATTCACGTATTCATATATCTATAAAATGTGTATTGTTTCTCATTGTCAGCGTAATAAAATGATTAATTATTGTTTTAAAACTTGATTTTTCACTTAGTATTTTGATTATATCATTCACTTACTATTGCTTAGATCTATTGTTCTTTCATTTTCATTACTCGAAAATACAGACTTGTTTCCTACACCTGGCTATCTTGCTGAATTCTTATTAACACTAGTGACATGATTTCTAGTAACTCTACGTATTTATAGTAATTTCTGTGTTGATTTTTTCCACATTTTTTATGTACACGGTCGTAACTTTGCAAGAGCCAGAAGTTTGGGTTTTTGTTGTTTTTCCTTTCCATTCTTTAGATGATCACTTCTCTTTTTTGGTTCACTGAACTCCAGATGATCTTTAGGACAAAACCTCTTGTTTTTCCTTTCCATTCTTTAGATGATCACTTCTCTTTTTTGGTTCACTGAACTCCAGATGATCTTTAGGACAAAACTGAATGGTAAGAGTTACCATGGGTGAAATTATTAAAAAAAAAAAAAAAAAAAAAAAGTTACCATGGGGAATTTTTTTTAAACTTAAATGAAAATAATCTTATTTTTAATTTGAAGGTTTATGTTACAGTTTTCAAAATAGATTTGAAAAAATGTTCTTTTATTACTAATTTACCTTTAGATATCTTTAATAGATATCTCTAGCTTATTATACTACAACTGGTATACATTTGATATGACTTCAGTCTTTCATAATGAGTTATTTGAAATCACTTTTTTAAAGGTATTTGTTCTTAAAAAGAACCTATGTTCTTTAATTCTTATATGACAATATTCTGTATATGTATATCAGATCAAGTTTATTAATGTCTACTCAGCAATTTTCTAGCTTTTCTGATATTTTCTGTTTGCCTATCAATTACTGCTGTATATAATTTTTAGCCATTTTACTACATTTATACAAAGTTAAACTTGTTACATGTTTTTGGTGAATTGAAACATTTGCCTTTTGAAGTGAGCTACTTGTATCTGGGTAAGTTTAGCTTTAATTTCTGTTTTATCTTAATGTAATTACCTCAGCCTTTCTATCTGTTTATATATCTACTGGAAATAACTTTCTTTATTGTGTGATTGTTTCCTTGTTATATACATTTATTTAACTTTTTATCCATTTAGACAATTTGTGTTTTACGAGAGCATGCACCCATACATAATTAGTGCTATTACTGATACCGTGTCATTTTAATATACTTGTTCTGACATTCTTTTTTTCTTTTTGTATAATCTGTCTCTATTCATTTCCTCTGCTTTCTTCCTTCTTTGATTGATAATTCCACATTTACCATACCACAGTCCCTTCCATTAGCTTAGAAGCTGTATTTCTTTTACCGTTTTTTCTTGAAGTAATTAAGAAAATACAGTATATATCCCTTACTAATCAAAATCTACTGACACACTCATTCTTCTCACAGATAATAAAAGGAGTTTAGAGGATGTTAACTCCATTTATCTTCATCCCAAATGTTTTTGCTATTCTTGGCTGTGTGAGAGTTAATTTTATGTGGCAACTTGACAGAGCTGAAGGATGCCCAAAGGGCTGATTAAACATTATTCCTGGGTGTGTTTGTGAGAGTGTTTTTGGGAAAAATCAGCATTTGTATCTGTAGGCTGAGGAAAGATCGCTCTCACCAATGTGGGCAGGCATCATTGAGGATCCAGAAAGAGAGAGAAGAGAGAGAAGGCTGAGAACGTGAGAAAGGATGAAATTCTCCCTTTCTCTCTTTCTCCCTCTGTCTACTTCTGCCTATCCCTGTCCTTCTCATCTTCCTTTTCTTCTCTCGCAGGGATGTCCATCTTCCCTGCCCTAGAACATTGGAGCTCCTGGATCTTGGGCCTTCAGATTTAAACTGAATTACACCATAGGCTTTCCTGGTTTTCCAGCTTGCGGGTGGCAGATTGTGGCACTTCTTGGCCTCTGTAGCCATGAGCAAATGTCTATAATAAATTTCCTTTCTCTATGTATATCTATATATACCTTATTGGTTCTGTTTCTCTGGAGGACTCCAACCAATATAGTATGCAATTTAATTTATTATCCATAAAGTGTTGGTCCCCAAAGGATATTACTATTGCTTTGTGGAATCAATATTCACTTATAATCTTTTGCATTTTTATTACATTCACTGTTCTTTATTTATTTTTACATCTCTAATACTTCATCTGAAAGCAGTTCTTTCAGCTCAAATTTGTCAAATAGCTTCAGAATGGCTTTTAGCTTAGGTCTGCTGGTAATGCATTATTTCTTTTAGGTTACTTGGAAATATCTTTGGCTGATCTGAATTCTTGAAGTATACATTTTTTCCTTGTAGATTATCTATAAGGATGGCTATATATCTATATATTTAGTGTTTTGAACACAGTCCACAATCATCTGGCTTTAATTACTTCTGAGGAAAATTATTGCTTAAATTTTACTGTTGAAATATAGTATCTCTTTTTCCCCTTCTAGCTCATATGTGATTAAAATTTCCTTTTTCTTTGGATTTCTACAGTTTCATTATTATGTGTTTCATTAGGATTTTTTATTTGGGGCTATTTGAGCACCTTGAAACTATGAATGGATGACTTTTAACTGTTTTTGAAAATTATTGGCTATTAACTACTCAATTTTATTTATTTATTTATTTATTTTACTCCATTCTGTTTCCTATCTTGCTGGGTCTCCAGTTGAATATTTGTTAAACTCTACCTTCTATATATCTCTCTATTCTACTGGCCTGGATTTTCCATCTTTTTAAGTTTGTATTCCTCATTCTGTATCACTTATTTTGACTTACCTTTCTGGTAATTAATTCTCTTTTCTGATGTGTTTAATCTGCAAAATCCATTCACTGAATTCTTAATTGCAATTTATGTGTTTATCAGTTTATATAATTTTTCTTGGCTTTTTTTTTTTTTTTTTTTGGTCCAAATCTAATCTGTCACTATTTTTTTTTTAATTTCCAATTATCTTTCAAGCCAATAATTTCCAATTATATTTCAAGCTTAGGTATCATCTCCTTGTAATATTAAGCATAGATTTATGTCTAGTTTTCATTATTTAGCTCCCTAGGATTGTTTATGTGCTAGACATTTTATTTGAAGCAAATTATTTTTGAAATTATTTGAAAACTAGGATGAAGTTTTATTCCTTCAGAAAGGATTCTTTTCTATACATTCCAGGAAACTAAAACCATTGTCACTATTGTATTGTCTTATCTAATTCCAAACCATAAGTTTTTCCAGACAACCTATCTTTCTTAAAAACTAAAGATATGTCATTTGAATGTTGGTTTTCATCTTGTTAATATTTTAATCTGATGTGCCCCCCTTATGATCCTCCAAAATCTTCATATGACATGGTATGTAATCATAGTAGATCTGTTTTTTTCCCCTTGCCTGAAGGGTTTTTAAATCTGTGGCACAGTCTCTTGGACATCTCCACTTGTTTGAGAATAATTCCAGGGTAAAAGGCAGAAGTCAGCAGCTTGGCAGGTGGAATTAACCTAATCATCTCAGAGGGATGTAGGGCTGCTTTTAAACAATGGGGGCAGGGAGGATATGGATAGCTATCATCCAGATAATCCACTTCAGTGACTACTTGTACACACTGTCCTGCTGTGACTTTAAGTGAACACCTTCATTAACCTCAGCCTAAGAAGGACATGGCTATCAGGGTCTCCAAACACTTAAGGATGTGGGTCTAGGTCACAGCACCAGGGAAATCACCAACACTGGCAAAAGTAGAAGATGAGTTGAATACAGTAGAGGACAGAGATGATGAGTAGTCCACTAGATGGACTTTGAGGGTCACAGAGATGTGTTAACTAAATCTGCTTTTGAGGAATGGTTTGTTGTGTTAGCTGCCAGCAGATTGCAGTTGCCAGTTCCTTTAGAATTGCCTCAGCCTGTCCTAGTGTAAGCCATGTTCAGTGACTGTTTATGGTACAGATTATAAGGTGGGTCATCTGTGATGAGTTATATGTATTCCCAAATTTTCTGTAAGGTTTCCTGAGTTTTTATTCAGGCCTATATTGCAGGTAGACTTTTATCTTCTCCCAAATCTACTTCTGTTTTTTTCCTTACACAGGCATTGATGCTTGAGGAAATACAATGCATGCCACGCTCCCATCTCAGCATCCGCTTTTGGAGAGTTCAGTCTACAAAAGGATTCATAATAAAATGAGGTCCCATTGATAACAGTTTCTGCTACCTTTTTTTCAGCAATCTTCCATATAATAGTACTAATATTATATATAATGCAAACAGACACACCAAAAACACTCAACTCTGTCTAATATATACCTATATTAACATAACTCAATTATTTGAGTTTATTAGGAATTTTACTGAACACTAAGTTTAAATTAGTTCACATAACTCCCCTATCCTTAATCTATTCTCTTCCCATTAGAGTGGCATTGCTCATAAAAAAGTGTGAGAAGGAAATACACTTTGCCTTCAGAAGGAAAAGCATAAAAAAACAAAACAAACAAACAAAACTCGAAGTTCTTCCTCAAAGGTTGAAAGTACATTTAAAAAAAAAATGGGGACTTATTTGTTAGCCCCTGAAACAACCATTATATACAGAAAGGGAAAAGTTGTGTTTATCCCTATCACTAAAAATAAGAGTACATTCTATACTCTAATGTGCCTAAAATGTTAAAGAAAATGTTCTTTCTTTTCTGAAAAATATACTATCATATGCAACCCTAAGGTTTTCTTATCTTCATCTGAGACTTTATTTTATTTTCTTTTTTTAAAAAGATTTTATTTATTTATTTGACAGAGGGAGAGAGATCACAAGTAGGCAGAGAGGCAGGCAGAGGGGTGGGGGAAGCAGGCTCCCTGCTGAGCAGAAAGCTCTATGAGGGGCTCAATCCCAGGACCCTGAGATCATGACCTGACCAAAGGCAGAGGCTTAACCCACAGAGCCACCCAGGTGCCCCATCATCTGAGACTTTCAAAAAACAAAATATAACTCTGTTTTGGGGTAATTTTAGCAAATGGTATAGTGATTATATGTCCAGTTTTTAATCTTTGCTAACAGTGAATTTACTGAAAAACATGGTGTCACAAAATAGCCTTGGAGTGTTAGTTACCAAATACCTGCCAAACTCTATCTAGGTTTAATTGTGAAAACTCATCTAATTGATTATTTGTGGATGAAGTGGTGGGATAGAGACAAGAGATACTTGTGCGTATTTATGTGATCTCAACACATATAGGTGAATTCTTGTCGATATTTATATTTAAAATAACAGGTAATATTCACAGATCCTATTCATTCTCAGGCTTTCACAGTGTAACAAATATATAGATACTATTTTGGCAATGATGCATTTTGTGTGAAGTTAATAAAGAATGTGCCTAAGGGTAAAGGAACAGTTTGTATATCAAAACACCCTGGAGAGTTGTCTAGGCAATGAAGATAAAAGCTTTAAAATCTATATTTTAAGTCAAGAAATAAAAATAGTATTTGCTTTGTACTTTTCTAGCACAGCTAGTGCTGGTGCAGAATAAAAGGCTATAACTTTAGTCTCCTGCAGTCGTCCAATTCGCCTCATCTCCCGTAGTCTCTGCCATTTTTATGGAATCAACTGTAGTTTAGTCACTCAATAAGTAAGAAGAATGTCAATTTAGCATAAGCAAGAGAAGTGTTCCCCCCATCACCAGGAAGAAAACCTTTGTCACTTGCCCTGATTAGCATATCCATATTAGTTTTAAGAGATGAAATAAATTGTCCATCTTGAAGGTATATCTTTCTGGATTTATTATAGATTGTGTTATTCATAGTATCAGCTATTATTTCAAAACCACACCTAAGAATTTTAATTTGAATGTAAAAATATTAGTGGTTCATATTTTTATTTACAATAATATCTCTTTTACTGTTATGGGTAATGGACCAATATAGTAATCTAAATAAAGTTACAGAATCAGTAGCAAAATAAATAAATAAATAAATAAATGTACTTATTAATAAATGTAACTTTTGGAGAGGAATTAGGGAATATCATTGATATTCTATTGAGGTATAGACATCAAAATATCCCTGAATCTTGTCCATGAAACTCCAATGCTTATAAGAATGTTAATTGAGGAATACATGAAATAGATTATGAAAGATAATCAATTCCCCATGTGTTATGCATTTATATGATATTCAATTAAAATTATGTTACTGTAATGACAGAGCAATACTAACTGGTATTCGGTATAAAAGAAATGATAAATAGAACTAATAACCATAGTTATTGAGTATTCATTGTTCACAATGCCCTGTATTAAACAGTTTGTACTTTCATATGTATGTCTTCACACTAACTTGGCTGAAATTTATTAATATATGTAATGTAATATTATATTATATTAATATACTTATTGTTACATGATATAAGAGAAACTTAGCAACATTAACTTTTGTGTAAAGTCAAGAATTCCACAAAGTATTAAGACTCTCTGTTTTATAAGGTATCAAAGCTCCTGGCTTTAATAAACTATTAAACACTATGAGAAAGTTGGTTTATCAAAATCTAACATTCTCATGTGAAAAAAATGGTCTGTGATACAGTTTAGTATATCTATTCATTTTTTTTAATTTTTCACACTCTTTTTTTAATTACATTGACTTTTAGAGAATTAATAACATTTTTAATAAACCGTAAATTAATCTTATTTTCCTAGATGTTGTATTGAAATTACTTTATTATAAAAATATTTTATATGCATTGAACTTAGATATGTGTATGAGGTAAAGAGAATTTTTTTTTAAGATTTTATTTATTTAGTCAGAGAGAGACAGAGTGCAAGCACAAGTAGGCAGAGAGGCAGGCAGAGGCAGAGAGAGAAGCAGGCTCCCTGCTGAGCAAAGATCCCAATGTGGGACTGGATCCCAGGACCCTGGGATCATGACCTGAGCTGAAGGCAGTGCCTTAACCAACTGAGCCACCCAGGCATCCCAGAGGCAAAGAGAATTTAGATGAATACTCATGCATAGAACATACTGCTTGAGAATTATAGTATATCTATATCATCAAAGCCTTTGACATACTTTTCTATCACTACCCTCTCCTCCTACATAAACACAAACACTATGAATTACATGAATACCATACTCATGATTTTCAAGTTACTTTCACTGAACAGTAAATAATATATTTGTAGTTTTCTATGCTTCTCAAATTTACATATTGGTGGAGCTCCTGGCTGGCTCAGTTGGTAGGGCAAGACTATTGATATCATGGTTGTAAAGGAGCCCTACATTGCGGGTAGAGTTTACTTAAAAAATTGCATATTGACAAACCATGAGAGATTGTGGACTCTGAGAAACAAACTGAAGGTTTTGGGGAGGAGGGATGGGAGGTTGGGTGAGCCTGGTGATAGGTATTATGGAGGACATGTATTGAATGGAGCACTGGGTGTGGTGCATAAATGATGAATTCTGGAACACTGAAAAGAAATTTTTAAAAAATCATGTTTTTTACATACATGGCAATTAAAATAAAGTTTGTATTATGAAAGCCAAAAAAAATTGCCTATTGGAACCACACTCATGACATATTGTATTTTGTTGTTGTTGTTGTTTTTGTTAATCATTTTAATTGTGAAAGTTCTATGTGTGGATATGAATAATTATAGATATTCCATTTTTACGCTCAGGTATATTTCCATGAGTGAATATAACAATTCAACTATCCAATCTTCTTTGATGGTCATTCAGATTATTCCCAATGTTTTCCATATTTCTATGAACACTGAATTATATGTCTTTTGATTTACAAGCATGAGAAATTTTACAACAGAATATACCCATTACTGGAACTGTTGTTCCAAGAAAACTTGACATTTTTAAGTTTCATAAATACCATATGTTTCCAATATGTACCAATTAACACTTCTATGAGAAGCATATCTAATACTCCAAATCTTTACCAAAGTGGGTATTATCTGACTTCTACATTTTCCTAATCTAATATTTATGAACTGTTGAGTATTTGTGGTGATGATTTTTTGTTCCCTAATTATTTGTTAGCATGTCTAAGTTTGGTGGCAGGTAATGTGGAGGGTACATATTTCATGGCGTACTGGGTGTGGTGCATAAACAATGAATTCTGGAACACTGAAAAGAAATTTAAAAAATAAATAAAATTTTTAAAAAAAGAATGTCTAAGTTTTCTTTTGGTGAAATGACAATTTTTCTTTAAGATTTTTTTTGTTTTATTTTTTAAGATTTAAAAAAAACCTATATACAGTATGTAAATAATTAGCCCCCCATATGCATTAAATATACTCTCCATTTTTTTCCATTTTATTATCTATTTTGAATAGAATTTTTAATTTTAATTTAATGAGACCAATTATTGGACCATTGTTAAGAAAATTTTTCCTACAATACCTCCATATTGTTTAGTTAAAAAACTGAAAGTTTTAAGGCTTGAATTTAAACCTAAACCCTTAATTCATCTTGTACTGATGCTGTAAGGATTGAAATTCCACTTTTTCCCTTATGAATTGTGTATTAGTTTGCATGGATTGCTATTACAAAGTACTATAAATTGCCTGGCTTATAAACAACAGAAATTTGTTTCTCATAGTTCTGGAGGCTGGAAGTCTTAGTTCAGAGTGCTAACATGGTCAGGTTCTGAGGAGGGCCCTCTTCTGGGCTGGAGACTGCTATCCCCTCACTGTGTCCTTCAAGTGAAGTGAGCAAGGGAGGTCTCCAAGTTCTCTCTTCATTAGGTCACTAATTCATCAAGGTTTCACCCTCATGATCTAATCATCTCCCAAAGGTCCTTTCTCCAAATACTATCACATCGGTATCTGGTTTCATTAAGGTTTCAACATATGAATTTTGCATGGGACACAAACATTAAGTCTATAGCAGATTGCATTTGTTTTTATAATATTTTAAAATTGTCTGCCATTGTTCCACTTACTTTCTGCACATTCTTGACTTTTCTTTTCATACACCAAAGCTGATCTTAACTTTGTTGAACAGGTTTGACAAATAGGATAAAAAACTGGTGTGGCATAAGCAGAGATTTGAAAACTGATTGCTCTTTAAGGCTTTCTATTTATGTTGCTGTCACTATGTAAGAAAACCCAATGTAGCCTCCTGGAAATTTGTGGCATGTGGGAAAACAAACAAACAAACAAACAAAAACAAAACAAAACAAAACAAAACCTAAATAGCTGTCTTAGTAGAGACATTTTTAGATCAACTGTTCTAGCTAGATATCCTCAACCATCCATCTCAGTCAAGCTTTTAAGTGACCATAAAAATCAGCCAAGTCAGCCAAGAACATAACCACATTAAGTAATATATAAAATTGAGAGCTGAATAAATGTTGTTTAACCCCTTTAGATCTTGGAGAAGTTTGAAATGCAGGAAATAAATAATTAATACATAATAATTAATATTCCCACCATTGAATTACGAATGGTTTATTCTTATTAATCTGCAGTGTCACATCAGCCATAAGGATCAAGTTCAATATACACATGAGGTCCCTACATTACATCTATTTTTATTTTGTACGAGTGGTCTTTTAAAAATATATCCCTAAACTATTCTATCTTAATTACCACATCTTTATAATAAATCTTATATGTAACATTTAAACTCCCCAAGTATTTTTTTTCCTTATGCTTCGTAGACATTCTTAGCATTTTCTCTATTTATAGAAAAATTTCAAGGTATTTCAGGTTTCCAACTGATTTTGACTTAATTCATTTAACTCTAGTGATCTACCTAAAAAGAATTAGTATCTTTATGAAATTGAACAGCATGAGTCCATTAATTTTTTTCTTCAAAGCTTTTCTTTTTTCAAAAAAAGTTGACAATGATTTCTACAATTTCGCACATATCCATGTGTGTGTGTGTGTGTGTGTGTGTGTGTGCGTGTGAATATATAATTACTGTTTTGCTTTTCATGCGTGTGGTAGACTTTAGAATGTCTTTTCAGACCTATGGATGCAGAGAAACTAGTTGACTAAAATTCCACCTCCTATACTCTGAAATCTATCATTTCATTTGCAGGGAAGTAACATTTTCCATGATCTACTCCTAGCTACTGCATAACACATCCAGTATATTAAGGCATATCCATTTCTGGAATGCATAGGACTTGTATGATGTATGACTTTAACTTGAAGACACCTTAACAGCTCTCTTGAAATTTCATTGGAATCACTATGCTCTCTAAGAAACTTACACACAATTTCTCCCCCTTTTCCTCTCTTGTTTCACTCTGAGTCAAATTTGTATTTTGCACTGACAATTTCTCCAGGATCTCCTCCTATATCTTGCATGTATAATCTGTCTTGATCTTTGCTTCTCGGAAGACCCCAGATAACACAAAGTCTTAATAGAGTAGAATAGAAACTGTTCATTTTAATGAATTCCAGTTCATCATTGTTTAGTGATTAGTGGAGTTTTTTTAGTATCTTATTTAAGTAGGCATTACTTGAAATACATTTTCCTTCCTTTCTACAAGAAGTTGATTGTTTTTGCATATAAATATAGATCTATAATCCACTAAATTTATGTTCATATATGGATTATGCAAAGAATGAGTCATTTGATTTACATTGTTATCCCATTGCTATAGCACCATTTATTGAGAAATTCATTAACTTCTCATTAAGTTACTGTGTTAAATTTGCTGTAAATAAAATTTTGTATACTGTGTGGAACTCTTCTGGACTCCTAAAAATTAACTCACTTTTATATTATTTAATTTATACCATTTTAAATTATTGGTATTATAGAAATCTTTCAAACAAAATTCAAGTATGTAAAATCTATAGTTTTTCTTAAAGCTTATCTTGACATTACTAGACATTTTGCACCATCATATACATTTTTAGACCAGCTTATCAAACTGCATCACACACACACACACACACACATGCACACAGTATTGTATTAAGTCTATTGTTTCCTTTGACAAGATTTGATATTTTTTTAATTTATTTTCAGCATAAAAGTATTCATTGTTTTTGCACCACACCCAGTGCTCCATGCAATCCGTGCCCTCTCTAATACCCACCACCTGGTTCCCCCAACCTCCCACCCCCCACCGCTTCAAACCCCTCAGATTGTTTTTCAGAGTCCATAGTTTCTCATGGTTCACCTCCCCTTCCAATTTCCCTCAACTCCCTTCTCTCCATCTCCCCTTGTCCTCCATGCTATTTGTTATGATCCACAAATAAGTGAAACCCACAAATAAGTGAAACCACATAATAATTGACTCTCTCTGCTTGACTTATTTCACTCAGCATAATCTCTTCCAGACCCATCCATGTTGCTACAAAAGTTGGGTATTCATCCTTTCTGATGGAGGCATAATACTCCATAGTGTATATGGACCACATCTTCCTTATCCATTTGTCCGTTGAAGGGCATCTTGGTTCTTTCCACAGTTTGGTGACTGTGGCCATTGCTGCTATAAACATTGGGGTACAGATGGCCCTTCTTTTCACTACATCTGTATCTTTGGGGTAAATACCCAGTAGTGCAATTGCAGGGTCATAGGGAAGCTCTATTTTTAATTTCTTGAGGAATCTCCACACTGTTCTCCAAAGAGGCTGCACCAACTTGCATTCCCACCAACAGTGTAAGAGGGTTCCCCTTTCTCCACATCCCCTCCAACACATGTTGTTTCCTGTCTTGCTAATTTTGGCCATTCTAACTGGTGTAAGGTGGTATCTCAATGTGGTTTTAATTTGAATCTCCCTGATGGCTAGTGATGATGAACATTTTTTCATGTGTCTGATAGCCATTTGTATGTATTCATTGGAGAAGTGTCTGTTCATATCTTCTGCCCATTTTTTGATATGATTATCTGTTTTGTGTGTGTTGAGTTTGAGGAGTTCTTTATAGATCCTGGATATCAACCTTTTGTCTGTACTGTCATTTGCAAATATCTTCTCCCATTCCATGGGTTGCCTCTTTGTTTTCTTGACTGTTTCCTTTGCTGTGCAGAAGCTTTTGATTTTGATGAAGTCCCAAAAGTTTATTCTCGCTTTCATTTCCTTTGCCTTTGAAGACATATCTTGAAAGAAGTTGCTGTGGCTGATATCGAAGAGATTACTGCCTATGTTCTCCTCTAGGATTCTGATGGATTCCTGTCTCACATTGAGGTTTTTTATCCATTTTGAGTTTATCTTTGTGTACGGTGGAAGAGAATGGTCGAGTTTCATTCTTCTACATATAGCTGTCCAGTTTTCCCAGCACCATTTATTGAAGAGACTGTCTTTTTTCCACTGTATATTTTTTCCTGTTTTGTCAAAGATTATTTGACCATAGAGTTGAGGGTCCATATCTGGGCTCTCTACTCTGTTCCACTGGTCTATGTGTCTGTTTTTATGCCAGTACCATGCTGTCTTCGTGATCACAGCTTTGTAGTAAAGCTTGAAATCAGGTAATGTGACGCCCCCAGTTTTATTTTTGTTTTTCAACATTTCCTTAGCGATTCGGGGTATCTTCTGATTCCATACAAATTTTAGGATTATTTGCTCCAGGTCTTTGAAAACTACTGGTGGAATTTGATCAGAATGGCATTAAAAGTATAGATTGCTCTAGGCAGTATATACATTTTAACAATATTTATTCTGATCCAAGAGCATGGAATGGTCTTCCATCTTTTTGTGTCTTCTTCAATTTCTTTCATGAGTGTTCTGTAGTTCCTCGAGTACAGATCCTTTACCTCTTCGGTTAGGTTTATTCCCAGGTATTTTATGGTTCTTGGTACTATAGTAAATGAAATCCATTCTCTAATTTCCCTTTCTGTATTTTCATTGTTAGTGTATAAGAAAGCCACTGATTTCTGTACATCGACTTTGTATCCTGCCACATTACTGAATTGCTGTATGAGTTCTAGTAGTTTGAGGGTGGAGTCTTTTGTGTTTTCCATATAAAGAATCATGTCATCTATGAAGAGAGAGAGTTTGACTTCTTCATTGCCAATTTGGATATCTTTTATTTCTCTTTGTTGTCTGATTGCTTTTGCTAGGACTTCTAATACTATGTTGAACAAGAGTAATGAGAGTCGGCATCCTTGTCATGTTCCTGATCTCAATGGGAAGGCTGCAAGCTTTTTCCCATTGAGGATTATATTTGCTGTGGGTCTTTCATAGATAGATTTTATGAAGTTCAGGAATGTTCCCTCTATCCCTATACTTTGAAGTGTTTTCATCAGGAACAGATGCTGGATTTTGTCAAATGCTTTTTCTGCATCAATTGAGAGGACCATGTGGTTCTTCTCTCTTCTCATATTAATTTGTTCTATTACATTGATTGATTTGCGGATGTTGAAAAATCCTTGTAGCCCAGGAATGAATCCCACCAGGTCATGGTGGATAATCTTTTTAATGTGCTGTTGGATCCTGTTTGCTAGGATCTTGTTGAGAATCTTAGCATCCATACTCATCAGTTATATTGGTCTGAAATTCTCCTTTTTGGTAGGGTCTTTGCCTGGTTTAGGGATCAGGGTAATGCTGGCTTCATAGAAAGAGTCTGGAAGTTTTCCTTCTGCTTCAATTTTGTGAAATAGCTTCAGGAGAATAGGTGTTATTTCTTCTTTGAAAGTTTGGTAGAATTCCCCAGGGAATCCATCAGGTCCTGGGATCGATCTTATTGATTCTTTCAAAAAACCAGCTTCTAGTTTCATTGATACGTTCTACTGTATCTCTGGTTTCTACCTCATTGATCTCAGCTCTAATCTTGATTATTTCCCTTCTTATGTGTGGAGTTGGTTTGATTTGTTGTTGATTCTTCACTTCTTTAAGGTGTAGAGACAGCTGGTGTGTTCTGGATTTTTCAAGTTTTTTGAGGGAGGCATGGATGGCTATGTATTTCCCCCTTATGACCGCCTTTGCTGTATCCCATAGGCTTTGGACAGAATTGTCTTCATTCTCATTGGTTTCCATGAATTGTTTCAGTTCTTCTTTGATCTCCTGGTTGATCCAAGCATTCTTAAGCAAGGAGGTGTTTAGCTTCCAGGTGTTTGAGTTCCTTCTGTACTTTTCCTTGTGATTGAGCTCCAGTTTCAAAGAATTGTGATCTGAGAATAATCAGGGAATAATCTCAGTCTTTTGGTATTGGTTGAGTCCTGATTTGTGACCCAGTATATGGTCTATTCTTGAGAAGGTTCCATGTGCACTTGAGAAGAATGAGTATTCTGTTGTTCTAGGGTGCAATGTTCTATATATATATATCTATGAGGTCCATCTGGTCCAATGTGTCATTCAATGCTCTTGTTTCTTTATTGATTTTCTGCTTTGATGATCTGTCTATTTCTGAGAGAGGCATGTTAAGATCTCCTACTATTAATGCATTTATATCAATATGACTCTTTATCTTGATTAACAGTTTTCTATGTAATTGGCTGCTCCCATATAGGGGGCATAGATATTTACAATTGTTAGATCATCTTTGTGGATAGTCCCTTTAAGAATTATGTAGTGTCCTTCTATATCTCTGACTACAGTCTTTAGTTTAAAATCTAATTTGTTTGATATGAGAATTGCTACCCCAGCCTTCTTTTGAGGCCCATTGGCATGAAAGATGCTTCTCCATCCCTTCACTTTCAGTCTGGGTGTATCTTTAGGTTCAAAATGGGTCTCTTGTAGACAACATATGGATGGGTCCTGTCGTTTTATCCAATCTGCAACACTGTGTCATTTTATGGGCGCATTTAGGCCATTCACATTGAGAGTGATTATTGATAGATATGTTTTTATTGACATCGTGTTAACTTTGAAGTCTTTCTTTCTGTAGATTGTCTCTATATTTCTGTTCAATGCTATTCTTAGGATTTTTCCTCTTTTATAGAACCCCCCTTAATATTTCCTACAGTGTTGGCTTGGTGGTTGCATAGTCTTTTAAGCCTTGCCGGTTTTGGAAACTCTTTATCTCTCCATCCATTTTGAATGTCAGTCTGGCTGGATAAAGTATTCTTGGCTGCATGTTCTTCTCATTTAGTGCCCTGAATATATCTTGCCAGCCCTTTCTGGCTTGCCAGGTCTCTGTGGACAGGTCTGACATTATTCTGATGGGCTTTCCTCTGTAAGCAAGGAGACTCTTTGTCCTAGCGGCTTTCAAGAGATTATATCTACAATTATGATTCCTCAATTTGACTATCAGGTGTCTTAATGTTTTTTTGGAATCTATAATCTTGGGTGGAGACCGTTCGGCCTCTAGTACATGAACGCTGGTTCCATTCGCAAGATTGGGAAAATTTTCATGAAGAACTTGTTCCACTATATCTTCTAGACTTCTTTCTTTCTTCTCCCCTTCAGGGATTCCTATAATTCTGACATTCAAACGTTTCATGGCATCATGTATTTCCCTGATTCTGTTTTCGTGGCTTTTAAGCTGTTTGTTCCAGGCTTCCTCCTGATCCTTTCTATCTGTTTGTCCTCCAGATCACTAATTCTATCTTCTGTCTCAGTTACCCTAGCTTTGAGAGAATTTAGATTAGATTGGAACTCATTGAGAGCATTGTGAACCTCATCCCTGGTAGCTTTTAGCTCTGCCCTAACATTGTGAACATCATCTCTGGTCGCTTTCAGTTCAGTCCTAATCAATTCCGTTTGGTCATCCATGGTTTTCTCCAACCTAGCTATTGCCTGGATAATTGTTAGCCTGAATTCTCTTTCCGACCTATTGTCTATGTTGATAGCCGTTAGCTCTGTTGCAGAAGGCCCATCCTCTGTATTTTATTTCTGTTTGGCATTCCTCCTCCTAGTCATTTTGGTGAGAGATGACTGAACAGGTGTAGCTGGATGTATCAACCATGGTGCAGTCAAGGTGCACCCTGCAACACTTGTGAGCAATCAGGATTCCCCACCCAAACGAGAGAAAAAAGGAAAGAAAAAAAAAAGAAAGAAAGAAAAAGAGAGAGAGAGAGAGACAGGAAAGAAAGGGAAGATGAAAGAGAAGGTTCAGCCCAAATGGGCCCCAAGGTAAGATTTATGAAGTATACAAACAAAAACAGACAAACAGAAAGACTGATAAAACTATATGACAAGAGAAAATATATATATATATATAAATATAAGCAAATAAAGGAAAAACCTCGTCGAAAAGAACCCCAAGTGTAAGATTTATATACTATCAGGACAAACACAAAAACACAGAAACACTGGTGGAAGAAAAAGATGGGAGAGTGGTTATAAATTCTCAGTGTGGGCGAGGAAGGTTGTTTTGATTCTTCCTGGATGTATCTTGATATCTTTTTTAAAGGACTCAACTTTCCTAAGATAAAGGGGGATTAAAAATTGGTTTATCTATAGGGGTAGTATTGATTGGGGAAAGGTGATTACTTGAAGTTTAACTCTATAAGAATATTAGAACATAAAAATAAAAAAGGAATAAACTAGACTAAACTAAACTAAAATTAAAAAAAAGAAATTTAAAAAATAGAAATGCAAAAGAAAGACACAGGTGTACGTTTCAAAAAGTTCATGTTAGAAGGTTATTATGGAATTTGATGTACTGGACAGCTCACTGTGATGGTAAATAGGTTAAAAAATATCTATATAAAAAAAAAGAGCCAGAATAGTGGGAACAAATTAAAAATAAAAGTTGTCCTATGAAGTAGTGGTGGTTGTTCTCTTGTAGTCTTTTTTTTTTTTCTTTCCTGGTTGGTTTTCTCGGGGAGGGGCCTGCCACATGGGTTTTCAGTCAATGATGTTACCTGAGTTAAGTCCTCCAGTCCCCCTCAAGGGGGTGGGCTCTGAGGAAACTGTTTTTTTCAGGCTTTTGTTCTCTGGAGGTTTTTATGTTTGTTCACTTTGTTTTTTTCTCTTGCCTTGACCGCTTTTGATGGTTTTTTGCAGGTTTAGAGGAAAGCAAACTGCACCCTGACCTCCCTTTCAGAGAGAAGCCTCAGTCTGCTCTTCTGTGGGTGTTGCAGAGCCCATATAAATTCCCCCTTGGCCGCTGGCAGAGCAGGTTCCAAGTCACGGTCCCTGGGGACGCAGGATTTTCTGCTTGTACCCAAAACTATGGCAGCGGCGGCTATCTGGGCAGCTCCAGACCGCCAGAGAGGTTTCAAGCAGCGATTGCACACAGATTTTCCCGCTGGCCTGGGCTGGGAGAGCCTGGTCTTTCTGGGTCTAAAAGCACCGAGCTTGCGTGCACCTCTCTCAGGGGAGGCTCTGGGTCATGCGCACGGTCAGCGCACGTCTCAGCGGGGCACAGGTCCGAAAGCACCAGGCTGGGCCTTTGCGCACCTCTCTCAGGGGAGAGTTTGGGGTGCGTGTCTTAGGCTCTGAAACAATGGCGCGTGTCTAAGAGCGCCGGGTGGGACTTTGTGCACCTCTCTCAGGGGAGGGTGAGGAGCACGCGTGTCTCAGGCTCTGTAGCAGGCCTTGTGCATTCTGCCATCTGGCTTGGCTCCCCGCCCCTCACAGGAGCCAGACCCCACACAATCTTGGGCAAGCTGGCAGCTCAGGGACCAAGACCTGGTTTCTCCGTCACACTCTCTCTGGCTCAGCGCCAGGGGAGGCTGTCCTGGGTCCGGGGACTTAAGCCCCTGTCGCTAGCCACCCTGATTCCATCAGTATCCCCCCCGCAGTCCTTTGCTCTTTTGGAGTGCTTTCAACCAGTCTCCAAGTTAATGCTGGTCCCCAGATGCAGGGCACTCTCATATTGGGGTATTATTTTCCAACCAGTTGCCTCTGGTGGCTCCCTCCCCCTTTTGTTTATCTTCCGATATCAGTCCGATGTTCCCACTCTGCTTTACCTGCCCACTGGCATCTTCTGCCTCTGTAGAGATCCAGACGTGTATAATTCTGATCTCAGGCTGATTTCATGGGTGATGGGAGTTCTTTGGTAGGTAATCAGCTCACTTTAGAGTACAGGTTGAAAAGGCACCTCCTCCTACTTCCCCGCCATCTAGTCTCCCCCCAGATTTGATATTTTAACAAAAATTTACATTTTAAAAATCTTGAGTCTTCCAATATCTTTCAGCTTCTTCTAGGCCTCCTTTATATCCCTCAGCAAATTGGTAGGTTTCAGTGTAGGTCTTTTTTTGTCATCTTTTTTTGAGATTAATCTTGGTATTTTATTTTTTGTAAGATCTTTCAAACAATATTTTTTCTACTTTTAATTGATAATCAGTTTTTGGTTGTTGAAATGCAAATGAATTCTTAATACCTTTTTACTCATCACTTTCTAAGGTCATCATTTACTAGTCATTTGTGAATATTATTTCATTTCCAAGTAACATATTTCCAAATATGTATTTATTTCTGATTTTACATCAATTATACCTACATTTTCATGTATTGCAAGGGGGAATCAACAGTATAATGTCAAATAAAAGTGGTAAAAGTGCAAATCACTGATCTTTTCCTGAATTTAAAGGAGAACCATTTAATAGGTCATCATTAACTTTTGTCAAGGGCAGAGTTTTATTTTAATTTTTTTGTTTTTTTTTTTTCTTTAGATACCACTTTTCAGTTTAAAAGAAGTTTGTTTATATTTGTTATTTGCATAGTTTTAAAAATCCTAAGTGTGTATTAATATAAAATTAGTTTTCTGCATTTTTGGTTTATTTGGTTATATATTTTATCAATATAGTGAATCAGATTAACCTTTTGTTTTTATTTTCATCATTTAAGTAATTTCAAACTTAAAAATATTCCTAGAATTAATCTGTTGTTATATTTTGTACCTATTTGTTTGGTCATTCTCTCTTGAAATAGACAACTGGATGTTTGTATAGGTAGATTAAATATATAGAAAAATCAATATAGTTTTCTGAACCATTTAAAAACATTTGCATTTATTATACAACTTGAATCCAAAATCTAATTGGGGTTTATGACTTTTATTAACTTTTCAAAGAAAGTTTTGGCCTCTTTAACTAAAAGATATCTGATTTTTATTTCATTAACTCTTCTTATCTTTATTATCTCTTCCCTTCTATATATTTTAGGAGATATTTGCTAGTTGTTTTTTAAAGAAAAATTTAGATAAATTTAGATAATTATAGACATTTATTCATTTCCAGTGTGTGCACTAAAGCAAGAAATTACTGATTGTAATCACTGTTAGCTTGAATCCACAATGTTGAATATTACATGTATTTATCTTACAGTTCTTACAGTTTTTTATTTCCTATTGTGATTTCTTATTTGACTTATGCCTTACTAAGAAATGACCTATTTAGGGGCACCAGGCTATCTCAGTCCATTAAGCATCTGCCTTGGGCTCAGGTCATGATCCAAGGATCCTGGGATTGAGCCCCAATCAGGCTCTCTGATCAGCAGGGAGCTTGCTTCTCCCTCCACCTCTTCCCACTGCTTGTGTTTGCTCGTGCTCTCTCTCTGTCAAATAAATAATAAATAAAATCTTTAAAAATCTTCAAAATCTTTAAAAAAATGACCTTTTTAATTTCTAAAATTTAGGGTCATTTTAGTTTTTATACTATTTATTTGTGTTAATTTTTTTTTCTATCATCAGAACATATACTTACATAAATTCAATTACTTGAATTCTGAATTAATTGGTTTATCTCACAGCATAGTGTCTATTTTAGCAAATGTTTCAGCCGATCATAAAAGATGCATTCTGTACTTGTAGCAAGTAGTATTAATTAGGTGAAATTGATTAATTAGGGTATTTAAATATGCTTTATATTCACCACATTTTATCTGCTTGTTCTATGAATTACTGAGAGTTGTGTATTGATATTTCCCAACTGATTGTAGATTCCTGTATTTCTTCCTTTCATCTGCCAACATTTCTTTGTGTGTATTTTTACAGTAATACTATTAAGTGCAAGTAAGCTTAGAATTAGTTTGCCTGTCAATCAAAGTCATACCTTCACTACTATGCAATATCATTTTTTATCTCTGATAATATATTTTTGCCTTTTAGTCTTTTTTTCCTGATATTAGTATAGCCTCACCAGCTTTCCTTTGTTTACTAATTGCATAATTTATATTTCTTCTTTTTTTTTACTTTTAACATTTTATATTTTTACATATAAAGTGTGTCTCTTTAACATGAAAGGATTCTCAAGATCACTCACCTCAAGGAAATACAAATCAAAACTACATTGAGATATCATCTCACACCTGTCAGAATGGCTAAAAGTAAAAATACAGAAAACAATGGGTGTTGGCAAGGATGTAGAGAAAGAAGAAGCCTCTTAAGTTGTTGGTTGGAATGCAGCCACTCTGGAAAACAGTACGGAGCTTTCATAAAAAGTCAGAAATAGGGGGCGCCTGGGTGGCTCAGTGGGTTAAGCCTCTGCCTTCAGCTCAGGTCATGATCCCAGGGTCCTGGGATCGAGCCCTGCATCGGGCTCTCTGCTCCGCAGGGAGCCTGCCTCCACCTCTCTCTCTCTGCCTGCCTCTCTGCCTACTTGTGATCTCTGTCTGTCAAATAAATAAATAAAATCTTTAAAAAAAAAAAAGTCAGAAATAGAACTACCATATGACCCAGCAACTGAACTACTAGGTATTTACCCAAAAGGTACAAAAATACTGATTCAAAGGAATTCGTGCACCCTGGTGTTTATAGCAGCAACAATAGCCAAATTATGGAAGGAGCTCAGATGTTAATTGATGAATGGATAAAGAAGAAAGAGATGGTACACACACACACACAAAATGGTATATTACTCATCCATCAAATAGAATGAAATTTTGCCATTCACAGCAATAGGGATGGAGCTAGAGAGTATCACAACATATACTATAATAAATATAATGTAATATGATATAATCATAAATTATATGGTGAAATAAATCAGTCAGAGAATCCCATATGATTTCACTTATATGTAGAATATAAGAATCAAAACAAATGAACATGAGGGAGAAAAAAGAGAGGCAAACCAAGAAACAGACTTTTAACTATGGAGAAAAAACTGAGTTACCACAGGCATGGTATGTGGAGAGATGGGTGAGATAGGTGATGGGAATTAAGGAGTGCACTTATAAATCTTTATTGTATGCAAGTGGTGTATCACCAATTTTCATAACTGAAGTTAATATTACACTGTATTAACTAACTGGAATTTAAATAAAAATAAATAAACAAAATTTTAAATTTTAAATAAAATTTGAAAAAAAGTGTGTCTCTTTAAATAAGATGTGGTTAAGCATAGATTTGTGTTTATTTTTTCTTTTGTTTGTTTTGTAAGAGGACAATTTTATTTTAGTGGAACAATTAACACTTAATGGAATCATTCATATATTTTCATATATTTGAGGCTAAATCTATCATTTCACTTCTTGTTCTATTTAACCCAGTTTTATTTCCATTGTTCTTAATTCATTTATTCCTCCCTTCCTGCCTTATTTTGGATTGTTTGAATATTTCACATTTTCATAATTTCCTACTATTAACATTTACTTTAAAATTTAATTAATTGTGTTTTTTATGGGTATCTTAGGCATTTCATATATAGCATTAGTTACTGTAAATTTAAATAACTACTTTTATTGTTTGCCTACTGTGCAAGAATTTTGCAGTAATTTAGTTCCATGTACCTCTGCAAACTTTTGTGCTCTGGCTGTTATTTAGTTTATGTATAATGTGTTTGTGTGTGTGTAAATATAAAATGTATATTATGTATATTATATATATATATGAAATATGAGAATGAGAGTGAATGTATATGCATTTGGTGTGTTCATATGTGTGTACTTGTGGCATTGTCAAAATTTTTGTTGTTTAAAACAATTATCTTTTTTTTTTTTTTTTTTTTTTTTTTA
>NW_019154087.1:52259149-52275166 GCF_002288905.1 Enhydra lutris kenyoni | reverse complement strand
TCCCGCTACCTGAAGTAGTCTCAGCCTGCTACTTCTCCGCCATCTTGACTCCTCCCTGGAATCTAGGCCTTTAATCAAAGTCTGGCCTCTTTCTGCTACATGGTAGTGGGTGGATTAGGGCGCCGTAGAACCAGAGGAAGATGCAATATACACACGGATCACCATCCTGGGAACAAAGGCCGCTGTTGTTTGGGTCGTGCAAACGGCTAGAGAGCAGCTGCAGCAAAGACTCAAAACAATTATCTTTTTGTGTTAACCCAAATATGTGACCCATTCTGGTCTAGTCTGTTTTTTTCAACTACAGTCAATATTCCTTCATCCTGAATAATTCATTTTAATAATACTTGTAGTGATTGTGAACTTGTGACACATTTTAAAAACTTCTTAAGTTTATAGTCATTTTTTCCTTAGAAAAAGTTCTTATTTTTCTTTAATACAGAATATTATGTGGCAGTGTCTTCCCCTCCAAAACTCATAACCCAGATTTTGAAAATAATAACCTATTATCTTTTGGCTCTTAAAATTTCTATTAAAGGCCAGCTATAAGTCTTATCACTATTCCTTAAAGATAATTTCTATTTTTATTCTCTTCTAATTGTTTCTAAGTTTTCTTCTTAAATTTTTGTCTTTGTCTAACTATGTGATTTCTAAGTTTGGTGATTTTTTAAATTCTACTTGGGACTCATTGAGCTTCTGTGATACCTGCATTAAAATTTTCTATCTGTCACTGAAAATTTTTAGTCATTCTCTTTTAATATTGCTTTTCATCATATTCTCCCTCCCCTCACTTTTTAATTATCATATAATGTATTTGTTTCAGGGGTACAGGTCCGTGATTCATCAATCTTACACAATTTATAGCACACAACCTCCCCAATGTCCATCAACCAGCCACCTATCCCTCCCATTAACCCTCAGTTTATTTCCTGAGTCCTTCCCCTCATTTTAAGAAAATTTAAATGTCAGTTATAACTGTGTTAGAGCCTTTGACTATATCCAACTTGTGTCTTTTTTTGCTTTTCTCCCTCCCCTCCTTCCTTCCTCCCTTCTTTCCTTTCTTCCTTCCCTTCTTCCTTCTTATTCCTAATGCTTTCTACATTTTTCATTTGCATTATTTGCCAAGTAATTAATTATATCTTAAAGTGTGACTAATCTGTTATTAAACCTATCTGGAGAATAATTAGGTTTAGACATGTTTTTTTTTTATGTTTTGTATTATCCAAATTATTTTGTAACAATCAAAAGTTTTACTGAAATTCCTTGTCATTGTTTAAACTTCATCTTTGGCTCCATTTCCTTATCACTCTAATAATGCAATCATGGGCTACTCTGAATATATTTTTTTCTTTCTCTTTTCCCTTCACTTTTTGGTAGGCTTTATAATTTAAGATAAATTGTTCTACCTTAAAACTGAAAAAAAAATATATTGAAACTGTGAAATGTTATCTTCCTTCAAAGTCATTGACATTTTTTTTTTTTTAATGATATGTAGGTAGTTTATCATTGAATCACCCTGATGCTATATGGGCTTGGTTTTAAACTTCATAAGTTTCCCCCTTAAAATGAGAGATTGAAGATAGTTATATCTTAAAGAAGATGCAAGAGATGTGTATCATGTCTCTTTCTTGCCATGACTTGATCTCCAAACTGTTTTTCTAGCACATAAATTATAACATTTCTAGGTAGGTTTATAAAAACTCAGTGATGCTTTTCCCATGGTTTTTTAGATGCTCACTCTCTACATGCTTTGACTTTCATCCTTTCATCCTCTTTTTGCTATCTATTTGGGTTAGCTTCCCTCCTACTGCAATAATAATAAAGTTGGATGGATATGTATACAATTCAGTGCACATGTTTCCCTTCTCTTTCAAAAATTTTTAGATTTTGTTAGAATTCTTCTAATGAGTTAAAAAAGGCATGTTTTTCCAAGTCTTATAGTTATTTTTGGTTAGAAATTTAGTCAGATACAATCTAGATCTAGAAATCCTGTGGGATTTAATTTTTAGTCAAATGTTTGAATAAATTGTATATGGAATAAGTTCCCACTAATTCATATCTTGGGAGAAATCTTTAGATTCCAAAAAATACTTGGTTTGATTATAAATTTCACAAAAATTGTATTATAATTGAAAATAATCTTTTTCTCTGTTAGATTTTCTTAAATACATTAGAGAGTATAAAGTGAATATGAATATAATTGGAAAATACAACAATAAATATGAAAGGCACTATTGCTTTTTTTAAATTGAATTCAATTTTTTCAGTGTTCCAGGATTCATTGTTTATGCAGCACACCCAGTGCTTCATGCAATATATGCCCTCCTTAATACCCACCAGCAGCCTCACCCATCCCCCCACCCTCTCCCCTCCAAAACCCTCAGTTTGCTTATCAGTATCCACAGTCTCTCATGCTTCATCTCCCCCTCTGATTTACCCCAAGTCAATTTTCCTTTCCTTCTCCTAATGTCCTTCATGTTATTCTTTATGCTCCACAAGTAAGTGAAACCATATGATAACTGACTTTCTGCTTGACTTATTTCACTTCATATACTGTCACCTTTGCTTATCTTTATCACTTTTTTCAATGTTCCATCTTTATTGCTAATTAGTAATGTTTTGATTTTGTACCTTTTGCTCTGTTGATAGTCATTCTGTTTGTTAAACATATGGTGATAGAAATGTATTTATTTCTGTGTTAAACAAATAAATTTGTTTGTTTGTTAAATATATGGTGATAGAAACTTATGCTTGGAAGGATATTGTTTCTGAAGAACAAATTTTATATATATATATATATATATATATATATATATATATATATATCCTTTAAAAACAAGCCCTAAATTGTATGATAGAGCATACATAATGAGATGCTAAGTCTCACAAATATGGATAGGAATTTTTCTGAGCCCCATAAAACCAGAAATTAAGAATGAATCTATACCTTCCTAAGGTATAGATGTGATTATTAGTATTAGCAAATGGATACATACTCAAGTTGGCTAATAGCTTTCTTAGGGAATAAAATCTGTTTGTTCAGTGACTAGGAAGACCTCATAATTACCTTGGGCTACTGATAAAAAGTCTTCCTCATTAAAAGAACAGAGAGTACATTTCACATAAAACTGTTAATTACAGTTTTCCAATTTTAACTCTAAAATAAGAAACTATTTTCAATGTAGTATATGATTAATGATCCCCAAGGCAAACCAAGGGAGCCTGTTTTCTTACATGCATTATCAGACAATATTTATATGAAATCTCTTAAAATATAATTTCAATGTGCTCTCAACTTTCAAGTTAAAAAACACATCTTTTCTCCCTTTCAAAGGGTTTTATTTGATTTAAAATTGAAGAGAAAATCTCCCTATCACTTTTGTTATGTATTTATTTTTTCTAATTTAGGATTTATACAAAATATTTTATTTCTCTTCATCTCTCAATAATAAGGTCTGGATATTGATACTCTTTAAGAGTGGAAAACCTGCATTTCGGGTTACTCCTTCTCATAGTTTGGCTGATTTTAATTAATATGTCTACCAAAACTGAACTACATAATATACAGAGTACATATATATTTTTAATATAATATATAAATAATAAGTAAATGAAGCAAAATACCTTTTGCTGGGATCACTAAATTGTAAAGACAATTTTAAATGTTTAAAATATTAAATTCAAAAGAACAGCACCCCAAAATTTGAACAAGAAAGAAATTGGGTAAAATGGACTGCCTGAAAATAATTATTGCTGTCAGAACCAAGATTCTGGCATTAAGGCTTAGATTGGTAAATGAAGGCACAACAAACATTGAACATTCTTCATTAAGCCAAGTTTCTTAAAATGGGTCAAAGTCCAACACAAAGTCATGTTGCTATTACTTGCCACATTCAATTCTAGCAGAAGCAAACATAATTACATTGAAAAAAAAATTCCTTTTTGACTAAGTAAATACTCAAGATTAAATTTAATAAAATATAAAGTGAATATTAATAAATAAAAATGATAAATCCACAAGAAATTAACACCAACAAAGAGTCACCATTTTTTGTTGTTGTTATTAGTTGGAGATATATACTCCATGCAAAACTCAAAATTGCATCAGATATTAACAATATCAGAATTCTGGAACTTTGTATCAAGAAATCCCTTGAATATTTTATTTTTTTTTCTCTGAACAATTGATATGTTGATATTGTCTTGAACTCTAATCTACATAAGAGGGTATATTCGAAGAAAAAGAAGAAATTTTAAGAGTTGAGGGAGATTTTTGTGAGAGGACAAAAATTAAGAAAAATGAGATGCATACCAGCCTCACTTGGTTTTGAGAATCAAATCATCTTCTGCTTATTTTTCTTCAGATTTTTATTTTTTATTATTTTTTATTTAAATTCAATTAATTAACATGTAATGTTAACTACATGTGTTTTTTTCAGGGGTACAGGTCTATGATTCATCAGTCATATAACACCCGGTTCTCATTACCATACATACTCTCTTCAAATACCATCACCTGGTTACCCCATCCCTTCAACCCCTCCCCTTCAGCAACTCTCAGTTTGTTTCCTAAGATTAAGACTCCCTTATGGTTTGTCTTCCTCTCTGATCTTCAAATTAAATAATTATTTAAAAAGCAATTTTTACTCCTCATTATTTATATACTTCATAGAACATTTGAAATAATCTATGACAGTGAATCTGAAACAGATATCACTCCTATTCTTTTATGTCACTGTTTCCTTTTAGCTTCTACTCTTGACTCTTTATTGACATACTGGTTATTCATGGTTATGCTTTTGTCCACTTATCCCACTTCATATACTCTTTTTTACTGATATTATCTTATTTTCAGGATTTTTTTTTAAAGATTTCTTATTTATTTATTGCCAGAGAGAGAGCAGGCAGAGTCACAGGCAGAGGCAGAGAGAGAAGCAGTCTCCCTGCTGGACAAGGAACCCGATGCAGGACCCCGGGATCATGACCTGAGCCAAAGGCAGCGACTTAACCTACTGAGCCACCCAGGCGTCCCTATTTTCAGGATCTTTAACTTAAAGATGTTAAGGATAGCTTGCATGAAAACATCGAAGATCATTTCATGGTGAATCAATTGAGTGTAATTATATTTGCTATTAAAACAGTAATACATATACTTTTAAAATAATGAAAAAAGAATATTTAAATTCCTTTAAAAGTACCACCTAAAATGCTCATAAATATTATTTTGATATTCCTATTCTCATTTATATGAATAAATCTTGGAAAAAATGGAAACAGTGTTCATATTCGCTATTTATATCACTTCTAGGTTTTAGTAATATATAATTAACAGCTTGTCATACTATATGGCAACTAGTGAATATGAAATTAGTGAATATGAAATATGTTACAAAAATTATTGTAAGTCGTCTGGCATCCACTTTCTGGAAGTACCTGTTTTTTCAATAACTACTTATTATTATTGATCGTCTATCTTGTTATTGTTCCTAATACTTCAATACTTCAACAGACACTCTTGCAACCAAATATACGAGCAAATACATGTCAATTTCTTTATAACCTATCATTGTGGAGTGTCTGATCTAAGTATTATCAGTGAGTAAGTATTTGCTGTGATTATTAAAAAATTTTTTCTATAAAACTTATATGAGGAAGTTTTCCCTGATTCTTTTATATCTGGGCCTGAAAATTAAATTGACAAAGACAGATTAATAGTAGAAAAGCATACAAATTTATCGAAGTTTGACATGGCATGAAAACCTTCATAAGGAAATGAAGATCTAAGGAAAAGGTTAAACCTATTTATTTTCATGCTAGGTTTGATGAAAAGTAAACAGTTGTGGAAAAATATGATAACATGAAGGATATGAAGTAAGTGTAGTACATGGAGGAGGAGAGCAGAATTTAATAAGGCTTATTTATTCTGTTCTTTGTGTCTTTCCCTTTGGAGATAAGGATATTCCTCTCTTTTGGGTATAGTTAGGGTGCCTCTCACATGAAGGTCTATAACATATATTATGAATATAAGTAAAATGTATTTATGAATACATAGAGGTTAGTTATATGAGCATATGATTAAGTAGATCCTTAGATTGATTATTTGATTCTTTCTAATAGCATGTTTTCTAGCAATTATATGAGACAGGAAAAATAATTGCTGTGTTTTCACAGGAATATGTGCAGAAGTGGAATTGGCAGATGGTAGAAATTGAGAGGGAAACAGAAAAGGAATTAAGTAATTTGTTTATAGAATTAAAAAATGATGGAGTGAATTCAGTAGAATTTGGAGGTTAAAAAATTAAGAAGTCCAGGGCAGTGGTGAGATAAAGTCTAGGGTTCAATGGAACATGGTAGGTGCTGAACCATGGTTTCAGAATGTGCTCACTTTGTAAAGCACCTTAGATCCACAGATGGTCTATTTTGTACTTGATTCTAAAAATAATATCCAAGAAAAATATTTAAGGAAAGGAGTACATCAAGCACTGTGGTGCTTTTGAGTTATACTATAGAAAGGTAGAAAGTTAGTGTGCATGGCAGAAATATGAGGCTAAAAAATCATAAGGAAACTATATTTTACAGGTAAGAGATGATGAGGTTCTGACCTGTGGGACATTGTCTTTGAAATGGACATGAGGGAATCATATCACAACAATTCAGAGACAGACAGCAGAAACTAAATATGAGACGTGTACTTGAGGGACTTTAGTTAGCACATTTGTTTTTATACAAAATATAATAAGATTGATACACATGTCTCATTAAGAAATAACCATATAAAATGTTTTTTTTTCTTTATAGAAAGTTTAAAATGCTATTAGATATTCAGCATTTTATAAAGAATATTTAATTTTTAAGTTATAGTTAAAAAGATGATAAAGAAGTAATTAGATTATTTTGTTTTGTGTTTTGTAGACAAAAGGATTACCAAAACTACATATTATAAAATTTATCTCAGAAGTTTTAATTTCCACAATTACTAATCCCTTTATTATACTGCCATGAAGAGAAGCCAGATTTCTGTGCATGAGGTCTTTGTGCACTTACCACTAATCATATACCCATGTTATGATGGAAATAATACACTTCAACAGTTTTCTGCAACCTGCCAATATATAGTCTATATATAACTTAATGAAATGCTGTAGTATGTTCAGTATAGGAGCGCTATATCATGACACAACAGTGGTTTTGTTGGTAAAAATTTGTTCTCTAGAATAGGTAGTTTCTATTGGTTCACAGACCCATGTAACTGAATGGCTACTTCTGAAACTAGAACAATGCTGCTAAAAGTAGTCCTGGACCTTTGTACTCTAATAAAAGTTTGGAGATATATATTCATATAAGTTATATTTTTAATAAGTTTTCTTTTTTATCTAGGTTAAATGAAATAATGAAACAAAATCAAAGAAAACCAAGTTTTTAGCATTTTTTTTTAAAGATTTTATTTATTTGACAGAGAGAAATCACAAGCAGGCAGAGAGACAAGCAGAGAGAGAGGAAGGGAAGCAGGCTCCCCTCTGAGCAGAGAGTCCGGTGCAGGGCTCGATTCCAGGACCCTGGGATCATGACCCAAGCCGAAGGCAGTGGCTTAACCCACTGAGCCACCCAGGCGCCCCAGTTTTTAGCAATTTCTAAATGTGACTGATATTAGCTGAAGCTTCTGATTTTGTCCTTTAGAAACTATTAGAGCATTAGCTCTAAGATAGCAATATTTTTAAACATTTTGTTTATTTCAATATCCACAAATCTTAAACATTGCCTGATGCATGATGATGATTAAATAAATCTTTCTAAATGAATCAATAAATTATCAACTATTTCTTGTAAGTGTTTAGAAATTGCATTGGGGAAGCTGCCTTAGAATACTTGTCAAATACCCATCAAAGCAGACCTCGACTCCAGCATCTGCATTCTATCTCATACCTCGCAGTTTGAAAGAGGAAGAATGATAAAGATGTTTCTCCATGCAACTGCAAATAGTAATATAAAAATTGTGCCCTGTTGGCTAATCAAATGATGCTATCTTCATACTTAGGAGGTGTTATAATCATTTTCAGTCAAGTATACCACATACCTTTGCTTAAAAATGGATAATTGTGTGCTTATGTCTGTTAGGAGCTTTAATTCCTTAGGAGAAAGCAGCTAAATTATTTCTTATTTATGCATTATTATGCTTACTTTACAAGTAATAAGAGGCAACTGAATTGAAAACTGGAGATAAAAAAATTAAGTAATATTGGAATTAAGGGTGGGGGAGAGAAGTTCTCCACTATCCCCATTGATTTGTACTATATATTTTTTTCAATCTTGGTTAATAAAGATCTGGTATTGTGTTAATTGAAAAATGGAGAAACACTATCAAAGACTACAATGCTAAGACTTTTTTTTTTTTTTCCTTAGAACTTAGCAAATTGGTTCCAGCAGTGTTTTACTCTGCATAAAACTCAGTAGTGGTGTGGGGAGAGAGATCTTCTCGAATTGAGCACAATATGTCTTTCACCCTTCCATTCCCCTCTATTCTTACTTAGTAACTTCTGCTTTTTGACTGACTTGATGTCTCTGCTCATGTGTCCTAGTATCTATACCTGCATTCTCTTCTCTCACATTTTCCTCTTCTCTTCTTGATTGTTTAAAGAGCTATGGGTTTTTTATAATCAGGATTTTAAAGCAGTTTGTCTTCATACTGTACATTCCTCAAACATATTCAGAGACCAATTGCTCACTCTGATTAAAGAGTACTGAAGTCCAAAACTTATCATTCCTCTATTGACCAGAGTTTTACATACCATTTTTGTTAAAATTAAAAATCTTTTGAACCTAGACAGCCTTAATATTTCAACATGTTTTTCTAGAGAGGGATTATTTTTCCAGATTGTGAGTCCATAATGCTATGTTATTTTAACATGTTATATTTCTGTGTGTATTTCATATAAAAGTGTGGAAATATCACATATTATACAGTTCAGTGCCAATGTTTATATTAGACCTGGTGTTCTAAGTTTATAAATGTGCCAATTTAAAAATCTTCTTATGATCCTAATCAATTTTATTTTTATCATTTATAATATAGGAATTACAACAATAGCTATTTATTAGGGCTTTTTTAGGAACCAAGTCATAAATTCATGAAACAGGACAACAAATATTGTTAATGCATATTGTAGTTAACAGTTATCCTATGTTTAGGGAAATACAATATTAGCTTCACAAAGGGAAGATATTTTGTTGAGTTTTAATTCTATAACCTAAGACAGATTGGTACATGGTAGATATTAAATGAATAGTGATTAATTAAATAAAACTTTAATTTTAGGTTTTCAGCACTAAAACAGAATATTTTAAAAAGGATAACTCTGGATGTAGCTGAAATGGGTTACAATAGCAAACCTCAACCTTGGGGTGCCTGGGTGGCTCAGTGGGTTGAGCCACTGCCTTCGGCTCGGGTCCTGATCCCAGAGTCCTGGGATCGAGTCCCGCATCAGGCTCGCTGCTCGGCGGGAAGCCTGCTTCCCTTCCTCTCTCTCTGCCTGCCTCTCTGCCTACTTGTGATCTCTCTCTGTCAAATAAATAAATAAAATCTTTAAAAAAAAAAAAAAAACCTCAACCTTATTAGCTGTGCCTAAGGTATGATAACAAACTAATTTGGCACAACTGTTTTATCTGAAACATGAGTAATATTAGCATATAGTTCATATGGTTGCTTTGAGGATTAACTTATGACAGTAGTTAATAATATTTAATAAACATTATGTGTTTTTTTGAAAGAATGATTTTGTTTCAAAGATAGTTGATAAAAGTATAAAATAGACTATAATTTGAAAGAAGTCAACACAATTGTGTTGAGTATACCTTTCTCAAAAAATTCACAAGAAAAAGATGAAAGAAAAATTGAACTGTGGGACAGAATGAGAAGAGGTTTTATTGAAAGAATTTTAATTTTCAAGTACTAGGAAGTTAGGAAGCAGTGATGAGTATTCTAAAATGAAAATGAACCATAGCAGTAATAACTGTTCAACAATACATATTTTGTTTACATAATATAAAGACTAAAAAATTGAATAGAGGTTATACGCTAGAGAGAAATTGACTATCTTTCCAAGAAATGTGTGTGTGTGTGTGTGTGTGTGTGTGTCTGTGCACTTAGAAGAACTTGAACATGTTCTGGTTAAGAAAGGAGAGGTAAAACGGTTTATAAGCCTGTTGGGAATGCATCTCAACAACATTTCTAAAATCATGGTCAGATTAAGTGATGAATATAAGGTATTTACCCAAAAATGTAGATGACATGTTAAATATTATTTAATAATAATCTCATTCAGATGACAGGGATGGCAAAAGGAAGGCATGTGTGAAATCGTCATGGAACTGTTTTCTAAAAACAACATAAAGCTGGTAGCCATTTGAAAGAAACATAAAGATAATTCTGATGGTTATTATATTTTGATTTAAAGAAAAATTAATTTTTACTGGTAAATGTAACTTGACACTATAATATAGTAATTTGTTACTATCATTTTCCTAAGTAAGCTGTGGTCACAGAATCACTGATATTTAGATCGCCCTGTGAATTTAATCAAGAATAGGCAAAATGAAGAATTTGACTTAATTGTCTTTAGAAAAAGAAATTGTTGAAGAGGAAATTGTGATATAATGAAAAGTACCTGGATAGGAATTAGCAGTAGGAAAATTTTGAGTGCTAGTCCTGTTTGGGATAATTTAAGAAGTGCCCATACTTTGTACCTATAAATATAAACTTGTTAGAAATCAACAAAAGGAATCACCTGGAGTCTAAAAGAAGAAATTATCATTATATGTACATTTTACAACATCATAGAAAAACAAGAAAAGCACCTGAAATCAGACATTATACCAACATGTTCCAAACTCCAAAAATAAAATCAGCACAAAATTTCTGGTTGACCATATATTTATATGTTCTAACAGAGAACCATGAAAAAAAAAAGTGATTAAAAAAATGTAAGATGGAGGTTGATATGAGAAATTGCTGTCCTTCTGTATATGTTCTCCAAACAGGACACACACAGTTTGAGTTGAATTTAAATATTTCCAAAATCCTTTGTTGATTACTAAACTACAAAGACAGGAGGAAAACTCTCCAGTGAGACAAGAATAATACCAGAAAATTGGAAACAAATAGAATAAGAAAATAGACAACTGAATACTTAGAAACATAGATCCCGTAGGTTGAAAGTTGAGAGTTAATTACCTACAAAAATGAACCAACCAGCTAACCATAGAACAACAAAATTCCAGAAACATTTATCGAATTATATATAATGTCCAATTTTCAACTAAAATTTGCTAGATGTTGAAGGAAATAGAACAAAGTCATTACCTTATAACAGGGAAATAAAGGAAATGGTTCCAAATAGGGCAAGACAAAAATTTCAAAAATATGCCAATAACATGTGAAGAAATATTGAATCTAAACAGAAAAATAAAAACTGTTATATAACAAAATGCAAGTGCTAGAGCTAACTATTAAAATAGCTGAAAAAATTCATAGGCTCAACGGTAGATAAAAATGTTTAATAGGTAACCTCAACAGAAGATTTGAGATGGCAGAAGTGAACTTTAAGACAGATCGATACAATTTGCATTGTACCTGCTCAGCAGAGAGCCTGCTTCTCCATCTCCCTCTGGCTACTGCTCTGCCTACTTGTCCTCTCTATCTCTCTATCAAATAAATAAATTAATTAAATATTTAGAAAAAAAAAAAAAAACAAAGAAAGTAATGATAGAGAATACCTAAATTGATTGGTGTGTCAGTGTTCCAACATAATTTCATTTAAGAAAACAGGTGGTGAGGGGCGTTTGGGTAGCTCAGTGGGTTAAGTGCCTAACTCTTCTTGATTTCAGCTCAGGTCATGATCTCAGGGTCCTGAGGTCAAGCCCCATCGAACTCCACACTAAACATGGAGTCTGCTTGTCCTTCTCTCTCAGCTTTTCTCCCTGTTCACCTTCTCTCTTTCTCTCTCTTAAATAAACAAATAAATAAATAAATCTTTTTAAAAAAGGTTGCTATTCAGATTTGGATAATTTATAAAAATCGTTTGTAAAAAAATTATAAAAATTTATAAAAATCATAATTTATGCCTCTGTTTAAATATAAAGTTACAAAACTCTATTTTTGAATTTATGAGACATATCCCATGGAATACATGATTTAAACAAAGCATAATGTGGAGAAAATAATAGAAATATAATAGCAAAAACATAATGGCATTTTACCAAAAGAATTCAGAATTAACTTTAAAATTTAATTAACAGTGAACATTATAGTCCCTTTAGGAATCACAAAAATGTAATTCATAGAAATTAAACCAAAAATTCAATAGAAAAATTAAAAAAACAATACAAAATATATAAATAAGAAGGCAAGAAAGATGGAGAAAGGAGATGATAAAAAGGTGAGATAAATAGCAAGGAAATATTAAAATATCAATAACACAACCATGTCAATAAAACCTTCATATAAATCATCTAAAACCTAATAAAAAAGAAGAGATTATCGGACAGGATAAAAAACCAATATTGAAATACATACTATCTAAAAAACACAATTTAGTATCACATACATAATAAGTCATAATGAAAAGCATGCAACAGTATTGTGCATCTGGTTTCCAGTCCAGCACATAAGAAGCTGGAAGACACCACTCTTTTCTAGTAAGTAAGCCAAAGAAATTGTAAAAATTATACTTATCAGAAATGTGAGGTCACAGGGAAAACTGCTGTCCCCAAAATTAGAGAGACCAAAAGGAGAATACAGAGAATCACACTTACCAGAAGAGAAACCCAGGAGCCCAAACCTCAGGGGCAACTGGTGCCTGAACTATAACTGATGAATTGCTGAAGGTTCAGGTCTGAGGGATGCAAAATTCAGTGGAACCCAGTAATAGGGGGCTCTCAATAATTTTGTGAATTTCACCTCCAGGAGCTCAACCAGACTTTCACAATGAATATTGGGGAGGATCCCTTCCTGCTTTAGGCAGGGAGAGGGAAGAGAACCATTTTGAAATATGCCAGAACATTCTGTTCTGTTCTTCTTAACAAGGTTCTGCTCTCAGGAGAAACTATTTAGACAGCCTAACCTCCTGAGGTTTTACCAGAGACTAATGGAACTAGGGGAATTAAAATAGTCCAATTCTAGCACATGGAAGAAGGAAAATAGCTATTTCAAGCCCCTATAGTCAACCTGTGCCATCCAATGTGGGGTAGGGCTGGGGAAACTGAGAAGCACGTCTGAAGTTCACAGTTCAGAGGCTAACTAAAAGACCAAGATCTAACTACAGAACCATAGGACACTTTCGCTCCCCTCAATTGTACCACTATATTACTAAAGGCCTATTTATGGGATTTCCTTTAACATGCATATCAAATGAGGCTATAAAGAAAAAAATATGTGACCTACTAAAAGGGAAACACCACAATTTGAAGAGATGAAGCAAGCATCGGAATTGAAGTCAAATATGGCAGTACTGTTGGAAGGATCAGACCTGGAATTTAAAACAAGGATGATTAACCTACTAAAATCTGTGATGGATAAAGTAATAGCATGCAAGAGTAAATGGACAATGTAAGCAGAGAGATAGAAATCCTAAGAAAGGACCCCTGGCCCTCCAAACAAAGGAAGAGATAAGAAAAATACTGTAAGGGGGGTGCCTGAGTGGTAGAGTCAGTTGAGCAGCCAACTCATGGTTTCCATTCAGGTCATGATTTCAGGGTCCTGGATTGAGCCCTGCATGAGGCTCCCGATGAGGTGTGGAGTCTTCTTGAGATACTTTCTCCATCTTTCTCTGCCCCTCCCCCACTGCTCTCTGTCTCTAAAATAAATAAAATCTTAAAGGAAAAACACAATAAGAGAAATGAAGAATGTCTTTGATGGGCTTATTAGTAAGTATGAAATAATTGAGAAAAGAATCTTCTAGCTGGAAGGTCAATAGAAACCATCAAAACTAAAAGGAAAGAGAAAATGACTGCAACAAAACAAAAACCACAGAGCTGAATATCCAAGAACTATGTAACCACAATGATGCAACATATATGTAATGGGAATTTATTGTCTCCTAGAGCATCCAGAAAGGAACACAAATCTGCCAATATCTGGATTTAAGTTCAATAAAAGATCCAGTTTGAGTAGATATTTCTTTAAAAACATACAAATGGCCAATAAGGTCATGAAATGTTGCTTAGCATCATTAATTATTAAGGAAAGGCTATGAGATACCACTTTACTTCACACTCATGAGGATGGCTATTGCAAAACAAACAGAAAATAACAAGTATTGATGATGATGTAGAGAAATCCAAACACTTGAAAGTTGCTGGTCAGAATGCAAAATTGTGCAATTGCTGTGGAAAATAGTATTGAGGTTCCTCGAAAAAATTAAACATAGAATTAGCATATGATCAGCAATTCTACCTCTGGGTATATACCTAAAAGTCAAAGTGTGTACACACTAATGTTTATAGTCACATTATTTACTATAGCTGAAAGCTGGGAAAAACCCCCAAAGTCCACCAACAAGTAAATGGATAAACAAAATATGGTTACATACATACAAGGGTATATAGCATTATCTTAATAAGGAATGAAATTGAATACATACTGCAACATGGATGGTCCTTCAAACATTTTGCTAAAGGAAATAAATCAGATACATACATACCTAAGTATTATATGATTCTAATTATGTGAGTAATCTAGAATATTCCAATTCATAAAGACAGAAAGTAGAGTAGTGGTTGCTTGGACTGGAAGAGGAAAAAGAATGGGGAGTTATTGTTTAATAGGTATAGAATTTCAGGGCTAATGAAAACGTTAGTAATGGATGGTGGTGATGGTAGTACAACTATGGAACTGTACTTAATGCTACTTTATTGTACCTGCATAGTTGAAATGATAAATTTTATACTGTATATTTTATTTTATTTATTATTATTTTTTAAATAGGCTCCACACACAACCTGAGGCTTGAACTCATGATCCTGAAATCAAGAGTCACATGCTTTACTGACTGAGCCAGCCAGGTGTCCTGTATTTTCTATCTTTTATCAAATTAAAAAAATAAATAACTTAGAGGAACAGAGAGTAGATCAATGGTTTTCAAGAACCAGTCTTCTTCAGAGAGAAATGGGAGGGACTGGTTTATCAAGGAGCACTATAAAACTTTTCTTGGTGAAATATGTTCCTTAATTTGATGTTAGTAATGGTTTCACAGTTGTACACCTAAATCAAAAATTTTCTGATAAGGCACTTTTCTAATGTATTATTTATGTCAATGATGCTTCACTAAAGTTACTAAACAAACATTTCTTTTTGGCAATTATGGGAAATGGACTAATAAACAATGGGTTTGATACCCTTTGTGAAGTTTGGCAGACAATTTGAAAGTAGAAGGAAAAACTGCAAGAATTTTGGCTCAATTCATAGCTAACTTGAATAAGGTCTCAGAATATGCTAGTTAGGGCTTCTTCTAGTTAATCGTCCCACACTGAGAAGAACCTGCTTGGTGAAAATAAGGATGAACAAGATAAAGACCAAAAAGACAAACTAATGAATAAATCCATATAAATTTGGAAAATTAAACATCCAGAATATCTGAGAGAACAAATCAGCATACACACACACACACACACACACACACACACACACACACATATACACATATAATTTAATAAAACACACACACACAAGAAATTGGAGACCTCAATGATTTTAGAAAAGATATGTGAACTACACATTGTTCTAAGAGTTATAAAAGAAAAGTTTACATAAGAGTTAATGACAGAAAATGCTGAGCCAAAAACCATACATATTGAAAATATTTTTAAAAGTTTAACATTTCTACAAAGATAACATTCCTTAAAGAATTGCTAAAAATAACTATATTATAATTATATAAATATATATTATATGTAAATATAATAAATATATAAATATAACTATACATTAATTATATATAACTATATATTACATATTATATTATTTTTTTT
>NW_019154087.1:52224984-52254149 GCF_002288905.1 Enhydra lutris kenyoni | reverse complement strand
AGCGATGTCCCTCAACGGAACAGACTTTTAAAAGTCCCGATTTTGTGGTCCATTGCTCCGCCGCTTGCCGGGAGCCGGCCCTTCCCCCCGCGGTCTATCTTCCCGTCGCTTTGGATTCACTTCTCCGCCCGTCCTACCTTTCAGAAAGTGGTTGATTTTCTGTTTCTAGAGTTGCTGTTCTTCTTCTCTTTGATCTCCTGTTGGATTTGTAGGTGTTTGCAATCTTTAGATAAGCTATCTAGCTGATCTCCCGCTACCTGAAGTAGTCTCAGCCTGCTACTTCTCCACCATCTTGACTCCTCCCTACATATTATATTATTATAAGAAATTATAAGAAATAATTTCGGAAGTATAGACAAAATTTGAAGAAACACAAGAGAAATTAAACATAAATAACTCCTTAAGATAAATAAGAGTTTTAAATAGCAGAAAATTTTAGAAATAAATAATAGTGAAGATAAAAATAAAGGGTACCTGTGTGGCTCAGTTGGTTGAGTGCCTGCCTTTGGCTCAGGTCATGATCCCAGGGTCATGGGATTGAATCCCACATTGGGATCCTTACTCAGCAGGGAGTCTGCTTCTCCCTCTGACCAACACCCTCTCATGCTCTCTCTGTCTCTCTCAATCTCTCCCTCTCAAATAAAAAATACATTTACAATTTATAAATGTAATTACAAATACAAAATAAAAAATAAAAAGATTTTATAAAATGACATATGGTAAAAGTAGACAGACAATATTCAGCATAAAGATAATAAGATTCCCTGAAGAAGAAAAATAAAACAAGAAAACAGAAAATAAGAAAAACTATAATTTTAGAAGACATTCCAGAAATTAATTTAAAAGAATATTTTGAATCTCCATTTTGAAAGATCACATCGTGTATCTGAAAATATTGCTGAGAAAGGCCAATATAGCATGTTTTGGTAAAATGATTTAGCTTAAAGAAAAATACCTTTACACCTATAAATAAAATATACATGTGGCATATAAAGATATGATCAGACTTTTTTCATTATGTTATGTTAGTCACCATACAGTACAGCATTAGTTTTTGATGTGGTGTTCCATGATTCATTGTTTGTGTATAAAACCCAGTGCTCCATGCAATCCATGCCCTCCTTAATACCCATCATCAGGCTCACCGATCACCACCTTTCTTCTAAAACCCTTAGTTTATTTCCTGGAGCCCATCATCTTTCATGGTTTGTCTCCCACTCCAATTCCCCCTCCTTTATTTTTCCCTTCCTTCTCTTAGTGTCCTCCATGTTATTCCCTATGTTCCACAAGTTAAACCATATATTTGACTTTCTCTGCTTGACTTATTTCACTTAATATAATCTCTTCTAGTCCCACCCATGTTAATGCAAAAGTTGGGTATTCATCCTTTCTGATGGCTGAGTAATATTCCATTGTGTATATCATGCATGGGGGGTTTATAATGGGTTTTTAATGGTTTTATAATGGTTTATGAATGGTTTTTAAGTGAAAAAAATACAAAGGAATTGTAAGCAAAATAAAGCTAATTACTTATTGCTTTAAAATTATAAGCAAAAAATAATTATGTAAACAGAACATCACATAAAGAATAGAACTTCAAATATTGGCAAGGGATAAGAAGAGCAAGACAATAGAATGAGTACATATGCTGCATGATGAGAAAAGATGAAAACAAGATCATTATTGTCTTTGAAAACATCTGGGAGAGATGACTAACAAACTCAGTTTAACCTGAGACCTCAGCAATGAGAAGACATTTCTTTTTTCTTATGTCAAGGCAATAGATTTTTATAGATAAAAATCAAACATGCACTTTGGATAAAAGTTATTTAAAATGATTATCATGTGTCTTATAAATGGTTACATTTTGGAAATACATTTTTAAAAAATATTTCAGTATTTGATTTCTACTTTGTGTCTATGACATCCTACTTTTTAATTCATGTTGTTGATTGATATGTGGTGGAAAAGCATGATTATATTATACTTTGATAGATTTGTGTTTGAATCCTCTCTTTAATGCATAATAATAAATTTGCTCAGTCCAATTTAGACTTAATATTTTAGGTTGCCTCATCTGTAAAAAAAGGCATAATCAATATATGCCTATTATTTATAAATCTAAAACATGTCTCAAAATTATAATAAAATTCACTGTATTGTGAAAATTTTATACAAAGTAGCACATGCTTTGGTGCATATTAGAGATTAATAACTATTTTACTCCAAGGAAATAAAGACTGTAATTTAAGGAGAATGTAATATAAAGAGAATTTTAAAATTTAGATAAATTGTTAACACTCTCTGACAACAGAATATCCATCTTCCTATGATAGTATAAATACAGTGTTCTACCGATTATGTGCCCAATAATCAGACAAAATGTCAATGTCACAGATAATAAAGACATTATACCTTATGACCATAATGACTAATCAAAGGGATATATTCTACATATTTGACATTTAAATGAGATTAAGTCCCATACTGACCTTTACAGTTATATACTCAAACTGATGGTTATCTACACTGTTAGTTATCTTCCTCAAAGAGTACAGTTTTTAAAACACTGAAAATAATCATATTTTTAAAAAAGAATCACATTGAAGTCTTCTTTTGTATTTTACCGACTGAAGAAACCTGCCTTTCACCAAATTTAAACAGCTTTCTGAAAATTTTATTTGTCTTACTAGAATGTTTGAAGAATTGAAGATCTATCCTAAAGAAAGAAAGTGATGAAAAATATCACCTCTAACAACAATTTAATTTATAGTTGAGGAAATTGAAAAGAAGAATAACTAAGGATTTCATTTGGGATCACTTGAAATATAAAATAGCATTACCTAATAACCTGATAGATTTGCTTAAACAAGTCTTGTCAAGTTTTCTGTTTTATATTTTTGTTGCATAATACAAAATATCAATAATAGATTGATTAAAACAGTATGTTGAGGATTCTGAAAATGCACACATTTGAAATATTCTAAATAATAGACCCATACTTGAGGTATATAAAATACCCCATGCATATTTAATGGGTACAGGAAAATTAGAAAGTGTTTAGAATTTGAGATTAATTAAATCATGTTTAATAAAAAAAAAGTTTCAGGCTGATGAGGTATCTCATGTACTAGTTGTGAACAACACCTTGATGGGAAAGAGATCTGAATTACTACTATGTCTCTGGCCTTTTTTTTTTATATTTATGTTTATCTACCTTTATTTTGGAAGTACATGACAGCCTGTTGTTAAGGTGATACTGTAAGTAAAGTGCATTTAGTAAACTCATAATGACTCTTTTTAAAAAATATTTAATAATGTCAAGTTTTGCCACAATCACAATAATTTCTTCTCTAGGAGCAATCTAATTTTTATTTATTTATTTTTTTGCTGAAACTTAGTTATTGATAACTAATATATTTTTGTGCCCTTTGATTCTTAAATTCTATCTTATAATTACATTATTTTGTGAACAAAACCATGAAAGGTGAATGTTGTCTTTATGCAATATGATTCTGAAGTTCTCTTTTATCTGTAATAAAGACAGAAATAATCTAAGAGCATTTTCACAAACATTTCAGTTTCTACAGATTGTCTGGTCCCTGACTTACAATGGCTTGTCTTAGGATTTTTCAACTTTACCATCTTGTGAAAGCAATAGGTTTCAATAGAAACTGTACTTAGAAACCTTAGAATTTTGCATTTTGTTCTTTTCCTGGGTTAGTGATATATGGTACATTGGCAGCCACAGCTCCCAGTCAGCCAAGTGATCGCAAGTGTAAAGAACCAGTACACTTAAAAACAACTATTCTTTACCCATACACCCATTCTGTTTTTCAGTTTCATTACAGTACTAAATTACATGAGATATTCAACACTTTATTATCAAATAGGCTTGTGTTGGATGATTTTGACCAACTATAGGCTCTTGTAAGTACTCTAATCTACTTAAGGTAGGCAAGATTAATATGTGATGTTCAGTAGATAGACATATTAAGTGCATTTTTTACTTATATTTTCAACTTACACTGGTTCTGGGGATGAATCCCATTTTAACACAAGGAAGATCTGCACTTTTATTATTTTGTTCTACATACATATTTGGGAAAAGCCTTGTAGATATAGGCATGAGAGAAAGTAAATATTATTATCTATCTCTTACTCCCTCCCTCCCTCACTCCATTCACTCACTCATCTTTCCCTTTCTTTCTTCCTTCTCTCTCTTCCTTCCTTCCCTTTCCTTTCCTTCCTTCTTTCTTTCTTTCTTTCTTCCTTCCTTCCTTCCTTCCTTGCTTGCTTTCTTTCTTTCTTTCTTTCTTTCTTTCTTTCTTTCTTTCTTTCTTTCTTTCTTTGCCTGCCTGCCTGCCTGCCTGCCTGCCTTCCTCTCAACCGTTTGTGGAACACCCATGGGAAAAATAAAAGCTTTTCTTTCTATTATAATGTCTTATATCTTTGGTAAGTATTTTATTTAAGAAAAATTTCCAACTCTTGTATTTGATGGAATTTTTAGACCAAATTGTAAAAAAAAAACAAACAAACCCCAAAACACAAGCAAACAAAAAACAATGTCCTATTGTGTCTGCCTTTGAATAGTAAAAACAGAATATGATCATGATGAGGATTGCAGAAGTTTAGATTAGAAGGAGATAATTGTTTTGCATATGACTTTGAATTCCTTGTGTATTCACATTGCTTTGTGTATTCATATTGCTTTTTTTTTCACCATCATAAAAATAAAAAGTAACTTTTATTTGCTTTTCAAGTTTTTATTTAAATTCAGTTAGTTGACATACAGAGAAACACTAGATTTGTGTGTAGAATTTTGTGATCCATCACCCACATACAACACCTGGTGCTCATTACAAGTGCCCTCTTTAATTCTCACCACCTATTTAACTCATCTCCCCACCCACCTACCCTCTGGTAACCATCACTTTTTTTCTCTATAGTTAATAGTCTGGTTCTTGGTTTGACTCTTTCTTTTATGCCCCCTCTGTTCATTTGTTTTGTTTCTTAAATTCCACAAATGAGGGAAAGCAGATGGTATTTGTCTTTCTCTTACTTATTTTGCTTAGTATAATACTCTCTAGCTCCATCCAGCTCATTGAAAATGGCAAGATTTCATTCTTTTTGATAGATGAGTAATATTCCATTGTATGTGTGTGTGTCTCTCTCTCTCTCTCTCTATATATATATATATATAAATACTGATTTGAAGGTATCCATGCACCTTGATGCTTATAGTAACATTATCTATCTATATATATATATACACATTTGTATATATGTATATATATGTATATATATACACACATATATATATATGCATTTGTATATATATTGTATATATATATGTATATGTATACATTTGGGCTCTTTCCATAATTTGGTTATTGTAGATAATGTTGCTATAAGCATCAAGGTGCATGGATACCTTTAAATCAGTATTTATATGTCTTTCAGCTAAATACCTAGTAATGCAACTGCTGGATTATAGGGTAGATCTACTTTTAAGTTTTTGAGAATCTTTAAACTGTTTATCAGAGTGAATGCACTAGTCTGCCTTTCCACCAACTGTGTAAAATTGTTCTTCTTTCTCTACTTCCTTGCCAAAACATGCTTTCTGAATTTTGTTCATTTTAGCCCTTCTGAGAGGTGTGAGATGATATCACATTGAAGTTTTGATTTGTATTTCCTGGATTATAAATGATATTGGGCATCTTTTCATGTGTCTGTTAGCCATTTATATGTCTTCTTTGGAAAATTGTCTATTCATGTCTTCTGCCCATTTCTTAACTGGGTTATTTGGTTTTTGGATGTTGAATTTGATAAGTTCTTTATAGATTTTGGGTATCAACTCTTTACTAGATATGTCATTTACAAATATCTTTTCCCATTCAGTATACTGTCTCTTAGTTGTGTTTGATTGTTTTCTTAACTGGAAGAAGCTTTTTGTTTTGATGAAGTCCCAATAGTTTATTTTTTCTTTTGTTTCCCTTGCCTCAGGAGACACATCTAATAAGAAGTTGCTACAGCTGATGCCAAAGAAGTTACTGCCTGTACTCTCTTCAAGGATTTTTATGGTTTCAGGTCTCACATTTAGGTCTTTGGTCCATTTTGAGTTTATTTTTGTGTGTGGTGTGAGAAAGTGGTCCAGTTTTGTTCTTTTGCATGTTCCTGTCCAATCTTTCCAACATCATTTGATGAAGAGACTGTCTTTTTTCCATTGAAGGATATGCTTTCCAGCTTTGTCAAAGATTAGTTGACCAGATAGTTTTGAGTCCATTTTTGTGTTTTCTATACTATTCTATTGATCTGGGTGTCTGTTTTTGTGCCAGAACCACACTTAGTTGCTACAGCTTTGTAATACAGCTTGAAGTCCATAATGGTGATCCCTCCAGCTTTGCTTTTTTTTCAGGATTGCTTTGGTTATTCAGGGTCTTTTGTGGTTCCATACGAATTTAGGGTAGTTTGTTCTAACTCTGTGGAAAATGCTGGTTTTATCTTGATAGGGATTGCATTAAATTTATAGATTGCTCTAGGTAGATAGACATTCTAACAGTATTTGTTCTTTCAACCCAAGGGTATGGGATTTTTTTTATTTCTTTATGCCCTCTGCAATTTCTTTCATTAGTGTTCTATTGTTTTCAGGGTACAGATATTTTACTTCTTTGATTAGATTATTCCAAGATATCTTACGGGTTTTGATGCACTTGTAACTAGGATCAATTCCTGGATTTATCTTTCTGCTTCTTCATTATTGGTGTATAGAAATGCAACAGATTTCTTTACTTTGATTTTATATCCCAATAATTTATTGAATTGGTGTATCACTTCTAGCAATTTTTTGGTGCAATCTCTCAGATTTACAATACAGAGTTTCACAGCATCTGCAGATACTGAAAGTTTGACCCCTCCTTGCCAATTTGAATGTCTTTTATTACTTTGTGATGTCTCATAGGTGAGGCTAGGGCATCCAGTACTATGTTTAATAACAGTGATTAGAATGAATATCCCTGTCTTGTTCCTGACCTTAGGGGAAAAGCTCTGTTTTTCCCCACTGAGGATGATATTAGCTGTGGGTTTATTCTATATGGCCTTGAGAAGCAACTTTTTTTTAAAGATTTTATTTATGTATTTGACAGACAGAGATCACAAGTAGGCAGAGAGGCAGGCAGAGAGAGGAGGAAGCAGGCTCCATGCAGAGCAGAGAGCCCGATGTGAGGCTCGATCCCAGGACCCTGGGATTATGACCTGAGCTGAAGGCAGGGGCTTTAACCCACTGAGCTACCCAGGCGCCCCCCGCCCCATTTTTAACATTTCACTTATTTATTTGACAGAGAAGGAAAGAGTGAGAAAGAACAAGCAGGTGGAGTGGCAGGCAGAGAGAGAGGGAGAAGCAGGTTCTCCAGTAAGCAGAGAGCCCAACATGGGGCTCAATCCCAGGACCACAGGATCATGAACTTAACTGAAGGCAGTGCTTAACCAACTGAGCCACCCAGGTGTCTCAAAAAGCAACTTTTAAAGAAGAAACATAATCTAATGGGAAATCTTGATTAAGATCTTTTAGTAGCATACCAAAATACAGACAGGCTCAGTATGTAAATACAAAGTCAGATCTTTTATAACATAAAGGTAATTTGAGAATGCATTTTCTCAATGCACATAAGATGCAAAATTCAAATTTATATGTCAGTTCATATTAAAAAAGAAGGGCATATAATAATTGAAACAAGAAAGGGTTATTCCACAAAGACATATCTTGACCTAACTTAGTAATATTTCTCTTTCTTTTAAGCTTTTATTTATCTGTTTGACAGAGAGAACATGAGGACAAGTAAGGGAGGGGACAAAGAGAGGGAGATGCAGGCTCTCCACTGAGCAGGAAGCCTGATGTGGGGCTCAAAACCGGGACCCTGGGATCATGACCTGGGCTGAAGGCAGATGCTTAACTGACAGACACCCAGGGTTCCACAGTATTTCTCTTGCTGGCTTAATTAAATAGTCACTATTTTGCATCAACCTGTTTAAGCAAACTTTACTTTGATCATAGCAAATGAGACAACCTCAAAATCATAACAACATATGAATAGTATAATTATGACTTTAATTAGAAAATCAGTAATTACTTAAATAAAATTCTAAAAATAGCCTTCAAAGTCCTTGGTATGTTTGTCACCAGTTTCACCAAGCTGAAAGTTCAGTTTTCATTACAATTCAAACCATAATTAAAATGTATCTGTTCTGGGGCTGCCTGGGTGGCTCAGTGGGTTAAGCCTCTGCCTTCGGCTCAGGTCATGATCTCAGGGTCCTGGGATCGAGTCCCACATCGGGCTCTCTGCTAGGCAGGGAGCCTGCTTCCTCCCCTCTCTCTCTCTCTCTCGCTCTACTTGTGATCTCTCTCTGTCAAATAAATAAAATATTTTAAAAAATGTATCTGTTCTGGATGTAATTTTGGAAGTGGAGAATGAATAGAACAGAGTTATTAAACAAACTGTTTGCATTTCATTTGTCTTCTTTTTGAAAATTTGATAGAAAAAAATGCAAATATTTTTAATGATTTTTTTTGTCTTGATTGCTCTTATTATTTTTTTTCATTAAGCTGTCATTGCACTTCAGATTAAATCATGCAATGTGGAATCTCTTACTTGAAATATGATCTGCAGTAACCCTAGGGAAACATCTCTGAAAGCAAACTTTAAACAGTAAGAAAGGTAAACTATTTAAATTGTGTTAGTATCTTAGCATTATATAAAACTAGTCAATAACAAGGTGATTGGTAGCAGAAGGCTCACAGAATCATGCCATCAAACTCAGTTCCTCCTCAGATCAAACATTTATTAACATACTCAACACAGTTCTTTTCTTCTGCACTCTTGAGCTTTGCAACTCTATGAAATGAAATTCGATGCTTGTATACATTCAACTCAAAGTTTAGCAGAGTGTGATTTTGGTAAAATAAATTAAAATATGAAATCAAGAGACATTTCTTCAATATTCAAGGTGGGGTATGAACCCTTTAAATTCAAGTTTACCCCAGAGAAGGTTAAACAGCTGAGATTTGAGCACTCACTCATTCCTAGGAAAACAGAATTCTGAAGTTGTCACCTATCCCTTTTTTCTAATTGTCACCCATCTCTTTCTTTTGATCTAACTTTGATTAAAGGTATTCAATGAAATACCTCATAAGAATCCCACTCATTGATACACTGAAAGCCTCATAAACAAAAAACATTCTTTGTATTCATGCAAAATATAAAAGTACTTTTTCTTCCTTAGCCAGGTATATGAGGCAGTTTGAGACTAATACCCCAACAACATTTTAGATACTCTAATCGTGAGGAAACATAAAGAAAATTAATTTGTAAATTATAGAGATTACACATGATATGGTACAAACTTTGTGGAAATGCTAGAATGTACATAATATAGACATTATGTGAATTTAATTTTTTTTCATTTATGTTTTAAAATAAACATTTTTATTCTTCTTTCATGGAAATGGTAGCCAAGAACACTGTCATATATATTATTTCTACCATATTATATATAACCAAAACGTAATTTATGGGTCCACTTGACTTGGTGATAGATAAATATTAAACATCTCCATCCTTCTGGTTAAATACATTGCATCACCCTTCTGTAAAACTTTATATCTTTACAGAATTTTTACCTTCACAGAGAATTGAGAGGAAAATGTATAGAGATTTTCTATATATTCTTTGCTTTTACATGCATAGCTTTCATCCCAAATCCATAGTTTACATTATAGTCCATTCTTAGTGATATACATTTTATGAGTTTGGACAAATTTGTACAGACGTGAGTCTATCATTACAATATTATACAGTATTTTCACTACCCTAAAAATCCTCTGTTCTCTACCTATTTATCTCCCTCAACCTGACACTGGTAACCACTGATCTTTTCACTGTCTCCATAGCTTAGCCTTTTCTGCAATGGGCCTTATGCATGTGCTCACTGGATAGAATGATGAACTTCTGAACTGGGCCAAACTACAACTTTTCCAAGGACTCTGCACGGACACCTGCAATTTATTATAAGAGAGAGCACAAGCAGGCGGAGTAGCAGGTAGAAGGAGAGGGAGAAGCAGGCTCCCCGCTGAGCAAGAAGCCTGCTGTGGGACTCAATCCCAGGACCTGGGATCATGACCTGAGCCGAAGCCAGTCACTTAACCAACTGAACCATTCAGATGCCCCAAACGTGTGTATTTCAATGGGCTAATTTCCTTACACACATGAATGATGTGAATATGTTGTTTAATCAGAGAGGGGAAAATGTTTTTAGTTACATATACCCTCTTACTAAACTTCAAATAGCACTCTCATGGGAGATTTTCTCTACTTTGGGGTGCTCCCCATTTCTCACACTAACGTTTAAGAGAATCTGGCAATCCTGAGTCACACCAAGCTCCAGACTGCTCATCATCTAGCATCACAGAAGGTATGCAAAAGAGAGGTAAAAACAAAGACTTCCACTTGAGAGGTATAATTTAGCAATCTAGAGTAAAGAAGGGAAGGCTTGTCATTTCTAAAGAGTATTGTACATATTTGTGTGTGTTGTTTTCCTAACTTGGGAGAAAATGTAAATAATATGATGCCATAAAATTATGAGTTTAGATACTTAAAATTTTATAAAAAGATAGAAGTATGGAAGTATAAAATAAAACATTATTTCCATTTTAAATTAAAAAAATATATATATTTATATATATATGTATATATATTTATATATATAAATATATATATTTATATATATATGAATAATATATATATCATTCATATAGTTGAAATCATGCAGTACGTAGCCCTTCCAGATTAGCTCTCACTTAGCAATATTTATTTAGAATTCACCCATGTCTTTTCATGACTTTATAGCTCATTTCTTTTTGGAGTTGAATAATACTCCAATACTTGTCTGGGTGTCCCATAGTTAGATTATCCACTCACCTACTTAAAGATATTCTGGTTGCTTTTGAGCTTTGGCAATTATGAATAAAGCTGCTATAGACATTTCTGTGTAGGCTTTTGTGTGGACATAAGTTTTTGGCTCCTTTAGGTAAATATCAAGGAGAATAATTACTGAATCATATAGTGAAAATATGTTTAGTTTTGTAAGAAAGTGTCAAATGCCTTACAGAGTAGCTATAACACTTTGCATTCCCATCAGAGATGAATGAGAGTTCCTGTTGCTCCACAATCTCATCAACATTTGATATTATCAGGGTTTTCTAAATATGTGATTCTTTTTCTTGTCACTTTGTCTTGAAAAATGCAAACTTAAATATATATTACTTATTTTCTTATATTTGGCAATTTCTCAGGTATTTTTTCTGATACTGTATTTACTTTAATTATAATCAATTACAGACAATATTTGCTGGATTTCAATTTTTAAAAATATGCTAACAACATTTGTTTGATACCTCAGGATATGTTTTATTTTAGAGATTATTTCTTACACGCTTAAAATTGTTCCCTGCTGCTGTTGAATGTTCTACAGATGTCCGTTAGGTTAAGTTGATTGAAAATACTGCTCAGATTGTCTATATTCTTACTGATTTTCTGACTGCTTTATCAATTACTGAGAAAGAAGCATGGAAATCTCCAAGTATAATTGTGTATTTATCTGGTTTTCATTTCACTTTCATATGTGTTTTGTTTCATAAATATTATAACTCTATTATTAGACAAATACACACTTAGGCTTATTATATATATTAATGGTAAATTTATTCCTTTTATGAAGTCTCTTTATATTCATAGAGTTCTGAAACCTATATCTTCTGATCTTGATATAGCCAGCTTCTCTGTCTTTAATAATCATATGGTCTATCTTTTTCCACTCTTGTTTTAAACTGTATGTCTTTTTTGGGTGATGTATTTGGGGATAATAAATAGCTAGGTCTTGATTTTTACATTAAATATCACAGTACTATCTTTAAGTTTGTAATCTATACCATTTAATTTAATGTAACTATTAATATAGTTGATTTAAATGTAACATTTTTTTCAGTTCTCTACTACTATTTGTTCCATCCATTGTGTGTTCTCTTTTTCTTTTTTTCCATCTTCTTTTAGATTATGTTTCATTTTATTTCATTTTATGTCAATGTTGGCTATGAAATTATACCCTTATTCTTTTTTTTTAAAGGTTTTATTTATTTGACAGAGAGAGAGATAACAAGTAGAGAGAGAGAGAGGAGGAAGCAGGACCCCTGCCTAGCAGAGAGCCCGATGTGGGACTCGATCCCAGGACCCTGAGATCATGACCTGAGCTGAAGGCAGAGGCTTAACCCACTGAGCCACCCAGGCAGCCCCTATACCGTTATTCTTAATATTATCTATATTACTTTTTATTTTCCCATTTTATGTTATTATCATCTGAGTAGATATACAACTTATGTCTACTTTGATTTATCACAGTTTATATTCAAATAATATTATACCATTCCATATATTATAAGAATCTTAAAACAGTATACTTTGAATTCTCCCATTCTTCATGGTATTGTCATGTATTTTACTTTTTCATGTATTACAAACTGCATAATATGTCACTTACTTTGTTTAAGACTCTCAATTGTCTTTTGGAATAAACAAAATAAGAACAAAATTTTTATTTATTTAAATCTGACTTCTTCATTTTTCTTCTTACGTATAAGCTTCTCTTTTGTATCATAAAGCTTTCTCTCTAAATTTCCTTTAACATATCTTATGGAATAATGTGATAGCAATGAATTCTTTTAGTTCTTTTTTTCCCTCCAAAAATATGTATTCTTTCTTAATTTTTGAAAGACAATTTTTCTGCTAATTAAGTTGTATTTTTTCTTTATAACTTTTAAGTTATTATTCCATCATCTTCTGGCTTGCATCATATCTGATTAGAAGATTGCTATAATTCTCATTTTTCATTTTTTTCTATAGTTTCTTTTTTTAAGATTTTATTTATTTATTTGACACAGAGAGTGCACAAGCAAGGGGAACAGCAGAGGGAGAGGGAGAAGCAGACTCCCTGCTGAGCAGGGAGCCTGATGTGGGGCTAGATCCTACGACCCAGGGATCATGACCTAAGCTGAAAGGGGACACTTAACTGATTGAGCTACCCAGGCGCCCCAGAAATATAGTTTCTATGTTTTGCTTATTTGTACTTTAAATTTTTATAGGTTTTTCTTTTCTTTTTATAAAAAAAATTATTTATTTATTTGACAGAGAGAGTAAGAGATCACAAGCAGGGAGAGCAGCCAAGGGAAAAAGAGAAGCAGGCTCCCTGCTGAGCATGGAGCCCAATGTGGGGCTCAATCACAGGACCTAAGCCTAAGGCAGATGCTTAACTGACTGAGCTGCCCAGGTGCCCTATAGCCTCTTCTCGGTGAAGGTTTGCCTCTTAAGCACCAGACTACTACAGAAGATTTCTCTCTGCCTTTATGATTCTACCTTCTCCTCACTACAGGTCCTCTTAAAATTTTGATCCAGAGCCTAGTGATATTCCTTGTTCTGAAAATACTGCCTATGCATTTTTTATTGCTTAGCTTTTAAATTTCTTCCTCTTGGGTATTTAATATCTAGAGAATATCTTTGGAAGGAGAGCCAATGTATATTTATTCTCAGTGATTCCAACTAGCTTAAGATATATGCATCATAAGAGTATAAGAAATTTTACTCTACTTTTTCAGACCAGCTTCCTTAATCCATTACCCATCACCTTCTCCCCACACACACAACCCAAAACATCACAAATGCTCCATAGAATAAACTTGTCATGTGTGGAAGCACTTCAGGTTCCATTCTGTCACATCAGCTTCTATAACTTCCAAAGGATCTGCTTCCATAACTTTCAAAAGATATTACTTTCTATTAGCACACTTCCTTCTGCTTATGGTAATCCTCAGCCTTGGGTCCAGGAAATAAAATAGGTATTAACAACTGTTAAATTTATAAGGAGTCTTCTTTCTCTGGAATTTTAGTTTATAGTCTTTATTTTACAACTTTGTATTTTTCAAAGTTGGTAAAATTTGATAAACTCAAAAGAATAAAACATATGTAAATCTAAGAAAATATATTAAGGTTAAAAGTCAAGAAAAATAGATATTTATTGCACTTGAATTCAGAGCCAGAAATACAAAACTAAAGAAATGATAATTATAAGACTGCTAAGAATGTGAGGTAAATCCCACAAAAGAGATGCCTAACTTTGAAAGACTGCATATAGCTTTCCCAGATAAAGGTTATTAGAAAAGATTATTTGAATTTATCTTCAAACTCTAGGCTAAAATACAATTGCAGAAAAAAAAAAGTGTCAGATTTAGAAGTCTGCCATCAGGAATTTTCTTAGGTTGATTCCAAGTTAATTGGGCTTCACACAAACTATAGTTTTAGCAGCATGGAGTTAGTGATTCTGCAATCACTTTTCAGTTTATGTGGGAATGTAACAAATTTTCCATGGAATTTAAGATATTATCCTCTTGAAAAAAAATGACATATTTTTTTAATCTTAAATTAGGCTCAATGGTTGGTTAAAAAACCCATGAGCAGTAGAAAAATGCCAGCTTTATGGTGGGACAGTGAGATGGCAAAGATTCTCAACAAATTAAGATAACTGAGTCTTATGTGTGAATGTTGGATCCTGAAACATTACCAGTTTTCCAGTTAGCATATATTGTCCAGTATTCAGGTTTAGGCTGCTGAGAATGCCTAACTGAAAATAGATCAAGGTGATATTTTTGAGAAATTATTTGCAGTCTATTACATAATAATTGTTCTCATAAATGTTATGGGTACTTTAAAATAAAGTGATCCATCATAGAATACCAAGTTTTTATTACATTTATTTATTTAACCATATATTCATTAGATATGTAATATCTACTATGTTCTTATTTAAATAATTTAATGTATCTGTCACATGCCTATAAAAATCATAATAGCAATTTTATTACATTCACTATTTACAACACTGGAGAAAACTGTCTATTACAGAAACTCAGAACAACTATGCCATTGTACAGATGTACATTGTCAGATCTGTTGTTACAATAAGGTCAGTCCTGGAGCCAAGCCATGATATTTTTGGCTTAAGATTATTGCCTGAGGCAATTCTATCTGACCAAATATAGTCACTCCACTACTGAAGGCCATTTCTTCCTAAAATAACCTCTGTATTCATAGTCTTTCCTCAATTAGTTTTCTTTGTAAAAGTCAACCTTCGTCTACTTTTTCATCTTACCAAAAACTTCTTGTCAGCACAAAAATTAAAAAGCAACAAAAGATAGAATATTATCTCCTGAGTCTGTGAGACCTTAGTATTATCATCTTTAAGTTAGATTATAAGGCAAATTAAGAAGAGTTTTTATTTTCCTATTCCTGATAAAAACATGTTGTGTGACACTAGTTAAATGAAGATAGAAATAAATATGTTATTTAATCGAGCCCCCTAAAGCATGTGATTTTTCTTTTCCATTCTGGTGTCTTTTTAACCATTTTCTTCCATTTAAAGTTTAAAAAATATTGTTTTTTGCACAGTTTTACTGCAAATAAAATCAAAATACATTTCTCAGAAATATTTATACCTATGTGTAAGATGCATCTATTCTAGTTTTCTACACAAAGCTCTTTTAAATACTTTTAGCTTTAAGAAATAATTGCAAAATGCTGCATTTTTGTCTTGTTTTGTTTATTCTTGCTTGTTTGTTATCCTAAATATCTTTCCCTAATATTTCAGGAGAAGAGTGGCAAGTGATCAAATTTAAGTTGTAGTTTATGTTTTAAACTATTTCAGAAAATTAAAAACTCAGACAATCAGTTGAGATGACAATGTGCATTAAAATGAAAATTTTTCAATGTCTGATTCCTTTTTTTTCATTAAAACATTCATAGAGATTAACTATATTATGAGGTTTAATGCTAGCTGTGGGTGATTTTAAAATGTTACTTTAAATGTTGTCAAGATTTTCTTGAGGAATGAGGTGACTTTGCTTGGGAATATGACTTGACAAGCTCACCTTGGAGTTGGAAATCTTTCCAGGCATAGGGGTCAGCCCATTCCAGATTGTAGAGGGGGAAAAAGAACTAGTATAGCAGCAATGTTCCTCCCTCTATGATGAAATGATAAGAAGAATTAAAGCTATTTTTGATTTCCAGTTGTGTGTTACTCTGATCCTCAGAAACAGATACTCTGTGTGTATAGATACTCTCAGAAGAGAGGTGTTGCACCATAATTTTAACAAGGGAAGTTTAATAGAAATAATTTTAACTATAACAAGGAATTGGAATAAGAGAGACTAAGTAGAATAGAGAAATTTAAAGCATGTAAAGCTAGTACTAAACATAAAAAACAACCACTACCCCAGGGCTGAGATAAGGAATCCAAAAAAGATAATCCCATTTCCAGTGTTTGAGATCTTGACTTCGTTGGAGAAACCAAGGTCATGATTTTCTTAGTAACAGAGACATTGTTATAGTGTTATTCTGGAAAACTTGCTATAGATCTGCCTTCTGGAGTTTGCTAGAAAGTCCTCCTTTAGGATACTAGGGAAAGATGTTTATAAAGAGAGGAGGTGTCACACTACAGACATTCTGATTATAAAACTTCCCTAAGGGAAGATATTAGGGATAACTGCTGAGTGCTAGGTGCTTCTGGTCATGGTGCAACTTAGCAGCCAGGAGTCTGAGAAGTTGTGAGCACTGCAAGAAACTGATCCTGAAGGAACCTGAACAGAGAAGTCTGTCAGATGAGCGCATGGAATCAGGAAGCAAACACCATTCGTCCTGCTATGTTGTGTGTGTGTGTGTGTCCTCCACTGCCAAGCTTAACATCATGCCAGTTATAAGGGTATCTAAAGGACCTAGATCCATTTTTGCAGATGAAGAAGTTAACAAACTGATAAAAAATAAATTGATAATTGCCAAATGTGATTAAATTGCAAGGATTTTATTAGTGGAAAATGCTGTGTGATAGACTACAGGGAGGGAGGCAAGTGAAACTGGGGGAGCTATCTGACCAAAATAAAAGACTGAACTGTATGAAGGAGAGAGAGAGAGAAACTTGTAAAAGTATGCTAGAATACTATACAAGAAAATTCAACAAAGACGTTAAGGTGTCTTCTAGCCAAAATTGGCCATCAGAGGAGTCCCATATCTGCCAAAAACAGGCCTGACAGTAAAACTGCTTAATTGATTGATGCTCAGACAAACAATGGAAACACTCACTGAAAATGTGGAAGCAAACATGGCAATAGAGTTTAGAATGTGATAGTTTAGACTTTAGTCAAACATTTTCTAAATTTTGAGATTTGCAAGTATATTCTCATGGATAACACAAGCTACAGTATAATTATAATCTCCTAAACAAATATTGGTAAAAAATCACTGTATTCATGAATCTTGTTTGAGACAGAAAGGTAGAAGTAGGATTATAGGTAGAAATAGAAGGAGAAGAAAGAGGTAACCTAGATATAGAATAGAAATGGAGGTAGAAATAGAAAAAGTATGGGAGAGAGAGACAGATTGAGTGGGAGAGAGTGGAAGGGACAGAGAAAAAGAAGAAAGAGAAGAAAAAGGGAAAGAGAGTTGTTGAAATCCATATCTAGAATCATATGAAGCATGGAGATGTGAGTTATTAAAAGAACCCAAGAGATAAAGAGTCTATTAGAATATTTGCAAAATCATCCCCCAACTTGGGAAATATGAGGAAATTTGGGGGAATGTACTGGGCTTCCATTCACAGAATGAAGAGGGTATGATCAGACTATATGAAATGTGCTCTGTAAAAAGTGAAATAATCTTTGAATTCTTATTGTCTTATTTTATAAAAGAGAAATTTTAATCTCTCAATCATTTATTTTTTTTTCAACACTATGTAATCTTTGCCATGTCATACTCACTAATGTTGGCAAATAGATATTTCTACTGCAGACTTTACCTACTCATGTGTCTTGGATGAAGTTGATTGTTTTCTGCTGATATTTTGTGAACACATTGTTGACATCTGGAAATGCAATATAATGTCTTCCTAGCTATCTTAATTTAATAAAGATGTTTAAAGATTTAAATAGAATATGCGCATCTGGGTGGGTTAGGAGGTTAAGTGTTTACCTTCGGCTCAGGTCATGTTCTACCTCACATTGGGCTCACTGCTCAGGAAGGAGCCTTCTTCTCCTTCTCCCCCTGCCACTACCCCTGCTTGTGCTCTCTTGCTTGCTCTATCTGTCCCCCAAAATAAATAAATAATCTTTTTTTTTTAAAGATAGAATAAAGAAACATAATTATATTTAAGGGGAGCTTGGGTGGCTCAGATGGTTAAGTGGGCCAAGCCCCATATCAGGCTCCCAGCTCAGCAGGGAGTCTACTTCTCCCTCTGCCTCTACCTCTCTCCCCTGCTTATGCTCGCTCTCTCTCTCTCTCTCTCTCTCTGTGTGTCTGTTTCTCTCTCAAATGAATTAGTAGAATCTTTAAAAAATATATATACTTAAATGGGAATAAACACAATAAATGCATTTACCTCTGTGATCTTCAGTACCCATCACCATCAAGTGTTACTGTAAACTTACATTGTTTGAACATAATGTTTATAGGTGAAGGGAAAAATATAAATAATGACATTAATAACATTTCCCCTTCAAGTCCTGAATATTGCTTTATTTGTTTCCTCTTCTGAAATCTCTTTGAAATGTGTGACTATATCTTTTAAACTAGTAGTATAATACCACATTACATGTCAGTGAAATTCAAAGTAAGATTGCCTAAAGAAACACTTGCATTTCCTTTGAGTATGTAATTTTTTTTTCTTTTTTGTCTAAAGCATTCTTTTCAAATGACAAGTGATTGTAAAAGTAATGGGTAACAGGGAAATAAAATTTGAGGATATAACCAAATATTTGAAGGTAAAGAAATAAATATATAACTGCTCAAAAATGCCAGCTAGGTAAAGACAAGGTAGGTCCCAAGTAAAATATACTTGAATGCCATCAAGAAACTTTGGCCTAAACCAGATTTGCCAAATTAATTTTTAATGTCTTAATGCTCTATTTCCTATGTCACCTTTACTGCTCACTATTTTAAGCAGCATATGCATGTGAATTGACATCCAAAACTGTGACAAGGATTAAGACAGACAGTAGTTTTTACATTTTATATTTTATATTTTGTTATTTTGTGCCATTATGAATAGAGGATACCATAGTAAAATTATGATTCTTTCCCAGATGAAACAGAAATTTATAGCTACATTTTTTTTTTTCCAGAAAAGAAGTAAGAGTAAAAGAGATGAAGCACAACTACTTCTTTATCAGTTCAGATATCCTTTGTAAAAGAAATTACATTTCTGGCTAAAGCCCTCTCAAGTCTGATTAGATTTAAAACAATTTCACAAAAACATTATCAGAATCTAAAATATGACAAAAAAACACCTGTAGTAAAATACTATGACCTCTACCTGGTTACCTTGTAAACTCTCCAATTACATGGACATATTCATTTATCTCTTCTATGCACTTCAGGAATATTATAAATAAATATCAAATGTATTCCCAATTGTGCATCTCTCTGAGTCAATTTGATATGCACATCTATTCAGTTATTTTTGGTATATACTGGTAACCACCATTCTCAGTCAAATTTTGCCATGCTTAAAGACATTTATTAGCAAACAGGGAACTAAGTACTCATACATTCCAGCTTTGTACATTTCAGTATCTAAAACATTCTGTGTGAAAGGTTCATTTAGGGAAAATGTGATGAAATTTCAGAGGTAGGTTTAGGCAAATCTCATTTAAATCCAACCCAAGAAGAATTTTGATGCATCAGTGGGAATATAAAAAAAATCAAGAGTGCCATTCTGAAGGATACAAGCTATATAGGTTTCTAGATCCTTCAACTTGCTTTTTAATAGGTAACATATTATTTAAAAATAGCTGAGCCAATTCACATATCTTGATTTCTTTCCATTAATAAAAGGTATTGTATAATAGCTGATTTCCTAATTAACAAAGTGCTAACTTTAGGGGCACCTGAGAGGCTCAGTGGGTTAAAGCCTCTGCCTTTGGCTCAGGTCATGATCCCAGGATCCTGGGATCGAGCCCGGCATTGGGCTTTCTGCTCAGTGGGGGGCCTGCTTCCCTTCCTCTCTCTCTGCCTGCCTCTGCCTACTTGTGATCTCTGTCTGTCAAATAAATAAAATCTTAAAAAAAAAAGCTGCTAACTTTAACAATAAAAAACAATTTCTTCCTGTGCTTAAAATATACAAACAAGAATAAACAAATAAATAAACAAATATTCAGAAAAAGGCAGGTAGGTGTAGGACAAAAAAGATCAATTTGTTTTATTGACAAAATTGTGTGGAAACCTCATTACTTTTATAAAATAAACACAGCTCTTTGTGAAAGTATGGATCTGAATATACTCACATATTTACTCATTATCATACACTGTCAAATTTGAGCTAATCACTCAAGAGCCTTTGAACTGAGACTTAGTTAAAATCATAAGGATTAAAGTTTGGTGAAAAATCAAATAAGGGTATATGTTTGAAAGTCTAGTGATTTAGATGAATGAACTTTATAGATAATCTCTATGTACAAATGTTAAAAAAGTAAAATCATCTTGGTTTTATGAAGTATATTCATAGCAATGAATAGCATGAAAGTCTAAATATGGCCTTTAAGGAAGGTTCACCTTGCCTCCTCTCTCTCTGAGACTGAACCTATGGTCTCATGGAAGATTCTCAATGACCAGCTGAATGAGGAAAACCAAATGAAACTAGTTGACAGTATGCTGCCACCACCGGAAAGTTGTTAGTTTAACACTATTCCCATAATTTGGGATGATCCCAAGAAATAGTGTTGGAAGGAAAGATTGTCAATCAGCAGAACTTTAAACACTGTACATGTGTTATTATTGTTATTTTATTTTTACTTTTGGTTTTATTTTGCAGAGAAGAAAGTAGCCAAAAGTATAAATTTAAAGTGATTCATGGACACTGAATCAGTGGCTGATTCTAGGACTATATGGTTAAGGACTTCAAACATATACACACCATTGGAGCTCTATAGATAAAGATATTGGCAAGAGAAGAATATAGGTAAGATCATTAAATGAGCAAAAAGTATGATCTGTGACTTTTATGAATACCCACCAAACAGCAACTTCAGCAGGGGAAGATCTTAATGAAAGGTAATAGGACATGACACCCCAAAATATGTTATCATAGTATCTTATCTTGAACTGTAGACAAACACACACACACACACACACACACACAAATGGCAAATGCAGGGAGAGGCTTTATCTGAAGACAAATCCTCCAAAAGGATCTCATTTGCCATAAATCCTTTCCCCTAAAAGTTTAATCAACCAGAGAAGATTGATTCTTATAAGAGTAAAGGAGACTAGAAGTCCATACCACATCTAGACAAACTTTGTCACAAACTATCAAATCTCCCATGTGTTCTAAGGGTCCATTCATCTTTCCTAAAAATCATTTGCTCTCCCCTAAGAGGCCTATATCCATCTTCGTCTTTCCCTGTTAAGATGGTGTTTTAGCCTAAATTCTAAAGTCACCTCTTTGGATACACATTTTTGACTATTTCCTAGATATCTATATCTATATCTTTATATCTATATCTATATCTATATCTATATCTATCTATATATCTATATCATATATATATATACACACACATATATGTGTATATATGTATATATGTGTATATATACATGTATATATACGTATATATACATGTATATATACACATATATATCAGATTTATCTATTTTTACTTGAGAGAGAGTGTGGATGGGTAAAGAGGGGCAGAGGGAAAGGAAGAGAATCTCAAGCAGACTCCCCACTGAGTGAGGAGCCTGCCAAGGAGCTCAATCTCACAATCTTGAGATCATGACCTGAGCCAAAATCAAGAGTGGATGCTTAACCCACTGAGCCATCCAGGCAGCCTCAAGAGATAAACATATTAATAAACTTTTGTTTGCTTTTCTCTTGTTAATTGGTCTTTTATTACAAGAATCTCAGCCAAGATCTTAGAAGGTTAGAGAGAAAGCTATTTTTTCTCCCTTTTATTAATAATTAGGTAAATAAAATGAGCTGTTCTTGAGATAGTAGCAATCCTAAACTTGTTTATGAACAAAGGGGTCATGATGACAAGAATGGATTTTAAGCCTGAGGTTAACCACATATGTTTTACTCACCAAGGCAATCTGGCTATGGCCATTGCTGAGTGCCAAGCCTATCAGCAGCAGATAGCAATGCTGAACATGTGTTCCAATACCACTCACATAAGGGGCCAGCCACTCAGCTATCATGGAAGGAGAAACAATTTGTTAGCACTGGAATAAACCATGTGGATTGTCTTCTGGCCCCTAACCACCATCAGTGGGCTTATAGAATATCTAACTTGCAGTGTGTTTCCTCATATAAGTCTTCTGACAAGAGATTGACTTAATTGAATTCACTCATCTGAAAATACTTCACCTGATTTTGTGATTGTTTCATTTGGAAAGTAAATGTGACTAAAACAGTTATGTAGGAAGTCCAAGTTGACAAGAAGTAGGCTGTGGTGACTTAGATTCCCAGGTCTTAATTAAACCAGAACTCCCAAGTACCCAAAGGCTCCTTCTTGTATTCTACCATGTTAGGATTGGCCAAAATATGAATTCTTATGGTATTTGATCTGTGAGAGTAAAGCAGTAATTATTACTTCCTGAAGGTTGTCATGGTTAGAAATGGCAGACAGTTACAAAAATGTTATTGAGTGACAGCTTGTTCTCACTCTATTCCATCTCATTTTTAACTCCTCTTTCTGCTGAATGAACCCCACTGAGTAACTGATCCCAAGGTCCATCATTATATATACATTAAACTACAAATCCAAAGAGTCAACAGCTCCCAATAAATATTACCAGTTTGCTCTTCCTTGTCATACTTTGACAGTTGGCCATCCTTGGGTTTTCAGATTAGTTAGTTTGGTGACTCTCTGTTCTTACAGGGTCTCTTTCTGGGGTTTATTCCACCAGCTTTACCTTATCCCATAACTTTCAGTTGTTCTGCCATTGAATCCTGACTGGAACCTCCATTGTCATGACTGATCCAGGTGAGAATTATAAATGTATGTTAAACTATTAGTGATGGGTTATTTCCTCCCCCTCTCCTCCCAATGGTCTCTAACTGTAAAATCACAGATTACTTTCTATTCATTGCCACCCAACAGGGAAAGATCTGTTTTGCCCTGTGAAATTGATCTGATTTAGTATTATTAGTATTAAAAAACAATAAATTCTGTCATAAGATATGACTTTGTACATACACATACACACACACATGTATGTACATATCACAACTTAGAAGTACAATACATAAATTTTGAAGAAAAAGATTTGTCAAATCTATGCTTACTCCTAATTGCAAATCAAACATCTTCCTAATTTAAAGTGTGTGTGTGCTCCATGTGCATATGCTGATGAGTTTATTGTTCTGTTTCTTTTTTACTCTGGAAGTATTGATCCCAGCCATGCACCTTGTACTCCGGTGAACTTCTGAAAGGCAGATGGAACACTAGGTCTCCAGGAAGGAGGTGACTTTGCTAGCTTCTTCGTGGGAATCTTCTTAGATGACCCCAGTGGCCTCTGCTTCAAGTTTCACCGGCTCATATTGTAACTTTTTCTGAGACGTCATAGTCTAGAAGCATAGAGGAAGAATTTCCTTGTCAGTGTGTAAAAGAAATAACTGGGATATCAAATTAATTTCCTTTCTTTTGAGAAAGAAAATGTTCTAGTTATATCAATTAGATAAATGTAAAAAGGCTTCTAAGAAAATAGAAAATAGCAAAAGGGAAGTCTGGCAAGATGGCGGAAAAGTAGCAGGCTGAGATGACATCAGGTAGCAAATATCAGCTAGATAGCTTATCAAAACATTCTGAACACCTACAAATCCAACAGAAGATCAAAGAGAAGAAGAGCAGCAATTCTAGAAACAGAAAATAGACCACTTTCTGAAAGGTAGGATTGGCGGAGAAGTGAATCCAAAGCGACAGGAAGATAGACCACAGGGGGAGGGTCTGGCTCCCAGTAAGTGGTGGAGCAATGGAGCCCAAAATCAGGACTTTTAAAAGTCTGCTCCACTGAGGGACATGGCTCCAGAGGCTAAACCGGGGTGAAGTGCATGTGGGGACAGCATGGCCCCAGGTCCTGTGGGGTCAGAGAAGGATCGGGGTTGTCTGGGTGTCACAGAGCTCGCAGGTATTAGAGTGGGAAAGCTGGCTACAGAGACAGAGCCGAGAAGTGAGCTTCAACTCGGGGTTACCTTGAAGCATAATCCATGGCACAGGCCACTGCTCTGTGGGTCCCACAAGATCCAGGGAGACCTCCCACCCCCGGAAGAGCTCAGGGATCTGTGGGGTTCAGTGACTCCAGGTGGAGATGTGTGCCAGAGACAGAGTTTCTTGTTCACAGGCTGGGTGAGCTTGGAGTGTAGCCAGAGGCCAGGGAGATGGGAGTGATTGAGCACTTTTCTCAGAGGGTGCACTGAGGAGTGGGGCCCCAAGCTCTCAGCTTCTCCAGTCCAGAGATTGGGAGGCCACCATTTTCATTCCCATCCTCCAGAGCTCTATAGAAAGCGTTCAGGGAACAAAAGCTCCCAGAAGTGAACCCAAGCAGATTACATAGCCTGGCCCCTGGTAAGGGTGGTGCAATTCTGGCTGGGGCAAAGACACTTAAGAATCACTACAACAGGCCCCTGCCCCAGTAGATCAACAAGAAATCCAGCCAAGACCAAGTTCACTTACCAAAGAGAACAGCGGAACTCCAGAGGGGAGAAAGCAAAGCATGGAATTCATGGCTTTCTCCCCATGAATTTTTAGTTTTGCAAAGTTAATTATTTTTTATTTTTATTTTTTTGTGTGTGATATAGGCACTCAATAACTTTTTATGGAAGAAATGAAATAAGTTGTCACAAAATCAACATTGCACTCACAATCACTATTAACACTACTGTCTTTACTGCTATCATTGTGATGAACACTATCTCAACTTTCAAATGTAATTTCATTTAAAAAAAATTTCAACTGGTGATATTTTGGACATAGTGCTGATGCCCTGGAGAACGTGATTACTTTTTTTTTTTTTTAAATAAACATATAATGTATTTTTATCCGCAGGGGTACAGGTCTGTGAATCGCAAGGTTTACACACTTCAGAGCACTCACCATAGCACATAACCTACCCAATGTCCACAACCCCATCCCCCTCTCCCAACCACCCTCCCCCCAGCAACCCTCAGTTTGTTTTGTGAGATTAAGAGTCACTTATGGTTTGTCTCCCTCCCGATCCCATCTTGTTTTATTTATTCTTCTCCTACCACTCTAACCCACCACGTTGAATCTCCACTTCCTCCTATCAGGGAGATCATATGATAGTTGACTTTCTCCAATTGACTTATTTCACTAAGCATGATACCCTCTAGTTCCATCCACATCATCGCAAATGGCAAGATTTCATTTTTTTTGATGGCTGCATAGTATTCCATTGTATATATATACCACTTCTTCTTTATCCATTCATCTGTTGATAGACATTTAGGTTCTTTCCATAGTTTGGCTTTGTGGACATTGCTGCTATAAACAGTCGGGTGCACGTGCCTCTTCAAATCACTACATTTGTATCTTTAGGATAAATACACAGTAGTGCAATTGCTGGGTCATAGGGTAGTTCTACTTTCAACTTTTTGAAGAAACTCCATGCTGTTTTCCAGAGTGGTTGCACCAGCTTGCATTCCCATCAACAGTGTAGGAGGGTTCCCCTTTCTCTGCATCCTCGCCAGCATCTGTCATTTCCTGACTTGTTAATTTTAACCATTCTGACTGGTGTGAGGTGGTATCTCATTGTGGTTTTGATTGGTATTTCCCTGATGCCGAGTGATATGGAGCACTTTTTCATGTGTCTGTTGGCCATCTGGATGTCTTCTTTGCAGAAATGTCTTCTGCCCAATTCTTGTTTGGATTATTTGTTCTTTGGGTGTAGAGTTTGCTAAGTTCTTTATAGATTTTGGATACTAGCCCTTTATCTGATATGTCCTTTGCAAATATCATCTCCCATTCTGTCACTTGTCTTTTGGTGTTGTTAACTGTTTCCTTTGCTGTGCAAAAGTTTTTGATCTTGATGAAATCCCAATAGCTCATTTTTGCCCTTGCTTCGGTCCTACAAAGACGTTGCTGTGGCTGAGGTCAAAGAGATTGCTTCCTGTGTTCTCCTCAAGGATTTGGATGGATTCCTTTCTCACATTGAGGTCCTTCATCCATTTTGAGTCTATTTTCGTGTGTGGTGTGAGGAAATGGTCCATTTTCATTTTTCTGCATGTGGCTGTCCAATTTTCCCAACACCATTTATTGAAGAGGCTGTCTTGTTTCCATTGGACATTCTTTCCTGCTTTGTCAAAGATTAGTTGACCATAGAGTTGAGGGTCTATTTCTGGGCTCTCTATTCTGTTCCATTGATCTATGTGTCTGTTTTTGTGCCAGTACCATGCTGTCTTGATGATGACAGCTTTGTAATAGAGCTTGAAGTCCGGAATTGTGATGCCACCAACTTTGGCTTTCTTTTTCAATAGTCCTTTGACTATTCGAGGTCTTTTCTGGTTCCATATAAATTTTAGGATTATTTGTTCCATTACTTTGAAAAAAATGGGTGGGATTATGATAGGGGTTGCATTAAATGTGTAGATTGATTTAGGTAGCATAGACATATTGACAATATTTGTTCTTCCAATCCAGGAGCATGGAACATTTTTCCATTTCTTTGTGTCTTCCTCAATTTCTTTCATGAGTACTTTATAGTTTTCTGAGTATAGATTCTTAGCCTCTTTGGTTAGGTTTATTCCCAGGTATCTTATAGTTTTGGGTGCAATTGTAAATGGGATGGACTCCTTCATTTCTCTTTCTTCTGTCTTGTTGTTGGTGTAGAGAAATGCAACTGATTTCTGTGCATTGATTTTAATCCTGACACTTTACTAAATTCCTGTACAAGTTCTAGCAGTTTTGGAGTGGAGCCTTTTGGGTTTTCCACATATAATATCATATCATTTGCGAAGAGTGATAGTTTGACTTCTTTGCCGATTTGGATGCCTTTAATTTCCTTTTGTTGTCTGATTGCTGAGGCTAGGACTTCTAGTACTATGTTGAATAGCAGTGGTGATAACGGACATCCCTGTCGTGTTCCTGACCTTAGTGGAAAAGCTTTCAGTTTTTCTCCATTGAGAATGATATTTGTGGTGGGTTTTTCACAGATGGCTTTGATGATATTGAGGTATGTGCTCTCTGTCCCTACACTTTGAAGAGTTTTGATCAGGAAGGGATGCTGTACTTTGTCAAATGCTTTTCCAGCATCTATGGAGAGTATCATATGGTTCTTGTTCTTTCTTTTATTAATGTGTTGTATCACATTGATTGGTTTGTGGATGTTGAACCAAACTTGCAGCCCTGGAATAAATCCCACTTGGTCGTGGTGAATAATCCTTTTAATGTACTGTTGAATACTATTGGCCAGTATTTTGGTGAGAATTTTTGCATCTGTGTTCATCAAGGCTATTGGTCTGTAATTCTCTTTTTTGATGGGATCCTTGTCTGGTTTTGGGATCAAGGTGATGCTGGCCTCATACAATGAGTTTGGAAGTTTTCCTTCCATTTCTATTTTTTGGAACAGTTTCTGGAGAATAGGAATTAGTTCTTCTTTAAATGTTTGGTAGAATTCCCCTTGGGAACCGTCTGGCCCTGGGCTTTTGTTCTTTTGGAGATTTTGGATGACTGTTTCAATCTCCTTACTGGTTATGGGTCTGTTCAGGCTTTCTATTTCTTCCTGGTTCAGTTGTGGTAGTTTATATGTCTCTAGGAATGCATCCATTTCTTCCAGATTGTCAAATTTGTTGGTGTAGTGTTGCTCCTAATATATTCTTATAATTGTTTTTATTTCTTTGGTGTTTGTTGTGATCTCTCCTCTTTCATTCATGATTTTATTTATTTGGGTCCTTTCTCTTTTCTTTTTAATAGGTCTGGCCAGGGGTTTATCAATCTTATTAATTCTTTCAAAGAACCAGCTCCTAGTTTTGTTGATTTGTTCTATTGTTTTTTTGGTTTCTATTTCATTGATTTCTGCTCTGATCTTTATTATTTCTCTTCTCCTGCTGGGTGTAGGCTTTCTTACTTGTTCTTTCTCCAGCTCCTTTAGGTGTAGGGTTCGGTTGTGTATTTGGACCTTTCTTGTTTCTGAGAAAGGCTTGTACCACTATATATTTTCCTCTCAGGACTGCCTTTGATGTGTCCCACAGATTTTGAACCATTGTGTTTTCATTATCCTTTGTTTCCATGAATTTTTTCAATTCTTCTTTAATTTCCTGGTTGACCCATTCATTCTTTAGAAGGATGCTGTTTGGTCTCCATGTATTTGGGTTCTTTCCAACTTTCCTCTTGTGATTGAGTTCTAGTTTCAGAGCATCATGGTCTGAAAATATGCAAGGAATGATCCCAATTTTTTGATACTGGTTGACACCTGATTTATGACCAAGGATGTAATCTATTCTGGAGAATGTTCCATGTGCACTAGAGAAGAATGGGTATTCTGTTGCTTTGGGATGGAATGTTCTGAATATATCTGTGATATCCATCTGGTCCAATGTGTCATTTAAGGCCTTTATTTCCTTGTTGATCTTTTGCTTAGATGATCTGTCCATTTCAGTGAGGGGAGTGTTAAAGTCCCCTACAATTTTTGTATTATGGTCAATGTGTTTATTTGATTTTGTTATTAATTGGTTTATATAGTTGGCTGCTCCCATGTTAGGGGCATAGATATTTAAAATTGTTAGATCTTCTTGTTGGACAGACCCTTTGAGTATGATATTGTGTCCTTCCTCATCTCTTATTATAGTCTTTGTCTTAAAATCTAATTGATCTGATATAAGGATTGCTACCTCACCTTTTTTCTGATGTCCATCAGCATGGTAAATTGTTTTCCACCCCCTCACTTTAAATATGGAGGTGTCTTTGCCTCTAAAATGAGTTTCTTGTAGACAGTATAATTTTTTTTTCTAATCCATTCTGATACCCTGTATCTTTTGATTGGAGCATTTAGCCCATTTACATTCAGGGTAAC
>NW_019154087.1:52081703-52219984 GCF_002288905.1 Enhydra lutris kenyoni | reverse complement strand
GTTACCCTGAATGTAAATGGGCTAAATGCTCCAATCAAAAGATACAGGGTATCAGTGGATAAAAAAAACAAAACCCATCAATATGTTGCTTATGTTACTATTGCTTAATTGCAAAGAATCCATAAATCATACACATAATTCCACCATTTTGTGCATCATCATCTCACCATGAGTTGTACATGATGGTTTTTATCTCCCCATGAAGAAGATATTTGTAAAAACATATTGAAATGTCTCTTCATTATTTTGCATATTTTTTATAACAGGGACTTATGATAGGTCCTAGAAACATTCTGTTAAGGCTCGGTGAAAATGGGTTGTTTGGTTCATAAGGAAATCATCAATCTGAGGAACAATTTTGTTAAGGTTTTACTAAAAGCAATGCTTCATATGCTCTAACAATATAAATTTTGTCCTTAACAGGATGATGCTGCCATAGAGAAACAAATGTGATTGTCAAAGCATGTGTTTTTGCCATCAAAAACATATAACTGAATTCTTTAGAGTCTGTACAATGTTATTGTACATGGACTTTTGTTCTGTCTCTTTTTTAGTATAGGAGTGTCTTTCAAAGGTTTGTAGCTGAAGGTAGATATATTTCCTTGAGCATTTCTTTTTTTCCCATTTTTTCAGCCAATTAGCTGAATGAAATAGTTGCCAAAGTTTGAATTTTTGTGATGATGAATTAAAGGGATATGAAGGGTGATATTATTAAAAAAATGATTAAAATAGACTTCCAAAAAGTTTACAAATTAACAACATAAAGATCTGGAAGAGATAGATAGTAGAGGAGGGGGAAAAAATCCACAACAAACCCTAAAGACAGAACTGATGAGAAAATTTGGTTACTTAAAGAGGAAGAAATTCAGGAGCAGCAGTAAGGCCAAGAGAACTGTGAATATGAAGATTAAAAAGTATTACTGAATATTAAGAATTGGATTGTTCTGAGTGCTCACAAGAAAGGCAGTAAAGCTTTGAAATAACTTATAATTTATCATTTTTACTTTTTGTTATTAGACTTTGTTTCATTATGTGTAAATTTACACAGAGACTGAGACATAGGAATCTCCATATTTTATTATAGATTCATGACCCAAAAAACTCAATAAGAGTAAAACCTGAAATTTATAGAGTTTAGACAACTGGACTTTAATTTTGAAGCTAAAGAACATTAAAAACAATATAATTGACATGATCGCTTATTTTCTTTTTAAATATAACTAAGAGAAAAGCTATTGATAAAAATCTCTCTCTCAGGAGCCTGGGTGGCTCAGTTAGTTAAGTGACCGACTTCAGCTCAGGTCATGATCCTGGAGTCTCGGGATTGAGTCCTGCATCGGGCTTCTTGCTTGGCGGGGAGTCTGCTTCTCCCTCTGACCCTCCCTCTTCTCATGCTCTCTCTCTCATTCTCTCTCCCAAATAAATAAAATCTTTAAAAAAAACCTCTCTCTCTTTCTCGGTTTAATGTCATGTCTGTAAAGTTATCATAAAAAGGTGTTGTCATTCTGATGCAGAAAACTGATGACATATTTATGTTTTTAATATTATAATGACCTTTGAAAGAACATGCTCCTAAGGAATATTCATGCATATCTATTTTCTCTTTTGAGAAATCCACATCAACTTACAGAACACCTTTAAGATGTTTATTTAAGTTCTGCCTAGTAATCAGAATTTCCTACAAGCAAAAGCCAGGTTATAACTATCTTTTCATACAATTTTTCTTGAGTAAGTTTAATATATCTGGAACAAGCTTAAGCATAGTAATATTTTTCTTGCAAATTCCTGCCAAGAAAAAGTATTAACTATTTTTATTGAACTGTAGTAGGAAAGTAAACTATTTGTCAGGAATCATAGTAACTAAAATATATGTTTATCAAAATATTTTTGAGATGGTATTGCTATTAGAATTTTTTTCATCTCAGAAATATTATAAGATATTCATTTTATGATGAAGTTACATATGCGGTGAATAAATATGTTTGCTTAATCTTCTTTTTATTTGTTTACACTTATTGAAATAAAAACATAGTAGCTGAAGGTATGGGATGATGAGAATTTTCTTGTGTGAATGCTATTGGTTAAGTTGGTTCAGTTTTTACTTCCTTCAGACATACAATTCCAAAGTCACCTAACTAGTCACATAAGATAACATACTCAATCCATCTTTTACTGTCCTCTTTATTCTCTGTGGTTTTATCTCGAACACATTTAATATGTATTTATGTTTTGAATAACCTGAGGTTACAAGTTCCATAATATCAAAGATTTCTCATGTTTTGCTCATTCATTTATCACCACACCTAGTAAAAAGATCTTCAGCTCAACAAACCACTTTTGGATGAACAGAAAAATGAGGTTGTATCTAGCTTAAAATCAGCAGAAAAATTGGATTTATGTTTGAAATAATAATATGAGAAAACTGAACCAGAATAAAAACATAGGTATGGAGAGATGACATTCTGACAACTTAACTAAGCAAACCCAAGTACATTCTCTTTCTCTCTTTTTGTCCAAAACTTAATATATAAATACAGACAAATACACTTCCTAATTTTTTAGTAAATTCATTTTAAATAATAAATTTAAAGTTTATAGAAAATTATAACTTATTTAATATACAAAATATATTGTATATATTATTTTCTTATAATCAAATTTATATGCTTATATATATATATTATTCTCTATAGGATTAAAGATATTATTAAACATTTTAATACTCCTATAAGATGTATTTGATAGGTTTGTGATATGGGTTAAAAACTATATGAACCTTAAGACTTTGTACTGAGGAGAATGGAGTGAACCAAGGACTTGTGCTTTTCATATGGAGGGGAATAAACTTACATGGAAAGCAGACCATGGCTGTGACTAGAGAAAATTTTTGAGTGCAATGTATCTTTATTCTTGTTTATTTATGTATTTTTAAAGATTTTATTTATCCTTTTGGGAGAGAGAGACAGAGAGAGCACAAGCAGGAGAAGAGGCAGAGGGAGAGTGAGAAGGAGACTCCCTGCTGAGCTGGGACGCCCACATGGAGCTCCATCTCAGAACCTGGAGATCATGACCCAGCTGAAGGCAGAGGCTTAACCATTTGAGCCACACAGGGTCCATGTATCTTTAAATGTGGGGACAAACTAGTATGATAATGACCATCTATACAGTAAAATTAGTGTGCTTCTTCCATAGAAATAAAATTTATGTGTGATTGCTTTTGGCAACAACATAGTCAGAAAGTTGATGTGCCCTGTATAAATTAAAATGAACACAGGAACAAACAAACAAAAACAAAGAACAATATAATTTCCTCTATGAAAAACATTTGGAGTAAAACGTGATATATGATTTTAGCAGAAAATTTAAAAAAAAAAAGCAAAGAAATCACATAACCTGGTTAAAGATAGACAAGAAACATAATGAGAAAGCAACAAAGAGGGTATAGAAAGTAATTCAACAGAGACTACATGACAGCAAAAACATAAAAGAAAGAAGGGGAAGGGATATTTTCAAAGAAATCTATGAGAAAATAAAAGAAAAAATTACTAGTGAAATGTAAATCTCAATAAGAAAATTAATATGGTTTGGAGGAACAATATAAAAAAACACACAAAATAAGAAGAGATAGGGCAATAGCAATCAAAACAAAGAATGAAAATTAAAACAAATCATTGGAAATCTCAATCAACCCTTCAGTATGGACATGGATTAAAAAAACTTAAATAATAGAAGTTATAAAACAAGCATATATGTATACATATTTGTATATGTGTATTTTGTATATGTGCATTTGTGTGTGGGTATATATACATACCCACACACAAATGTGTATACATATATAAGAAAAAAGAATACTACTTGAAAACTGAGAACTTACTTTAAAAAAGAGGAAAACTAAGAAGAAGGAATGTGAGTTTCTAAGAGGGAATTGATAGGTAGATATTTTGCAATATTTATCCTTTTCACATTTTGAATATCTATGAGAGTATAAATACATATATATGCACATATTTGAATATATACATTCATATTAAAAATACAAACATAAATACAAAAAAAATGATGTCACCTATTCAGAAATACAAAAATAAATATATCAACAGAATTTTTGCTGCAGTGAAGAATAAAATAATTACCACATATCTGGAAGTATGGGAGTGGGAAATGTCTAGCATGTAAGATTTAGTGTAAATAGAAAAAAAAAACTATATTTGTAATGAAAAATGATATATAGAGAAATGCTTTTAAAATATCTTCAGTCATTCAGGGCTGCCATTCAGTGTTAATAATTGTTACAAAAAAAAAAAAAAGTCTCCTTAGCCAAAGGTTTTATAGAGGAAATAGGCCATTGTGAAGTGTAATGTAATAATGAGCATAGGCTACCTAGGGTATATTAAAAATAGCAACAATTGAAAAAAAAAAAAAGGTTAAAAGAGAAAAGTTTTAAAGGAAGAGCAGTAGAATGAGAAGAAAAGAACCATGATTTGTCTATAGTAGAAATGATAACATGATAATAGTGATATCTAGTGATAAAGAGTATGTGTGTGTGTGTGTGTGTGTGTACATATGTTTTCCTCCATAATATAAGTAAAGATACAAAAGATCTAAAAAATGGTATTAGAAGAAAACTCATATAATATAGGAGCCATTATTGGATGGCACTGATTAAAGTAGGAGAAAGTTTCCTTTGGAAAACCCCACATTATTCTGGACATCAAAAAATGATTTTACATGACACCCTTTTGTGTTGAATAACTCAATATTCAACTCAAATGGGAGGGAAATACTTATAAATCTTGGCTGACATTTGATCTATTAGACTTTTTAGATTTATCTGAATAAACTATTGTAAGATCTTTTCTTTGTGGGAAGGATAAAGTGACCAACTTAATCTATGAAGAGTAGTTTTTCTTTCCTTTAAAGGAGAGATGAAGAATACTGGAATAGAAAACTACTAAGATCATTTAACACTAATGAATAGAAGTTCTTTTTTCAGATTAGAATTTTTTCTTTTAGATTTGTCTTCTCAGCAAACACAAGATGAATAAAAGAGTGTGTGAGAGACAATTCACTAGTGTACCATAATAGTACAAAGAACAGAAGCGAACCACAAGGAAAACACAGAATATTGAAAGATGTCAGAGTGGAAATAGTTTTTAAAATCAAGAATACATTTAAAATACATTTAAATACATTTAAAATCAAGAATACATGCTTTAACAATCTGTAAGGGAATATTATGCCAGCATAAATTGCTTAAATTCTGTGACAGAGATGATCAATAAAGTACTCCTCATTATCCATAAGGAAATATAGGAACCAATTAAAATTAATAAGAAAAGGAAGACTTTTTATCCTTTCTATATACATGCAGTTTCTAAAACTGTAAAGATAAACCATTTATAAAGTTTAAACTATCAAAAATATGAGATACAAAGTATTGTAAGTCTAGATATTAGATTAAACAACTCAATAATTGAAAACAGTAGAGCTTAGAGAAATATATTTGAATATATTAGAGGAAGACATAAAAAATCAGTAAAGCAAATGGGATGTACAGAGAACTTACATGCTTTTGAATTTATACACATAGCAAAAAAATAGAGAGAGAGAGAGAGAGAGAGAGAGAAAGGAACTGTGAAAATAAGGTTGGACACATTTTGAAGGGGGTTATCTGCTCCCTTAAAAATGAATACATGGTTATCACAGAAGGATTGGTGTATGATGTACAGAAAGATGTCAAAATGTATAATTAAGATAAAAATACATTCATCAAGTCTGTAAACTGAGAAGAATGGTTACACCAAATAGGAAATAACAGAGTTGGCTCCTAAACAGAAGTGTGGTCTCCCTTGTCTACAAAGATCCCATATATCAGTTAGGAAAGAGAGATTCAACAATTTGAGTTTGCCACTTCTGTCAGGCTTTTATGCTTTTCTCCTAGCACTTCTAAAAGGTCTTCTGAGAATTCTGTGTGGCTAAGGCTGCACAGCATGCTTGCATCTGCAAGCAAGCCATAATAACTTCTAAAAGTTTACTGTTACTCAACCAAAGCCAAGGTCATTTTCCTTGTAATATCTTTCAACCAAGCCTGATTTCAAGACCTTTTAAAAGGTGGATCCCAGAAAAAAAGGAGGGAACTGTGTTGATAAATGGGAAATTGTTACTAGAATATAGGAGACAAAGCAGATTCTGAGGTCAATTTTCTATTGTGTTAGTTATATATGACTGTCACTGAAGTATGTAGTCTTACCAATGAAAGCCTTATTTATGTAAGTAGATGAACTAGGGCTGGGATGAGGAAAGTGGCTGTATAGTAACATTAATGCTTATATGACCACATTTTAAAAAGCAGAAAATGGAGGGAGGAGCTAAGATAGTGGAGTAATAGGAGGTTCCTATGCTTGCCTCAACATTTAAACACAGCTAAATAAACATCAAATCATTCTGAATAACCAAGAAATTAATCTGAAGACTGACAGAACAAACTGCACAAGAGAAAGAGAAGGGGTCACATGGTGGAAGTTAGACAGTGCAGAGACATGGTTTGGGGGAGAAACAGATGAGGGGTCCTGGGGAAGGGAGAGAGCCCAATGTCAGAGAGAGGGGGGAGAGAGAGAGATAGAAAGAGATAGAGCAGCACACAAGGGATCCCACAAGGAAAACACTTTCCCAATGCCATTGACTGGGAAAGGAAAAGGGGCTGATTTTCATGAGTTTTTACAACCAGTGGGGCTCAAAGACTGGCATTTTGGAGGTCTAACTTGTGGCTGGTGTGTAGCCAGGAGGGTGATGAAGTTCTCCTGTGAAGAAGGAGGGCAGATAGTCCAGGGACAGATGGCTAATCTGAGAATCCCCTGGGAGGCAGGAATGATTCCCCCTTCGTGGAGTCATTTCTGGGAAACTTGGCATTGCTTCTCTGGGGACAAAAAATTCAGTAGATGTAATTTCCATTCCCCACCACTTAACATTAACTTTGGTAAACAGCACAGCACCGACACTGGTAGCCTAAACTGCTTACAACAAACCCCACCCCCTATGATCTGTTGGGACTGCATTTCTACATCAGGTATGCCTGAGAACAAGTGCACTGGTCCCCTCCCCCAGAAGACCAACAGAAACTCCCTGCATGCACCACATCTACCAGAAAAAAATTAGCTCAGGTGGAAATAACATCAAGTCTTTTTAACAAGCAGACTGGACAACACCTTGTTAAAACTCACCACACTGTAGCCAAGGTCCAAACATTTCCCACTGCAGGCAAAGAGAAACTCTGCAGAGGACTGACCTGAAGAAAAGAGCAGCCAAAACATAGCAGCAGAGTGCACAGAGTATACTCCAGAGACACTTCATTAAATGTCAGGTCCTAAACAGTAAGTGGCCTTTCTTCATAAAGCCAGTGCTCTCAAGAGCAGAAAACCTAACAAGCTTTCCTAACACAGAGGAGAAGAAAAGACAAAGACAAAATGCCAAGATGGAGGAATTCATCCCAAGAGAAAAAATAAGAAAAGATCATGACCGGGGCACCTGAGTGGCTCACTGGGTTAAGCCTCTGCCTTTGGCTCAGGTCATGATCTCAGGGTCCTGGGACTGAACCCTGCATCAGGATCTCTGCTCAGCAGGAAGCCTGCTTCCCCTTCTCTCTGCCTGCCTCTCTGCCTACTTGTGATCTCTGTCAGTCAAATAAATAAATAAATCTTTTAAAAAAATAAATAAATAAAAATTTAAAAAAGTCATGACCAGGGATCTAATCAAAAGAGATATGCATAATATGCCTAATCCAGACCTTAAAGCACCAATCATAAAGATACTGGCTAGACTTGAGAAAAACATAGAATACACCAGGGAATTCCTTACCACAGAGATAAAAGACATAAAAACTACTCAGGCTAAAGAAATAAAGGTTACTACATTATATTAAGTGTGTATACCCAACAAGAAGACCTAGCAATTGTAAATACTTATGTCCCCAACTTGGGGACACCCAAATGTATAAAACTATTAATAAGAAACCTGAAGGAACTTATTGATAATAACATAATAATTGGGGATTTTAATACCCTAACACCATTAGATCAATGGACAGATCATCTAAGCCAAAATGAACAAAGAAACAATTGCTTTGAATGACACACTGACCAGATGGACTATTTAATAGGTATATGCAGAACATTTCATCCTGAAGTGACAGAATACACATTATTTGCAAGTGGACATGTGATATTCTCTAGAATAGATTACATACTATGTCACAAATGAGGTCTGAAGAAGTACAAAAAGATTGAGGTCACACCATGCTTATTTTCTGAACCCAAAGCTATGAAACTTGAATACAACCACAAAAAAAAAAAAAAAAAAAAAAAGGAAGGACCACAAATACATGGAGATTAAAGAATATCCTACTAATGAATGAATGGGTCAACCAGGAAATTAAAGAAGAAATTAAAAAATACATGGAAAGAAATGAAAATGAAAACACGATTGTCCAAAACCTCTGAGGTACAGCAAAAGAGTACAGAAGAGGAACTATATTGCAATATAGGCTTATCTCAAGAAGCAAGAAAAATCTCAGATACACAAGCTAAACTTATACATAAAAGAGGCTTGGAAAAAGAAAGGAAAGAAAGAAACAGAGAGAGGGAAGAAGGAGGGAGGAAAGAGGGAAGGGAGGAAGGAAGGAAAGCTAAAGCCAGCAGAAGAAGGGGAATAACAAAGATTAGAGCAGAAATAAATGTTATAGAAACAACAGCAACAATAAAAACACATTAGAACAGATCAATGAAACCAGTAACTGGTTCTTTGAAAGAATTAATAAAATTGATAAATCCCTAGAAGTCTTATCAAAAAGAAAAGAGAAAGGACCCAAAATCACAAATGCAAGAGGAGAAATAAGAACAAACACCACAAAAATATAAACAGCTATAAAGCTATATAATGAAAAATTATATGTCAACAAATTGGGCAATCTGGAAGAAATGGTTAAATTCCTAGAAACATATACTACAAGCACTGAAACATGAAGAAATCAAAACCATAAAGAGACCCATAACCAGCAAAGAATTTGAATCAGTAATCAAAAATCACTCAACAAACAAAAGTCCAGGGCCACATGGCTTCCCAAGGGAATTCTACCAAGCATTTAAAGAGTTAATACCTATTTTTCTCAAGCTGTTCCAAACAATAGAAATGGAAAGAAAACTTTCCACTTCCTTCTATGAGGCCAGCATACCCTGATTCCAAAACCAAAGACCCCACTAAAAAGGAGAAACACAAGTCAATATCCCTGATGAACAAGGATGCAAATATTCTCAACAAAATGCCAAGAAATGAATCCAACAGTACATTAAAATAATTATTCACCACAATCAAGTAGGATTTATTCCTAGAGTTCAGGGATGATTCAATATTCATGAATCAATCAACATAATACACGACATAAATAAAAGAAAGGATAAGAACTATATGATCCTCTTGAAGTGCCTGGGTGGCTCAGTCAGTTGAGCATCTGCCTTCAGCTCAGATTGTTGTGGCCAGGATTCTGGGATAAAGCCCCATGTCAGGCTCTCTGCTCATCAGGGAGTCTCTTTCTCCCTCTGCCCCCTCCATCCACTTGTGCTCATGCACACACTCTCTCTCTCACACACAAATAAACACATAAAATATATTTTAAAAAAGAACCATACGAAAAAAAGAACCATATGATCCTCTCAATAGATGCAGAAAAATCATTTGACAAAATAAATCATTCATTCTTAATAAAAACTCTCCTTAATAAAAATATATAAGGATAGTGGGAACATACCTCAACATCATAAAGCCCATATATGAAAGACCCACAGCTAATATCATCCTCAATGGGGCAAAATTGAGAGCTTTTCCTCTATGGTCAGGGACAAAACAGGATGTCCACTCTCACCAGTTTTATTTAACATAGCACTGGACATCCTAGCCTCAGCAACATCACAAAGAAATGAAAGTCATTCAAATCAGCAAGGAAGAAGTCAAACTTTCACTATTTGAAGACAATATGATACATGATGTAGAAAACCCAAAGACTGTACCAACATATTGCTATAACTGATGCACCAATTCTGAAAGGTAGCAGAATACAAAATCAATGTATAGAAATCCGTTGGATTTTTATACAACAATAATAAAGCAGCAGAAAGAGAAACCAAGGAATCCATCCAATTTACAACTGCATCAAAAAGCATACCTAAGATACACAGGAACAACCTAACCAAAGAGTTAAAGATCAGTACTCTGATAACTATAGAACACTAATGAAAGAAATTGAGGAAGAGACAAAGAAATGGAAAAAAAAAATCCATGTTCATGGATTGGAAGAACATATGTTGTTAAAATGTCTACACTATCCAAAGTAATCTACATTTCTAATAAAATCTTATCAAAATACCACAGCATTTCCACAGAGCTAGAACAAACAATCCTAATATTTGTATGGAACAACAAAAAATTAATTAATTAATTAATTAATTAAATAACCAAGGGAATCTTGAAAAGAAAGGCAAACCTGGAGACTTCACAATTCTTAACTTCAAGTTACATTACAAAGCTGTGGTGATTAAAACATTATGGCACCAGAACAAAAACACATCGGTCAATAGGACAGAATGGAAAACCCAGAAATGGACCCATAACCATATGGTTAATTAATCTTTGACAAAGTAGGAAAAAATATCCAATGGAAAAAAGAGAGACTTTTTAATAATGGTGTTGGGAAACCTGGACAACAACATGCAAATAATGAAATTGAACTTCATTCTTACACCCTACACAAAAGTAAATTAAAAATGGATGAAAGACCTAAATGTGAGACAAGAAACCATCAAAACCCTAGAGAATAGGCAGCAACCTCTCTAACATTGGTTGTAGCAAATTCTTACAAGACATACCTCCTGAGGTAAGGGAAACAAAAGCAAAATAAGAACTATTGGGATTTCATCAAGATAAAAACTTTGCACAGCAAAGGAAACAATCAGAAAAATTAAAAGGCAATTTTCAGAATGGGGAGAAGATATTTTCAAATGACATATCTGATAAATGGTTAGTATCCAAAAAATGTATAATGAACTTTTCAAACCCAATACCCCAAAACCAAATAATCCAGTTAAGAAATGGGCAGAAAATGTGAATAGAATTTCCAAAAGAATACATACAGATGGCTAACAGACACATGAAAAAATGCTCAACATCACTCATCATCAGGGAAATACAAATCAAAACTACAATTAGATGTCACCTCACACCTGTCAATATGGCTAAAATTAACAACACAGGAAACAACAGACTTTGGAGAGAATGGGGAGAAAGGGAGATCCTCTTACACTGTTGGTGGAAAATCAAACTGGTGCAACAACTCTGGAAAACAGTATGGAGGGTTCTCAGAAAGTTAAAATAGAACTACCCTACAATCCAGCAGTTGCACAACTAGGTATTTGTCCAGAGAATACAAAAATACTAATCTGAAGTGATACCTGCACCCTGATGTTTATAACTGCATTATCAACCATAATCAAATTATGGAAAGAACCTGAAGTCAATTGACTAGTGAATGGTTAATGAAGATGTGGTGTGTATATATAATGGAATATTACTCAGCCTTAGAAAGAATGAAATCTTGCCATCTGCAATTATGTGGATGGAGTGAGAGTCTATTATGCTAAAGGAAATAAGTCAGTCAGAGAAAGACAAATACCATATGATTTCACTCATATGTGGAATTTAAGTAATGAAGCAGATGAACATAGGGGAATAAAAAGAGAGAGGCAAACCATAAAGTAAACTCTTATCTATGGAGAACAAACTAAGGGTTGTGGAGGGGTAGGTGGGTAGGGGGTTTTGTTAAATGGGTAAGTATTAAGGAGGGCACTTGTGGTGAGCACTGGATGTCATATGTAAGTGGTGAATTACGAAATTCTACTCCTGAAACAAAATAGTGCAATATGTTTACTAACTGGAATTTAAATAAAAACTTGAAACTACAAAAAAATTAAGTAAATAAATAAATATAAAAAGCAGAAAATGACCATAAGTTTGAGTGTGGGGTTCTTCTTCCACTTTTACTTTTTTAAGGGGCTAGTGTAAAAAAACTGCTCAATTAAAAAGAATCTCACTAGTTTTTAAAAGGGCAAAAAATAAATTGTAACATATGAAGATGATGCCTGAGAATAGAGTAAAATACATTTTTTAAAAACCTAAAACCTTAATATATTAAAATCATGAAAATAAAAATGATAATATTAAAATTGTTTTACTAGGGGAAAAAAAAAAAAGATGAGGGGAAAGGAAGGAAGGAAAACAAAGCTATGTATGTAGACAGCCCTAATAGTTTTTCTCATTTTGAAGTTTCTGCCTACCACTCTTTCTCTGCTGTGTTCTCTATCCAAGGAGGTTGAATCCAGTAGATTTTATTCCAGATACCCATGTCTATGTGCTTTTGGGTGTATTTGATAAACAGAGATTGCTTGCAGAAAAACTGGGATGGGAGATGTAGAAACTTTCTTATGCTACTAAAGTCTGGTTCCCTCACTGTTCACTTCCATCACTGGTATAACCGATTCCCTACATTCACTTTCTGTTTCTGACTGATGCAATACTATTGACCTTAGATATTGAGCCCTATCTCCAGACATCTTTTCTTTCAGAGAGTAAGAAAAAAAATTGATTTAGTATTTTCATTTTGATGATTATATAAAGTACATTAGAAATCTGAGGCCGATGATAAAAATCTATCTGGAGGTAAAAACACAGCAGAACTAGAACTTGGATGTGATTTCAACTCAAATATTTTCACTTATATTCATTATCTTTCAGTGACAAATACACTATGTTTTTACTGGACAGCAAAAAAAGAACAAAAACAGAAAATGTATAGACATTCTTTTCATATCAAGTGAAAACCAAGTGATATAACATATTAAATTGTACAATAAAAAGAAAATAATAGAAGAAAAACAACAATAAAAACAGTTGACTTCTCTAAGGAAAAAAAGCAGAAATCACAGTGTTAATTCTCAAAAACTGTGGTTTTCTTTAAATATTTTAAGAACTTTTAATATTTTTATAGTAATTTTCAAAAAGAATACAGGAGCAGACTATTAAAAATGAATGAACCTATTTTATACAAAATACATCAGTGTACTTTTTTCTTTAACATTTTGTCTTTTTACAAAAACTGAAACCATTGCTACCTGCATTGGAGATACAGCTAATAATAGTAGAAAGATAGAAATACATTGATTCATGTAAGGTTTTGAAATGTAACTCAGTGAGCCTATCTCTTACAAAATGCTTTATGAATAGCATTATAATTTTTAATTATATTTTTATAATTCATTTTATAAATAAATTTTATTAACTTTTATTAATAACATTTTATTAATAAAATTTTAATTTATTTTATAATTTATAAAAGTCAACACTATAAAATTAAGAAAATGTATAAAATTAAGAAAATGTTATGTGATATTCTGTATATAATGTTATGTGATATTCTATAAATGTATAAACAAATCCTATAAAATTGTTTTAATTTTTATTGGAAATTATAGAATGCATGTGACTAAGTATATAAAAACTATGGAAAGAACCAAGATGCCCTTCAACGGATGGATGGATAAAGAAGATATGGTCCATATATACAATGGAGTATCATGCCTCCATCAGAAAGGATGAATACCCAACTTTTGTATCAACATGGATGGGACTGGAAGAGATTATGCTGAAATAAGTCAAGCAGAAGGAGTCAATTATCATATGGTTTCACTTATTTGTGGAGCATGAGGAATCACATAGAGGACATTGGGAGATGGAGAGGAGAAGTGAGTTGGGAGAAATTGGAAGGGGTGACAAACCATGAGAGACTGTGGACTCTGAGAAACAAACTGAGGGTTTTGGAGGGGAAGGGGATGGGGATTGGGTAAGCCTGGTGGTGGTGGATATTATGGAGGGCACATATTGCATGGAGCACTGGGTGTGGTGCATGAACAATGAATTCTGGAACACTGAAAAGATAAAATAAAATAAGAGGAAAAAAAGGAAATAACCAAATTGTAGAAAATAACTATTAAATGTTAAACCACATGTCTGACATCCAGGCCAAAATTTGGAAAACTATCATGACCCACAGTCCCATGTGTGTATGATGCTCCTGATTTCAACCACCTTCAGTTCCTTACTGAATAAGTCAACACAAGCTAATGTTAAATTGATAGTCTCATCTGTGCACAGACATTTGGAAGCCAAAGTCCCTCTATATTGTTATCTCCTGAAGTCTTAGACTCTTCTGATTGATTATCCTCCATTTGGCTGGTAGACAGGGACATAAGAGTGCATGAAGCATATAGTTCAATAGGTTTTATTAGTCAAAGCATATTCCATTAACTGGAAGTATAAAAGGGTAACAAGAAGTGAGCTATGAGAATTAGAATTATTATTCCTACACTTATTTATTTGACAGAGAGAGGGAACACAAGCAGGGGGAGCAGGAGAGGAAGAAGCACACTCCCTGCTGAACAGGAAGCCAGATGTGGGACTTGATTCCAGGACCCTGGGATCATGATCCCAGGACTCCAGGATGATGATCTGAGTCAAAGGCAGACACTTAACTGACTGAGGCATCCAGCCCCCAACCTTTATTTATTTATTTATTTATTTATTTATTTATTTATTTTTAAGATTTTATTTATTTGACAGAGAGAAAGAAAACGCAAGCAAGAGGGAGCAGGTGAGGGAGGAGGCTCCTTGAGGAACCTGAGAGCATGGCTTTTAATTTTAAATAGTTCAGTTAATGTAGGTCTGTTGAGACAGTGAATTTAAGGATACATGAAATTTAACCATAAAGACATCTAGAACAATAGCATTTTTTCTTATGTGTGTTCCTAAGTATTTTGGGTTTGCTTTTAATAAAGAGCATAGTTTTAAATATCTACTCTTAAATTGTTATTATATATTGTAATACAATTGATTTTTATATATTGACCTGGTATTCAATGTACTTACTTAAATCCATTTACAAATCCTATTAAGAAATACAATCATATCATCCACAAAAATAATATTCTTCAACATCTCCCATCTTTATATTCTCAAACTATAGTGATTAAACTTAGCAAAAGTGAACATTGTTATTTTCAAACTCAGGAGAGAGCATGTAACGTTCCACCACTAAATGTGAAGGTGCATAGTTCCTATCTTTGCTTCCTTCCTTCCTTCCTTCCTTCCTTCCTTCCTTCCTTTATTAGTAGATATGTTTTATCATATTAAGGAAGTTTCTTTTTATTCCTAGTTTGATGAGAGGTTTTATTTTTTTTCCATGAATCAGTAGTGGTTTTATGAAATATTTATCAGCATTTGTTAGATAACAGTATAATACACTTATTTTATAAGTGTATTAAACAACATTGATTAATTTTTAAACGTTAAACAACTTTGCGTTCCTTGACCAGACCCATCTGAGTCATAAAGGATTTTTTTTTATACAATGTTGTCTTTGGTTTGTTAATATTTTCATGAGAATCATTGCCCAGTAATTTCCCATGCAATGTCCTTGTCAAATTGTGCCATCAGTGTTCATCTGGTCTTACTAAAAATATTGAAAAGTGTTTTTCATTTCCCTTTATTGAAAGAGTTTGTTTAAAATTTATAACCTTTTCTCTTTATATTTTTGGAAAAATTTATAAAAGAAGATTTCTGTGGCTAAGCTTTTTTATATGGGAAATTTAAAAATAATGTATTTTAAGGGATATAGAATGATTCAGATTTTTCCTTGGTCAGTTTTGGGAAATTGTGATTTTCAAAGAATTTTCTAATTTACATTAATGAGTTTTCAGATTTACTAATACATATGTAGTCTTATCTTTTAATATCTAAAAATTCTTTTGAAATCCTATTTTTCTTCCTATCTGTTGATTTTTTTCTTTACTTTTCCTTTTTTTTTTTTCTGAAGATTTTATTTATTTATTTGACAGGCAGAGATCACAAATAGACAGAGAGAGAGAGAGAGAGAGAGAGAGGAAGAGAAGCAGGCTTCCCACTGAGCAGAGAGACCACTGCGGGGCTCCATCCCAGGACCCTGGGATCATGACCTGAGCCACAGGCAGGGGCTTTAACCCACTGAGCCACCCAGGTGCCCCTACTTTTCCGTTTTTATTTTTTTCTTTCATTTTTTTAAGAAATCCATTTTATTTATCCTTTTTATCAATGTTAAAATTTTGGCTTTATTAATTTTTTCCTATTGAACATGTTTTTTACATTTATTTCTGCTCTTAAATATATTATTTTCTTTCAGCTATTTTCTTTGTTCTTGACTTTTTTTCTGCTTCTTGAGATCTAGGTTTTCATCATTGGTTTTTACCATTTCTTTTTTAAATCATGCATTCAGAGCTACAGGTTCTGCTGTAGTATATTACAAGATTTAAGATTTTGCATATTTTTATTATTGTTCAACACAAAATATTGTTGTTTCTATTGTATTATTTTCTCACCTTATAGATACTTTTAAAAGTCCTGTTTGATTCACAAGTATTTGAGAATTTGCCAGTTACCTCTCTGGTACTTGTTCTCATGTTAATTTCACTATAGTAAGGGGACATAAGTCTTTATATTTGTTGTGTTCAAATATGTCGTGGCTTGTTTTATGTATGAACATCTGTTTTATTTGGTTAAATGTCTCCTGTGTTCTTGAAAAGAATGTCTTTTGCAGCTCTTAGGTGTAATGTTCTATATATGTCAATTAGGTTAAATTGATTAAATGTGTTGATTGAATTATTTATATTGTTACTAATTCTTTTTTAATACTTCTGTTGCCAGGTACTTAGATGCATTAATATGCCCAATCATGATTGTGAATTTTTTTCTCCTTTTAGTTCTATTAATTTTTGTTTTACATATTTTAGAACTCATATTATCTTATATGTACAAATTCACACTGAACTTTTTTATGAGGGAAGGAGAATAGCTAAACGGTACAAATACTTGTGGGATGGAGTTGGCAAATTATGGAAGATGAAGACCTTGTGGGTAATTGGAAGAACTGTCACTTTACTAGGGACGAATGGATGCTATTGAAGGGTTTTGACCAGAAGAGTGACATAAAATGACTGATCATTCTGATCTTCATGTGGGAAACAAACTGTAATAGAAGATGCAGAGAATCAGGGGATTATTTAAAAATACATTGTTTGAATCTTAGTGAGAGATGAAGATGACTCATGAAGCGAGAGAAGTAACCGAGTTCTGTAAATATTTTTAGAGTAGAAACAAGAAGAGATACCCTAATGGATTTTGGGTGGTAGGGAGGAGGAGGGAATGAGGTAAAGAAAGGAATCAAAACAGCTTTCAATTTTCTGACCTCAAAAATTTGAAGAATAGAATCATCATTAACTCTGATGTAGAAGGATCTTGAGTGCTGACAATGGTGAAGCACGGAATTAAATGTATTGCCACAAAAACATATTGCCTAGCTATTTATCTAAAGAATAGGACTTGTATTTAAAAGCTATTCTCTTGGGGTGCCTGGATGGCTCAGTGGGCTAAGCCTCTGCCTTCAGCTCAGGTAATGATCTCAGGGTCCTGGGATGGAGCCCCGCAATGGTATCTCTGATCGGCAGGAAGTCTGCTTCCTCCTCTCTCTGCCTGTCTTTCTGCCTACTTGTGATCTCTCTCTCTCTCTGGTCAAATAAATAAATAAAACCTTAAAAAAAATAAAACAAAAGCTATTCTCTCACAAAAAGACATTCCAGGGGCACTTGGATGGCTCTGCTTCTCAAGTGTCTGATTCTCAATTTCAACTCAGGTTATGATTTCAGGGTCCTGATTAAGCCCCATGTCAGCCTCTGAGCTCAGCGTGGAGTCTGCTTGTCCCTCTCCCTCTGCTCTTAAACACACCCACCACTCTCTCTCTGAAGAAATAAAATCTTAAAAACAAACAAACAAAAAAAAGACATTCCATATACTTTGTGTTTTGAGTGACATGTACAGGAAAAAAAAAGAAGAAAAGAAAATAAAAGAAATGAGCATGCAGTTGTTTTAACACATTACACATTTAAACTATGTTTTTGTAAAGTAAATAAGGTATATTTGTTTGAAAAAAAATATTTTTCAGAGATTCTGGGTTTCCACAGACTTTTCCCAGTAATTCATTTAAGTGTAAATGGCAGAATACAAAAATATGTTTATACTTAGTTCTACTTCCATCCTTTATAAACTTTATTATGTATTCTATCAATTAAGATAATTGTGAATTTTATTTCTGTCAAGGCATCACACTTAGTTTAAATTTAACTTGATATATTTAGCATAATGCCAAGTGACTACAAATGACACCTTCTAATTTGAAGAAGACACATTTTATTTCCTGCTGTGGTTTAACTGTGGTTTAACAGTATCTACTCTCTCTCTCTCTCTTTTTTTTTTTTTTTTGTTTTGTTTTGTTTTGTTATTCCTAAAATGTTACATAATGTATTATAATGTTGATACACTTCTTTGGGCTAAATCGCTCCATTCGCATTAAGACAAAAAAAACCTCCTCTGGGTCACCAACTAATTATCTACTCCTTTGTGTCCAGTTCCCAATGAAGCTTGAGATCCTCTACAAATTATTAATATAATTTTCAAAGACACACATATTGAAAGGCATTTTAACACAGATAATAGTTAGAGAATTCTCTAATGAAAAAATTCTTCAATGTAATGATAGTATCAAAATTTTGCTCCCTGCTGTTTTTTTCATTGTCTACTGAAAGTGTCCTCTCAAGAAGAAAAGAAAAGAAAAATAAATAAATAAAATAAAATAAATTGGAAAAGATAAATAAAAGTAAAAAAAAATCTTTACAAATGAATGAGGTGTCTTATCATTTAAACTCAATGTTTTTATTCTATTCTTTAAGTCTAATAAAATTGTCCTTATTGGGAAATGAAAAGTTCCTATCACTTAAACATATATGTTGGAATGAGTTATATTTTGCTTCTGCTTTCACAGGCTGACCCAAACCCTTCATTGATGACATGCAAGTTAAAATTAAGTGAGATTTTTCACTAATATTTTAAGAACATTTATGTGGTTTTATTTTTGTTTAGAACTTAATATCTATAAAAATCCATTTTCTGTTCATTTTCTATAATTTTTTTCTATAAAAATTCTATAAAAATCCATTTTTTTAAAAGAATGAGATGATATCCCAGTCTACACTACTCTGCACTACTCTTTTTTTTTTTTTAAGATTTTATTTATTTATTTGACAGAGAGATCACAAGCAGGCTGAGGCAGGCAGAGAGAGAGGAGGAAGCAGGCTCCCCTAGACAGCAGAGAGCCCGATGCAGGGCTCGATCCCAGGACTCTGAGATCATGACCTGAGCCGAAGGCAGCGGCTTAACCCACTGAGCCACCCAGGCGCCCCTACTCTGCACTACTCTTAATAAAAAATAGAATAGACTTAAATGCCAATTGTGGTCTGAGCTAACAGGTTTCCCTCAATTTTGTGTACATGTGACTAAGATAAAAAAAACAATGCATAATAATAAATGATAAATAAAATATGGTGTGTGTTTTTTACTACTCTTAAAAATTTGAATTTTTTAAAGTATGGCAGAGTATAATGAGCCAAAATTTTAGCATGGTGTTTCATGTTGCAGTGTTTTTTTAACCAAATATCTTACTGAATCAACCCAGCACCTTATAAATAGACTCAGATATAGTATGTCTCTTCTCATACTGTAAATATCTCTTTTGCATGAATGTGGTTGTCTTTTAGGTATAGTTTTAATACTGGATTATCCTTAAAGTTTGTTTTTCCTTGCCCTTCATTCCAGACATGAATAATTGCTCCTTGTAGAAAGCTGTTGATTTATTAGTGATGCCTTACTTATCTGTAGCCTGAGATTTTCACACATTTCTGGTTGATGGTGGAACATTGTTTGAGTTCCAAAAGATGTAACACAAGTGTAGCCACAGAATTAAAGACTCAGCACAATCATGAGTTTATGTTGCTATCTGACCAATGTTGATAATATATCAATACATGCCACAAGAGAAAGAAGTAATGCTTAGTGAACAACATGCTCCAAAGAAATCTGACAGGAAATTATTTTTTTCTAAATTCTGAGAGAAGTGTTTTCACACATAGCAAGGAAGAGGGACAGTATTTATTGACACTGAAACCTGAAAGAAATGACAAAATCATTTTCATCACCTTGTCACATTGGAAGGGACAATATGGGTAGCTACTCTGAGAAGCCACAGACCTCCCCTGATCTGGTTAGGAGTTTATGACATTAGCTTCAATGTCATCTGACCCTTAGAATTATTTACTATAGATTCTGAATATCTCCTTTCTACAATTGTGGAAAATGAACTGGAGAAAAACCAAGACTATAGAAAATGGCGACTTGTCCTTCCAGGATTTTCTTGCTTTATGGGTCAATAAGGGCCTACTCTGGGGATTTTTATGCCCTTTTAAATGATACAGCCCTTCTTCCCTAGGCAGAAAAATGTATTTTCTAGCTATCAAAAATTGAGAAGATATATCCCACCCATGATGGAGAAATCTTATTATCCTCTAACTTGATTTCTATATGATAGATATTTTATAAGAAATCACCTCATTGTAAAACTATCTTTAAATTCTGTTGTGTTGGGAGCCAATCCTACCTGGAACATCAGAAACTGAATATCAAATACTTTTGTCTTTATTACTTTTTATATAAATATCTTAATCACATCCTCCACAAAACTTTGTGGCCACTGGATTTTTCAGGTTGGCTGGAACTGTGTAATCCAAAAGAAAGATAGAAGAAAAGAACCCATATATATATATATATATATATATATATATATATATATATATATATATATTTTATATAGTGTTACGTATGGTATGCTTATTTACTAAAAACATTTCCTTGATTCAGATATATTTAACCTTTAGAGTTAATATATTCATTTTTTGGCATGTACAAAGAAAATTTATTAATAGAAAACAGTAATTTGAGTAGTCTGGTTCATGGTCAGCAACCATACTAACCCCTTTCTCACAGACACTATCAAGAAAATCAGGGGCATCCTAATTCACCCAATCTTTTCTATACCAGCAAAAGTTTTGAGGGCTGAATGGGCCTCAGGGTCAAGACTCTGGGTCCTACTTCTTCCTGTGACTTGGAGTTGATGTACAGAGCAGTGATGCCCAGCTCTTTGCACCCTTGAGCCTATCATAGGTGGCCAATATTGTGGATATGGTGAAGATTCATCTCGGTCAGCCTTCACCTTCATCCCACTAGGTACACAGCAAATGGTCTCCTTCCAGAAAGATAATGACATTTTTAGTGTATGTGAGGTTGGTGGGGTAAGGTCTGGAGCCAATGGTGAAGAAAGAATTCTTAAAATATCTTGGTTAAAAACTGTATTTTTATTATGGTTCAGGGACAGGACCCATGGGCAGAAAGCTGCTGTTGCCTGCTGTTGCCTGCTTCCTGCTGTTTTGGGATTAGGAGCAACAGATTACATACTTTGGGGTTGGAGGAAGTAAAGATAAAACTAAGGTTGTTTTCCCTCTAGCAAGGCTTTAACATTAAGACAGGAGCTTCCTGGAACATTATACTCTGTCTGCCTCCAGTACTTGTCAATGGGCTGCAGGTTATAAGGACATTTAATTTTATCTATGTTTCCTCCTGCCTTTGTTTCCCACATCAACATGGACAAAAGTGTCATTGAAGGATGTGAAAATGGGGCAGACACCACGTAGGACCTCTTCTCTGGCCACCTAAGGTTCAAGGCCAATTGTTTCATATATATATATATATATATTCCCCCTTTAAAGGTACCATTTTTAGTGGCTGTCTCCAGATGGCCACCAGAAAGAATATAAACAAACAAACCAAAACCAGACAAACAAATAATAAATAAATGTGTGTGTTAAAATGAAATTAAAGCCATGATAATTTTGTTTTCAAATTCTATTACAGTGGAACAGTATTATGTTCATAGAAGATTAATTGTTCCATGAAAGGGATTTATATTCATAATGACCTCCAAAGACTGAAGGAGCTTAAGACCAAACAAAATAGGCCAACAAGCCCAGCTTGACTACAAGAGGTTTTTTAAGGGACTTAGAGACAAAAGCCTATCTTGGGTGGTAGCAAACTGAGTAGACCTCTGCAATCCCACTTTCCCCAAAATTTGGTTTTATAGACCTAGGAGCTGGGGAGCATGTTGGGACCAACTGGAGGAAATATTTTAGCATTATAGCCATCAAAAACAAGTGTGCCCCCTAGGATGTACTTAAGGGTATAGTTAAAAAGAAAGAATGAGGGTGGTAGCTGTTGTGCTAGAGAAGCCTCCAGGTCACAGAATAGTCATCATAGAAGTTTTTTCCAAGGTGGCATTAGTCTGGTTCACATACTAATGTAGGTAAATTTCAATATCAGGTTACATCAAGAATTTGAAATTAATACAATTTTCCTTCCTATATTTGAAAAAAATAAAAAACTACAAGTATCACAAAGAGCTTAGGCAATATAAGAATGCATTATACTTAAAGTATATAAAAATAAAGTATATAAAAAAATAAAAAAGTATATAAAAAAGTATATAAAAAATAACTTATGTAAAAAATAAGTTAATCTTTAGATAAATATGTATCTGCAGACAAATTGTACAGACTTCTGATATGGACTTTTTCACAGTGAACATAGATCACTGTAGGAAATATTAAACATGGTGTGACATATATTGGTGGAATAAATAATTTCTTCCTGTTCAAGCTTATAGTGGCAGAAATAATGTGAAAATAAAATATACATATTTGAAAATTCAGCAATATAATTTTAAGAAGTTTATTTTCATGTTACTTTATTAGTGATATCACTATAGACTTGTGGTTCTTAAGCAGATTTTTTTTTTGTGGCTTCTATTCATTATAATAGCATTGAATACATATATTTATGGTTGATGAGAGTGCATTTGAGTCCTTAAGTTTTTAAACTATTAAATAGTTCTTTGGCTGATCTAATAATATAAATCTTCCAAAATATATTTTTTCATTCAAAATATTTTTTAAAACATGTTATTTTAAGCCGAGTCCAGAAAGAACTCATTAGCTTTACTTTTCTTTTTACACAGTATACAAAAATAAATAGTAGATTTTCCTCTTCTCATTTAATATGTACCATTAAATGCTTTCTTCTCAAACATATTTTTTTAGTTGAGATAGCAAATTAAGGTCAGATTTTTAAGTAAGAGAAGTTATATATCAAATTTCTTAGTGTTTTCATCTGTAGTTTTAAAAATATGTGAGTCATCTTGATGGAGTCCTAAAAGTTCATTTTTGCTTTTGTTTCCTTCACCTTTGGATACATTCCCTGAAAGAACTTGCTGTGGCCAATGTCGAAAAGGTTACTGCCTATTTCTCCTCTAGGATTTTGATAGATTCCTGCCTCACATTGAGGACTTTTGTCCATTTCAAGTTTATCTTTGTGTATGGTATAAGAGAATGGTTAAATTTCATTCTTCTACACATAGCTGTCCAATTTCCCCAACACTATTTATTGAAGAGGCTCTCTTTCTTCCACTGTATATTTTTTCCTGCCTTGTCAAAGATTAGTTGACCATAGAATTCCAGGTCCATATCTGGGCTCTCTACTCTGTTCCACTGGTCTATGTGTCTGTTTTTGTGCCAGTACCATGCTATCTTGGTGATCACAGCTTTGTAGTAAAGCTTGAAATCAGGCAATGTGATGTCCCAGTTTTGTTTTTCTTTTTCAGCATTTCCTTAGCAATTCTGGGTCTCTTCTGGTTCCATACAAATTTTAGGATTGTTTGTTCCAGCACTTTGAAAAATGCCAGTGGAATTTTGATCAGGTTGGCATTGAAAGTATAGATTGTTCTAGGCAGTATAGCATTTTAACAATGTTTATTCTTCTGATCCATGAGCATGGAATATTTTTTCATATTTTTGTGTCTTCTTCAATTTCTTTCATAAGGTTTCTGTAGTTTCTCGAGTACAGATCCTTTACCTCTTTGGTTAGGTTTATTCCCAGGTATCTTATGGTTTTTGTTGCTATAGTTAATGGAATCAATTCTCTAATTTCCCTTTCTATATTTTCATTGTTAGTGTATAAGAAAGCAACTGATTTCTGTACATTGATTTTTGTATCCTGCTGCATTACTGAATTGCTGTATGAGTTCTAGTAGTTTGAGCCAAAGAAGACATACAAATGGCTAACAGACACATGAAAACATGTTCATCATCATTAGCCATCAGGGAGACTCAAATCAAAACCACATTGAGATATTACCTTACACCAGTTAGAATGGCCAAAATTAACAAGACAGTAAACAACATGTGTTGAAGAGGATATGGAGAAAGGGGAACCCTCTTACACTGTTGGTGGGAATGCAAGTGGGTGCAGCCACTTTGGAAACAGTGTGCAGATTCCTTAAGAAATTAAAAAGAGAGCTACTCTATGACCCTGCAATTGCACTACTGGGTACTTACCCCAAAGATACTGATGTAGTGAAAAGAAGAGCCATCTGTAACCCAATGTTCACAGCAGCAATGGCCATGGTCGCCAAACTGGGGAAAGAACAAAGATGTCCTTCAATGGATTAATGGATATAGAAGATATGGTCCATATATACAATGGAGTATTATGCCTCCATCAGAAAGGAGGAATACCCAACTTTTGTATCAACATGGATGGGACTGGAAGAGATTATGCTGAGTGAAATAAGTCAAGCAGAGAGAGTCAAGTATCATATGGTTTCACTTACTTGTGGATCATAAGGAATAACATGGAGGACATTGGGAGATGGAGAGGAAAAGGGAGATGGGGGAAACTGGAAGGGGAGACAAACCATGAGAGACTGTGGACTCTGAGAAACAAACTGAGGGTTTTGGAGGGGAAAGGGGTAGGGATTAGGTGAGCCTGGGGGTGAGTATTATGGAGGGCACATATTACATGGAGCACTGGGTGTGGTGCATAAACAATGAATTCTGGAACACTGAAAAGAAATAAAATTAAAATTTAAAAAAAATTTAAAAATATGTGTCAAAGTGATTCAAAATCTGTACAAAAATTTTCAATAGACTGAAGTAAATTAGGTGAAGAAAAATATGAAATAAAAAGAATCTCTATTGACAATTTTAATTTCTCTCTCATTTTCTCTCAGTTTTCTTATCGTCAACATTCCTTGTCAGGCATTTTGAATATTAAAGTAGTGATTTCAGAAACTCCAATTTGTTTTTGTCTTTACTTTCTTTTTTATTTAATCATGCAACACCAACTGCAATATTTATAATCTTAAAAAATATATCAAAATATAAATAATGCAGTAAAACAATACTCTGCCTTATATAGAGACAAAAATAAAAATAAAACTATGATAAAACCACCATTTTGTTTTTTTTGCTTCATAATTAAATAAAAATTGTTAAGCTGGAACCCAAGACTCTTCATTATGTGTTTTCAGATTTGCCTTCTAAATGTATTTCTCTCTTTGAAATTTTTACCTATATATGACACATTCAAAGAGATTACTTTTGCAGGTAATCTCTCCCTTGCTCCTTTTTACATGAAATAATATGTACATGGATAATGAATATCCTAAAAAATACTCGTGTTCGAGCTCTATCTTATTCATTAAATATTTCCTAATTCCCAGTATCATTCTAGTCTCAAGCCAGAAGAGATATCTCCCATTTAAAACCCACATTTTTAAAATGTGGATATTTATTAATGAGATTTCACATATATCTGTATATACCTTGTCTCCTTAATCATGTAATACAAATCCCGACCTCTCAATTTTTTGGAAGATCTTTATGCATCCCACCCACCAGCAGTGCTGTGTATGTGTGTGTGTGTGTATTTTTTTTCCTGGACTTTATTTTTTTTTTTCTATTGGAGAAAAATATAAATTAAATTGAAAGAAAATAATTAATTAGATGTTGGATAAGCACTTTCATATATAAATGAGTATATTAGTATCTCATATATAAACATGACTATGAGTTTACCACACATTTACCATTGATACCCATTTTTTCACTTAAGTACATGCTCCAAAAACACGCATCCAAATTCCCAATATATTGGTAAATACTTCTGCTAAGAATTTAAAATACTTGAAAATATCTCATTGTTTGTCTAGTTCTCTTCTGGATAAAAATATCATTCGATCTCCCTTTCTTCCTATAAACTGCTAAATAATTTACTATGTTGCCTATCTTATTCTGAAATGGAAAAATAGTTTCATAGTGAATTTTATTCTTGAAAAATTCAAACTATTTCCACGATGACAATCAATGCTGGTGATATAAAATTTTGATCAAAAATATTCTAATCAGGAGGGGTGACTGGGGGGCTTAGTCATTTAATTGTCTGCCTTCAGCTCAGGTCATGATCCCAGGGTCCTGAGATTGAGCCCTGCATTGTGCTCCCCCCACATTAGCGAGCTTGCTACTCCCTCTCCCTCTGCTGCTCACCCTACTTTGTTCTTTCTCTTTCTCCTTTTGTCAAGTAAATAAATAAAGTATTTAAAACCAAGTCACCTCATCATTGGAGTCAGTTCACTTCCAAATATCCTCCCTTTGACGATTGTGCTTGGTGTTCCTTTGAACTAATGTTACAAATTAAATCCTCAAAAGGGCACTAATATTTCAAATCTGAGGTTTTCTAGATCACTTTGTCCTCACGCTTGGTTTTCTTTTCCATGATTTGTGACATCTCATTTATTTTATTTTATTTTATTTTTTTCCAATGGAAGGGCATATATTGCAGAAACAAACAAAAATGAGAAGCAGAAGAGAACTCCATGCAGCTGACTCAGGTGAAAGAAAACAGAAAGAGTCTGAAATGCATACCATGTTTGGGTCTGGTGCATACCTGCATACCTGGTGACTTGGTTAAGCATCTGACTCTTGGTTTGGTGGAGGTCATGATCTCAGGGTCCTGAGATGGAGCCCGCTGTTGGGCATCATGCCACCCACCCTCAGCGAGGAGTCTTTTGAGTATTTTTCCTCTCCCTCTTCCTCTGCCCCACCCCCCCTCTAAAAATAAATATATAAAATCTTTTTAAAAAGTGCATACCATGATTTTGCTTTTCAAACTCAGGAATTAGATTAGCTGTTCTATTTTCCCAGAGGAAGTGAAATAGCAGATAGACTCCAGGACGATTGCACTATTAGATGTCATTTCACATGGAAACAAAATCAAGAGTGGGAGAATGTTTACCTCTTAGTATTCTCCTGTTTCTATCCTCTTAACCTTACTGGTCTTAACTTTTAAGGCTACAGCCAACTAAAGATGTGGCTATTTCAAGATACTAGATTAGTCACTTACACAATTTTCTTTGTACCCTCACAAGACTAATTCTTTAGTTACTACTGCTTTTTTGGGGCCCACAAGAGAATGAATTATGACAGACAGTGAATTAATTAAATCTATATCAAAGGTATCCTGTATCAGGTCCCTATATTTACTCTATATTCTATTTCCATTTCCAAACAGGTCCAGCTGTGAAGTCCACCATCACTTGAAAGATGTATTATACTACAATTTTCCAGTTATAAGACATATAATGATTTTCCAATAGTAATTCTAAAAATATCAAAGTGTCCCCAATGAAAAAGAATCCCTCCTATCATGAAATGTTGAAGGATACGTTAAAACACAAACATTAAAGTCTTTTGAAAATTAAAGTACATAATGTCAAAATTTAAACATTAAAATTGATTTCCTTGTGTTTAAAAGTTTAAAAATTAAAGTGGGGGGTTGGTGCCTGGGTGGCTCAATGGGTTAAGCCTCTGCCTTCAGCTCAGGTCATGATCTCAGGGTCCTGGGATGGAGCCCCACATTGGGCTCTTCCACCTCTCTCTCTCTATCTGCCTCTCTGCCTACTTATAATCTGTGTCAAATGAATGGGTAAAATCTTAAAAAAAAAAAAGTAAAAATAATAACATTATTATTGTTTTTGTTTTTGTTTTTGTTTTCTATTCAGTCTCAGTCAGATACTAAGACTGGCTAGAATTTCTCTCAGCAGGTGTAGTCTTTGTATTGCCTCAGTCACAAGGTTAATAAAACTCCCACCATGGCCTGATGTATTACATAAATATAGTTCCAAAATGCTTGTGAACCTCACTTTTACAGAGTGCAGAGTTAATAAGACACAAGATAATATCATATTTATGGATCTGTACCCAATTTGAAATCAATCCATCCCCAACTGCCAGAGCTGTGACCTGAGACAAAATCATGATCATAGAACAGTTTCTAATGTTGCCATAGCACCATATTAAAAACAGCAATATTTGTAGGCAAGAAAAATCCTAGTTTTTGTTTCACAGAATCTCAATCAATACAAGCTGAGAACTTATAAACTTAAACTCATTTGTGAAATATCTTCCTGCAAAAGGTGAATTGTGTCATGATTTATTTACCATACATAGGAGAATATCCAACTATCCATATGTTCTCTCTTGGAGAAAGATATTAAAACAGTGTTGACTGCATGCAAAATTTAGACATCTTCAACTGTGAGAGTTCTATTCAACATATCTTGTTTGATGTATATTTCTTTTCTTTCCAACATATTCAAAACATATAATATTCATTACACTGAATCTGTATGTTTCTGACACCCTTGGATTAGTAAACTAAACACGTGTTGTTTGATTTGATTACATGGAGTCTAAACTATTTTGGAAAATGCATTTGAACTGAGTCACAGTGTCTGTGTCTGTTGCCAGTTGGTATAGAAATCTGTAGGTCCAATAAATCTGTCTCATACAAAATAAATGATTCATCCTTCATATATTAATAGCCAAAATAGAACCAGCTTAAAACTCTGATAGGCAATGATTCATCTACCTACACAGAGATTGCATGACTTCACATTTCCCTCTCTTCTCCAACCATACATTGCCTAGACTCTGAATGGAAAATAGAAATTAGAACAACTAATCCAGAGTGGCCGATGTAGACCTGAGTCTAAATTTTAAAGCTGGAACCTCACCAGTGGTACAAAGCACAAACTAAACTCAGTTAAAAGTAACCAATTTTTATGACCCCTTACGTCTAGAAAAACAATATTTGAACTGCTTGTTTTCTTATATTTGAATCTTTGCCTCACTGAGACCTGTTTGGGTAATGTTTTCTAATATAGAAAGGCCTACTCATTTTGGAAAAAAGAATGCTGCATAAGCTCCAGTCACCCACTAAGGTCATAACGCTGTATGACCTCTAGCATAAAGCTTCTTGTTCAAGCTGCAGTACAACTATAAATTCCAGCTTCATAATTCAATATAAACTTCTGCAAACTGCTAAACTCACAGTGCCAGGTCCACTCACAAAATTTCAAAGCTAAAGCCATCTGACTCGAATATATAAAAAACCCCAGTTGATCCATATGTATCTTTCCCCCTGAAATTTTACTCCTTGCTTATTTCTCAAAGTCAAAAGCCCTTCTCCTATAAATTGAATTTGCCTCCCAAAGCCACAGTCTCCCAATCCTTTCCTCCCATTCTTGTGCACACACATATATACACCAAGCTGGCCCAACTCCTTAAGGTGCATGTCTTATTAGAAAATGTGAGAATGTGTGCTTTTTGCAAATAGCTTCCTCCCAAGAAAAAATAAGGATAGTGGGCCAATGAATGCAAGCCAAGTCTCTTACCAATCAGATACATAGATCAACCTCTAAAGCAGATGAGTAAGGAAAGAGGTAAAAAGAAGCCAAGATGGGGCACCTGGGTGGTTCAGTGGGTTAAGCCTCTGCCTTCAGCTAAGGTCATGGTCCCAGGGTCCTGGGATCGAGCCCCACATCGGCTCTCTGCTCAGCAGGGAGCCTGCTTCCCCCTCTCTCTCTGCCTGCCTGTCAGCCTACTTGTGATCTCTCTCTCTGTCAAATAAATAAATAAAAATATTAAAAAAAAAACCCAAGAGCATTATGTAAATGGATACTTTCAACATAGAAAAAAAATCAGAAGAGTTTTTATCGTTGAAATGAAATCATAATTTTACTTTAAATTTTAATTTATGGTTTCTAGGTAAGTTGATCATTTTTTCAATTTAAAACTATAATCATACTTCTTTATTGTGAATTATTTTTCCATGTGCCTTATACACATTTTTCATTTATATAGAAATAAATTAGCACTTTGTTGCAAATGTCCTAGAAATAAATTGTTGATAAAAACCATTCTAAAAATCTCACAGGTTAAACCACACATAATAAATAAAAATATGGATATATAAACACTATTGGTTACAACATAGTTCTGGCTATTACAATACAGGCCAAAATGATAATGGCTTAAACAAAATCAACATTTATTTTATTTACTTATTTATTTTTAAGATTTTATTTATTTATTAGAGAAGACACAGCAAGAGAGGGAACACAAGTAGGGGAGTGGGAGAGGGAGAAACAGGCTCCCCACTGGGCCAGGGCTTCAATGCAGGGCATGATCCCAGGATCCTGGGTTCATGACCTGAGCTGAAGGTAGATGCTTTACCAACTGAGCCACCCAGGAGCCCCTAAAAATTTATTTCTTTATCATATAAAAAGTCATAGCAGTCAGTAGGAAGTGAAGGGAAGGAAAGCATAGTTCTTTGCTTCCAGGGCATAAGCCATAAGTTGTGCATATAATGTCTGCTTCTCCATCCAGGGTCTTGACACAAGGCCATATCTAACCTAAAGGATCTCTGAAAATTTATTCTTTAGCTGAAAAGACATGCAGCTAACTCTTCTATTACTCTAGATCAGGGATCAGCCAACATTATCTGTAAAGGGACAAAGGCTAAGTATTTTCAGTTTGAGGGACCATATGATCTCTGTTGCAACTATTCAATTATACTGTTGTAGCACAAAAGCACAACAAGAACAAGAGTTGCTGTGCTTCAGTATGATTTAATTTATGGACAATGAAGTTTTAACTTCAGTGAAGTTATTGTTATCATATTATGAAATAATCGGTTTTCAATATTGTTCAACCATTTAAAATGCAAAAGCCACACAAAAATTGGTGGTGGGACTGGATTTATCTCCCTGGCAGTAGTTTGCAAGCTCTATTCAATATGGAAAAAGAAGTATTGGGGTTGATTTATTACTTTCTGGCACAGGTGGCACAGGTGTCAAGTAAGATAAAATTCAGGAATGCAAGAACAACACAGCATTACTAAATCTATTAATATATTTCATGATGTTAATCCTTAAAATCATGAAGCAGCTTATATTATCTCAATAGATATAAATATTGTTTAACAAGTTTAAAATCTATTCATAAATTGTAAAACAAAAAAATCCTAAAACATGGATGCAATTCTGGTTGTATATCTTGCTAAATGTGAACATTAAATAAAAGTTTCAACCACACTGATGCTAACTTTCCTTATTTGTAAAATGATAAGATTAATTTTGCCTATTTTAAATCATGTGGTTAATTACCAAATGCACTGAACACTCTCAAATCTCATTTGTCTCCTTTTGAGAATTCAAATTACATAGGCATTTCTTTTGATGGAAAATGTTTGTAAATAAATTTAAAATTCCATAATCCGATTCCTTTTTATTTCTTAAGCGATTTCTTCTCAAACCCTTTCAGGTATTTCTTTTTCATTTATTTATTTATTTTATGTCACTTTTTCCTTGGGTATCACTTTTTTCTCTCTTCTCTTAAGTTTTTATTTTAATTCCAGTATGGTTAACATACAATAGGATATTAGATTCAGGTGTACAATATAGTGATTCAAGACTTCCATACATCAACAGTGCTCATCACATAATACACTCCTTAATCCCCATTACCTTTTCACCCACCTTCCCACCCCCAACCCCTCTGATAATCCTCAATGTTTTATATATAACTCACATCTTCTTTATCCATTCATCAATGGAAGGACTTGGGCTGCTTCTACATCTTGGCTATTGTAAATAATGCTGCTATAAATATGGAGTGTATATATCCCTTTGAATTAATGTTCTTATAATCTTTGCATAAAGATTGCTGAATCATAAGGTAGTTCTATTTTAATTTTCTGTAATTCTTTTGTTAACATATAATGTATTATTAGCCCCAAGGGGTATAGATCTGTGAATTGTCAGGTTTACACACTTCATAGCACTCACCACAGCACATAACCTCCCCAATGTCCATAACCCACCCACCCTCTCCCTACCCCTTCCCCCTGGCAACCCGGTTTGTTTTATGAGATTAAGAGTCTCTCATGGTTTGTCTCCCTCCCTATCACATCTTATTTCATTTTTTCCTTCAATACCCCCCAAAACCCCTACGTTGCCTCTCAAATTCCTATGAGAGAGATCATAATTGTCTTTTTCTGATTGATTATTTTGCTCAGCATAAAGCCCTCTAGTTCCATCCACATCACTGCAAATAGCAAGATTTCATTTCTTTTGATGACTGCATATTATTCCATTGTATATATATACACCACTTCTTCTTTATCCATTCATCTGTTGATGGACATCTAGGTTCTTTCCATTGTTTGGCTATTGTGGACATTGCTGGTATAAATATTTGGGTTCAGTGGCCCTTTGGATCACTATATTTGTATCTTTAGGGTAAATACCCAGTAGTGCAATTGCTGGGTTGCAACTTTTCAACTTTTTGAGGAAACTCCATGTTGTTTTCCAGAATGGTTGCACCAGCCTGTATTCCCACCAACAGTGTAGGAGGGTTCCCCTTTCCCCCATCCTCACCAGCATCTGTCATTTCCTGACATGTTAATTTTAGCCATTCTGACTGGTGTGAGGTGGTATCTCATTGTGGTTTTGATTTTTATTTCCATGATGCTGAGTGATGTGGAGCACTTTTCCATGTGTCTGTTGGCCATCTGGGTGTCTTCTTTGCAGAAATGTCTGTTCATTTCCTCTGCCCATCTCTTGACTGGATTATTTGTTCTTTGGGTGTTGGGTTTGATAAGTTCTTTATAGATTTTGGATACTAGCCCTTTTTCTGATATGTAATTTGCAAATATCTTCTCCCATTCTGTCAGTTATCTTTGGGTTTTGTTGACTGTTTCCTTTGCTATGCAAAAGCTTTTGATCTTGATAAAATCCCAATAGTTCATTTTTGCCCTTGCTTCTGTTGTCTTTGGTGATGTTCCTAGGAAGAAGTTGCTGCGGCTGAGGTTGAGGAGGTTGCTGCCAGTGTTCTCCTCAAGGATTTTGATAGATTCATGTCTCACATTGATTCCCTTCACCCATTTTGAGTCTATTTTTTGGTGGTGTAAAGAAATGGTCCAATTTCATTTTTCTGCATGTGGCTGTTCAATTTTCCCAACACCATTTGTTGAAGAGGCTGTCTTTTTTCCACTGGACATCCATTCCTGCTTTATCAAACATCAGTTGACCATAGAGTTGAGGGTCTATTTCTGGGCTCTCTATTCTGTTCCATTGATCTATTATGTCTGTTTTTGTGCCAGTACCATACTGTCTTGATGATGACAGCTTTGTAATAGAATTTGAAATCTGGAATTGTGATACCACCAACTTTGGCTTTCTTTTTCAACATTCCTCTGGCTATTAGAGGTCTTTCCTGGTTCCATATAAATTTTAGGATTATTTGTTCCATTTCTTTGGGGAAAAAAATGATGGGATTTTGATAGGGATTGCATTAAAAGTGTACATTGCTTTAGGTAGCATAGGCATTTTCATAATATTTGTTCTTCCAATCCATGAGCATGGAACATTTTTCCAGTTCCTTGTGTCTTCCTAAATTTCTTTCATGAGTACTTCATAGTGTTCTGAGTACAGATTCTTTGTGTCTTTGGTTAGGTTTATTCCTAGGTATCTTATGGTTTTCAGTGCAATTGTAAATGGAATTGACTCCTTAATTTCTCTTTCTTCTGTCTTGTTGTTGGGTAAAGAAGTGCAACTGATTTCTGTGTATTGATTTTATATCCTGACACTTTACTGAATTCCTGTACAAGTACTAGCAGATTTGGGGAGGAGTCTTTTGGGTTTTCCACAGATAGTATCATATCATTTGCAAAGAGTGATAGTTTGACTTCTTCTTTGCTGATTTGGATGCCTTTAATTTCTTTTTGTTGTGTTATTGCTGAGGCGAGGACTTCTAGTATTATGTTGAATAGCCGTGGTGATAGTGGACATCCCTGCCATGTCCCTGACCTTAGCAGAAAATTTCTCAGTTTGTCTCCATTGAGAATGATACTCGCTGTGGGTTTTTCACAGGTGGCTTTTATGATATTGAGGTATGTACCCTCTATCCCTACACTTTGAAGAGTTTTGATCAAGAAAGGATGCTGTACTTTGTCAAATGCTTTTTCAGCATCTGTTGAGAGTATCATATGATTCTTGTTTTTTTCTTTTATTAGTGTATTGTATCACGTTGATTGACTTGCTGATGTTGAACCAACCTTGGAGCCCTGGAATAAATTACACTTTGTCGTGGTGAATAATCCTTTCCATGTACTGTTGGATCCTATTGGCTAGTATTTTAGTGAGAATTTTTGCGTCTGTGTTCATCAAAGATATTGGTCTGTAATTTTCTTTTTTGATGTGGTCTTTGTTTGGTTTGGGGATCAAGGTCATGCTGACCTCATAAAATGAGTTTGGAAGTTTTCCACCCATTTATATTTATTGGAATGATTTCAGGAGAATAGGAATTAATTATTCTTTAAATGCTTGGTAGAATTGCCCTGGGAAGCCATCTGGCCCTGGGTCTTGCTTTTTGGGAGATTTTTGATGACTGTTTCAATCCTCTTACTGGTTATGGGTCTCTTCAGGTTTTGCATTTCTTCTGGTTCAGTTTTGGTAGTTTATATGTCTCCAGGAATGCATCCATTTCTTCCAGACTGTCAGATTTGCTGGTGTATAGTTGCTCATAATATGTTCTTTTTTTTTTTTTTTTGTTAAAGATTTTATTTATTTATTTGACAGACAGAGATCTACAAGTAGCCAGAGAGGCAGGGAGAGAGAGAGGAGGAAGCAGGCTCCCCACTGAGCAGAGATCCTGATGCCAGGCTCAATCCCAGGACCCTGGGATCATGACCTAAGCCAAAGGCAGAGGTTTTAACCCACTGAGCCACCCAGGCGCCCCTTATAATATGTTCTTATAGTCGTTTGTATTTCTTTGGTGTTGGTTGTGGCCTCTCCTCTTTCATTCATGATTCTATTTATTTGGGTCCTTCCTATATTTCATTGATTTCTGTTCTGATCTTTATGATTTCTCTTCTCCTGCTGGGTTAGGCTTTCTTTGTTGTTCTTTCTCCAGATCCTTTAGGTGTACAGTCAGATTGTGTTTTTGAGACCTTTCTTGTTTCTGAGAAAGGCTTGTATCGCTATATATTTTCCTCTCAGGACTGCCTTTGCTTGTCCCACAGATTGTGAACCATTGTGTTTTCATTATCATTTATTTCCATGAATTTTTTTTCAATTTTTCTTTAATTTCTTGGTTGACCCATTCATTTCTTAGTAGTATGCTCTTTAGCCTCCAATTGTTTGAGTTCTTTCTAACTTTTCTCTTGTGATTGAGTTCTAGCTTCAGAGCATTGGGGTCTGACAATATGCAGGGAATGATCCCAATCTGAATGTCAGCCTTAACTGTGGCCTCATGAAGCGACATGTATCCAATCTGGCAATTCTGTTTACTTAGTAGCATTCAAAATTAGAAACCTCTCTCTCTCTTTTTTTTTTTTTTCCCATCTGCTTGTCTTGTTGTCTACCATTAATTCTTCACATTTTGCAAGAGAGATCTCCCTATAATCCAAATCTTGTCAAAAGACTCCCCTAATAGCATCCTTCATTGGGCTCTAATTTGGGGATAACCACTGTCCCAAAATTCAAAATGTTCAAGGTCTCCAGAGATGCCCTGGTTACATATTAAACCTATGTTTTCCACTTCCAATATGTCCATCATCTATGCCCAGACTCTATTAAATTACTTCAGTTCCTTAACATTCACTGTGCAATTGTGCTTCCTTGGATTTTTGGATGGTCTTTTTATCTGTTTAGAATGCTCATTCTAGCTAGTAAACTATAGGTCACATCACTTAGGTCTCAACTGAAGTCTGATAGTTTATGCATTGTAGAGAACATATCTGTGTTTTTTTTGTTTGTTTGTTTGTTTACACTTCTATTATTTTCTAAGTTCCTTGAGTGCTGGGAATTTTGTTTGCTGACTTTTGTGTAACCACTGCTTAGCACAGAAACTGACAATATTGCAAATAATGCACAATAATGATTGACTTGATAAATCACATAAGTTTTTAAAAAAATATTTTTATTTATTTATTTGACAGAGATCACAAGTAGGCAAAGAAGCAGGCAGAGAGAGAGGAGGAAGCAGGCTCCCCACAGAGCAGAGACCCCAATGTGGGTCTCGATCCCAGGACCCTGGGATCATGACCTGAGCCAAAGGCAGAGGCTTTAACCTACTGAGCCACCCGGTGCCCCTCAAATAAGCTTTTTAAAAGTTTTGGTCATTTAAACTGAATTGTTTTACTCTAATATTTTATAATAACATAAATCGAGGCCTTTGTTATCCAACTTCAATTTTTCATACATGCACATGGTAGTTTCTTAGCAAATATGTGGTTTTTAAATTTATATGTATTTATATTTATAAAAGAATCAGTGAATGAATGAAGCTATTTTCACTCAAAAATAAAACATAACATGAGTTATTTACGGCAGGAAGATACATGGTAAAACCTAAGTGCTTTTTGGAACAGTACTATTTAAAGTGTGGTTAGAAGACCAGCCCCATTGAAGTTACCTGGGGCTTTTTAGAAATGTAATTTTCATGTCCATCCCAAACCTGATGAATCAGAATCTCTGAGGTTCCCTCGGAATCTGTGTTTTAAAAAGCTATAGAGATGATAGGGGGCATGTCACATTACAGGTTGTTGGAACCCCCACCCCAAAATGCTGATTTTGTAGGTCTGAGTGAGGTAAGGTTTAATAACTGGCATTTTTAAGATGTTCTCAGGGGATGCTGATAGTGCTTATTTGTGGACCACATTTAAGAAGGTACTGCTCTGGAGCAGGAGTTGGCAGACTACGGCAGACCAAATTTGGCCAGCTGCCTATTTTTATAAATAACATTTTATTGGAATATAGCCATCCATTCCTGAAAGTATTATTTGTGGCTACAGTAGTACTACCATGGCAGAGCTGAGTAGTTGTGATTGAGACGATCTGGCCCAGAAAACCTGAAATACTTTCTGTCCCTTTACAGAAAGTTTGTCAAATCTTCTTGAAGAGCACATTTTTTTCCTTTTCTTGAAATTTTGTTCATTTTAAGTTGTATTTAATAAATTGAAATAAGTTTTTGTTAAGAGGGAAATCAAGAAAATCAAATAATTGCTTATAAAGTAGTTTATAAGCAATTTTTATGTCACTTACCTGTTGGTTTAAACTCTTCTGAAATAATTGTCCATGGACTATCAGAAGATTTGCAGAACTGTATTTAATATTGCAAACCATTAAAACTTACCTTACCTTTTAAATAAATAAATACCCTATTAGTCACTGAATAACCCAACTCATAGTAAAGCTTCAAAAAATAAGTCTTTTTAAGTTTCTTTAAAGAACCTTAAATCAATATCAAATGATATAAATATAACATAAAGTAACATATCTAAAACATTATTACAACAGGGCTCATTTAAATGAAAATGTATGGAAGTAATAAAACAATTTAAAAGATATATAATTTTGTATTCTTAACAGAAGAAAAAAATATAACATATGTCACAAAAATTAAATAAATAAGCTCTTTAATGATTCACATTCTAAGCACTAAAATATAAAATACACTTGTTTGAACTATAGACATACATTAAAATGGTAAAGCTGTTAAGGTGCCATTTCTCTACAGCCCAATAAAAACACATTAATTTTCTGCCTTTACAAATTATTCTACAAAAAGAATATTTCTTCAGTAAAAACATATTGAGGAGGTTTGCCAATGCATGCTTAAATAAATAAATGTTTCAAGAAACTACAAGTAAATATTTAACATTTTTTGTATTAAATATTTTACACATATCCTGGAAAGAGTTCTTATCATTGAAATTAGCTTATGTTTCTGATTAAGTCTGCAATGTGACAGCAGTTTCAGTATAAAATAATTCAACTTTCATATTTTTTAATATTCCAAGACATAAAGTGAATGATTGGGAAATTTTCTGGTTTGAATTAGCATTTTTTTATAGATAGTTCATGCTTATCTATAGTGGCGAAACACTTATATTCATAAGTAGATAATAATTCACTATTACTCCAGAGATATTTCAGTGTCATCTGAGTAACAAAGAGATGGAGAAGCTGTCTTATTTTAAAGATTTTATTTATTTATTTGAGAGAGAGAGAGTACAAGGAGGGGGGAAGGGTTGAGGGAGAAGCAGGCTCCCCATTTAGCAGGGAGACCCTAGGACCCTGAGATCATGACCTGAGCTGAAGACAGACACTTAACCGACTGAGCCACCCAGGCACCCTAGATGGAGGAGTTATACATACATGTGTGTATGATCATAATCTTTGTAATTTTACTGCAGCTCCATTTTAAAAAGAAAAAAAAATGTGTAATATTTGACTACATGTATTTACTATCTTAACACTGAATGCTAGAGGTTATGTTTTTTAGGAAAATCCACCAAATTCTTTGTAGGTGTAATTACTAGAATATAGAAGGAGGCAGCCCAGGGCACAGCTTGGTGAGAGCTCTGTATACCATAAAGTATTGGGTTTAAGTAAAGGACACCCTTCAAAAACTTCAAAAACTTCAGAATTCCAGCTCCAAATACTTACATGTGTATATATCAATGCATTCTCTTTAAAGCAAAAAGTTAGAATGACAATGATTGAAATTAAATATGGATAGTATAAAATATATTAAAATAATTAAATAAGAAGTAATATTTCTCAATTAATAATGTAGTCTCTCTTAAACTCCATCATATATATTCTGTAGAAATAGTCTGATATTTGATTCTATATTGATCCTAAAATAGAAATAAGTATTTAATATCATATTATATTAAATATTCAGAAGTTATTTGAATAAACTTTATTTTTAAATTTGAAAACAATATTCTTAGAATTGCTGTGTTCTAAAGGTATTCACTTTTAAAATGGTAATAGGTGCTGATTTTTTGCACTTTAATGACCTTACACTAATTTATAGTCCTGCAATGTCAGAAAGCATCTATTTTCATACATTTTCCTTATTCTCAGTACAATCAATATTTATGACTGATAGACAATTTAATTCTAAGTTTTATGTGGCTATCATTCAATTATTTGTGCATATAAAATATATTGACTTTTAAAATACATTCTTCAAATCTTCAGATCATTTTAATTGTTTTTTTATTTTTTTTAATTTTTTATTAACATATAATGTATTATTTGTTTCAAGAATACAGGTCATCAGTCTTATACAATTCACAGCACTCACCATAGCACATACTCTCTCCAATGTCCATCACCCAGCCACTCTATCCCTCCCACCCCCTCACCTCCAACAACTCTCAGTTTATTTCCTGAGATTAAATGTCTTTTATGGCTTGTCTCCCTTTCTTGTTTCCCTCATCTTGTTTCATTAGGTGCTTCTTTTAATGATTTTATTTATTTATATAATTATTTGAGAGTGGGAGAAAGGGCAGAGGGAAAGAGAGAATCTTAAGCAGACTCTCTGCCTGGTGTGGAGCTGACATAGGGCTGAATCTCAGTATCCTGAGATTATGACCTGAGCCAAAATAAACATCAGATACTTAACTGAGCCATCCAGACAACCCTCATTAGGTGATTTTTATTAAATATGTATTTATTTATTTGTATAAACTCATAAAACATACATTTTAATTCTTTTTATGAATGTCACAAAATTTCTCCAATTGCCAACTACTTTTAACTTTGATTATATTGAAAATTTATTTCCTTATGCCTCTCTATAATTTTTAACAGTTTGTCTAAAACTTTCTTTTGTTTTCATATGGAAGTAATCTTGGTTGAACTTCCACAGTCACACATACATGTGTTCTATGGAAAACTACCTTTGTTAATTAACATGTTTTCCAAGCACTCTTGATAAATTAAAATGTGAGAAAGTGGGGAGGCTGGGTAGCTTGGTCAGTTGAGCAGTTGACTCTTGATTTCAGCTCAAGTCATGATCTCAGTGTTCTGGATCAAATCCCACCTGGGCTGCCTGCTCAGCAGGAAGTCTGCTTGAGGATTTTCTCGCTCCCTCTCTTTTTGCCCCTCCTCCTGCTCTCACTCTCTCTGTCTCTCTCCAAAATAAATAATAAAAAATTTAAAAATATAAAAAAAGGTATAGACTACACAATTTCCCTATTGATTATTTTATAGGATATTTTCATAAAATTGGCAAATTTAACAATAAAAAAATAGATCTTTAGTAAGAAAATGGCAATAAGAAACCTAAAATGTTCTAGATGCCATTCTTAAAAGCTTATTTCACACTTGGTAACTCAAGTGGGCATCAAGTCTTAGGTTTATATTTTCACTCCACCATCAAATGTTGGGCACTGAGATGAAAATTCCAGTGTCACACTTTCCTCAAGACTCCAAATGTGGACATCACCTCTAAAGCCTGAGAGTTGGAATCCCAGTATTATTTGAAATCTCTTGCTAACTGAGTAGGTCCTTGGAGTGGCTACCTTGCATTAGCTATGACTTTAATGCCTGTGCCTCCCTCTTTAGTCAATTTTGTCTCTTCTGGCCTTCTGGAAATATCCCCTTCTAATCAATAGCAGATCTTCTCCACATCTATGATTCAGAAGACTCTAATTATAGCTCTGGTACCATCTGTTTGAATAATCCTTATTATGATTGTTTTCTTTTTTTTTCCCCCATTTTATTATATTTATTTATTTTCAGTGTTCTAGCATTCATTGTTTGTGCACCACACCCAGTGCTCCATGCAATACGTGTTCTCCATAATAGCCACCACCAGACTCTGATTATAGTTTTGCAAACTTTTAAGCCTGTTGAATAAAGTGAAAACATGTATGGATAGGAATTCAGATACTGGCAGTGCCTGGGTGGCTCAGTCATTAAGTGTCTGCCTTTAGCTCAGGTCATGATCTTAGGTCCTGGGATGGAGCCTCATATCTGGCTCCCTGCTCAGCAGGAAGCTGGCTCCTCCCTCTCCCACTTCCCCTGCTTGTGTTACCTTTTCATTGTCTTTTTCTGTCAAATAAATAAACAAAATCTTAAAAAAAAAAAGAAATTCAGATACTGATATATTTTTTTAATATAGTTTTGTTATCCATCACATTCAAACAACAATTTTTAGAATGGTTTGGTTTATATTTATGAATTATCAAATTTCAAACCCCCATTTTTAGGAAGTTCTTAATATGTTAATACTATCCATGTTCAGATGTTCAAGTTCTTGTTTTGTATTTAAATTTAAAGACTTAGTTTATGAAAGATCAGAAATTTAAAAGATTTGAAGAAATGCAATTTTCACTAGAATATATAATACACTTAGGTGTTAGTATACATAATAGAAACAACTGTATCTTTAAATAGATCTGATACTTACTACACCTATTGATTTCTGATTTCTAGTCTACCCTATCCTACACTGTCCTATCCTATTCTACTCCACCCTAGCCTCATCTAACTTAGGCTATGATAGTCTTTATATTGCTTATTGCAATCCACTAAATTGACTTTATAATAACACATTATGACAGAGATATCATTAAAGATGCTTGGCCATAAGTAACAGAATGTTAGAAGTTGTTAAATACTGGGAATTCATATTATCCTAAAGGAAATGTATCCAGATTTATTATTTTATACAACAAACAATTCCAGAGTACATTAATTCAGTAGGTAAATTAATATCAGCAAAACTGCACAAGCATTTTATGTGATTGTTTTGCCATCTTCAGCATACTGGCTTTCATCCATAGTTTTACACCCTAATAGTTGTAAAACAATTGCTACAGTTCCAGACATTCCAGCTTCTTGCAGCAATTTGGAGAGAGAGAAAATGCTTATTTTTCCTTAAGTGTATAATTTTATACACTTAAGGACATATTTTCCCCAAATTTCCACAACAAATATCTCCTCTTTCATATGCCCAAGACCTAAAATAACCACAAGAAAGGAAAATGGGATTACTGTGATTAGCATTGAATGATCCACACTTTCTACGGGGGCTGAGGAAGGGCCAATTTTCCTAAACATATTACTGCTCATTTGCTGAATAAAGTCACATTTTCTTAATAAGGAAAAAGGTAAAGAATAACTGCTGGATGGGTGACACAGAGAGCAGTGATGATGCTCCATCCATGTCCCCTTAATGTTATTGTGCAGGTGTTCTAATCCACAGTCCTATCTAAGCCAGCCTTCCAAACATCTTAGCAAAGGATGCAAATATGTGAATAAAGCTTATTAATGGGCTGTCCATACCAGCCCATCTGCCAACTGAATACCACCATGTGGTATATTTCAATGTCCCATGGAACAGGAGAATCGACCAGCTGAGGCTGGCCAGAATACATGCCCAACAAAATGATGAGATGCAACAAAACTGTTTTAACTCACTAAACTTTTATGTGAGACTTCACAGAAATAGATAACTAGAACATTGTCTAATTCAGTTTTACTATTTGAATGTACCTCCTGACTTATTTTGCTTTTCTTTCAATCACAACCAACATTTAGAAGTCTTTTTCTGAGGAATGCTCTTGAGCTAATTACATCTTTATTCAGATGAAGGGGTGGCCTGGAGTGCCTGGGAATTTATGTCACCTCCTGAAGGAAGCAGTTATGAAAAGAGGAATGTATTTGAAAGTATGAAAACCACATCAACCTTACTGAGACCTAACTTACACTCCAAAATTCCTCTGATGAATTAGGCTGAGGTTACCCTCTACAGAACTTGGGCTGGGATCAATGGCTTACTCTACTTTTCAATCCTTCTTCATTCCCTTACTAGTCTGTATAAATTACTTGCACTTGAAGCCTTGTCTTAGGATCTGCTTCTGGAGAACCCAAAATACAATAATAGACTTGGAATCACCCAGTGAGGAAATGCTGCATTGCGTAAAACTCCATGGGCTAGCAGGGACTGATGTGTAGCTCCACTACTTTTGAACGAGGTACACAAATGGGTCATTTTTTTTTTAATTTTTTATTATTTAAAGTAGGCTCCATGCTAGGCTCCAACATGGGGCTTAAACTCATGACCCTGAGATCAAGATCTGAACTGAGGTCAAAAGCCAGACACTTTACCAACTGAGCCCACCGAGGCACCCACCAAACGGGTCATCTTTTACTTATTTATTTATTTATTTATTTATTTATTTATTTGAGGGGTTGGGCAGAGGGAGAGAATCATCAAGCAGATTCCCCACTGAACATGGAGCTTGGTGCCAGCTTGTCCTGTGATCCATGAGATCATGACCTGAGCCAAAAACATCAGTCACTTAACCAACTGAGTCAACCAGGAGCCCCCAAATGGGTCATATTAAATAAACCTAGCCCTTTCTAAAGTGGTACTATATTTTATTTAGTTATTACTGTTATTGTAAGTATACCTGGTTGCAAACATATATTTTGACAGTTCAATATTTATTTTATTTTATTATAACTTATTTAATTTTCATTTTCACTTTTAAAAACTTTAGTTAAAGCAAGACAATTTCCATAGCAGAATCAGTTATAAAAATGTCTATTGAGAATATAAATAAAAACAGTTAACATTTTATTGAATGATAATTATATGTCAGACAGAAATTTAAATATTTTCAAAAGTATTATAAACTAAGTATATTAGAATATTATACCCATTTTATAGAGGAAGCCTGATGAGACTGTCCCATGTGAAAATTCTGTGGATCTTGTTATTTGACTCTCCTGAACAACCTGGCTTCTGCTCATTTTCTCACTATAACCTTTTAGCCTCTACGGGATATTTGCTGATAGCAATTAAAAAATAAAATTCCTCTTATTGATAAGTTAACCAGTCTTTCTGTCACTGTCATTTCCCCAGAACAAGGATCTTTATTAATAGACTATGCTTAATTGAGAAACATTTCCTTCTTTGTACTTGTACTTGTAAAGTCAAATTCATTAATACTACTTATTTTTATACAGATTTCAAAAATTTCATCTGTATTACAAAATATGAGCTTAAATGCTAATATTTCCATTTCCAGCTTCCAAATACCTAGCTAGGACCAAGAATTCACTTGAAACAAATAGATTTCTAAGCCTACTTTGATGAATGTTAATGATAAATCTCTAAATTTAAGATTCCTTTATAATAAATGTGTATACATGTAACAGCTGAATAATTCCTTATGCTGAGTCTTCGTGTTAAATAAAACAAATAAACAGAGAATAGATATGGCTTCATAAATTTTTAAGAGTGAGTCAATAAATACACAGTTATGCCTGATGTAATATAAGTTTGGATAGGCTTTATTTAAGCTGGAATGGGGTGAGGGTATATCCCAGGGCTTATATATCTAAATCAGATGCCCATAGTAAAAAAACAAGAATAAAGAAATAACCACTATATCTTCATATTGTAATATTTATACTCAAAAGTCTACAACTGAAGACATTCTGCCATGAGGGGGATATTGTACTCCTGGTTTATAATCATGCCCCATCCATTTTGTCTTGTCAGATATGCATGTGTTGCTAACATCATTATGGTCTTTGTTTCTGAGTCCATATACTCCATATCCCCCTCGTGTTCATTCCAGTCCTTTTTGGCTAAACCAACTAAGATCTTTAAGGTATGAAACATAGAGGTATTAGAACTTTAATGATGTTCTTCTCCTAAACAATATGTTATGAATTATTCAAAGTTATAGTCATACACATAGGCAACCAAATCAGTTAATTTTGGCAGACTCCTGATAACACATTGCATATAAAACTTAATTGCATGACTTGCATTTATAAAAACCTTTTGCAGGATTCTTCCTATAAATATTAGGGTTTATATACCCCATCCTTCTTCCGAGATCTTAGAACACAAGCTACTACATTCTAGTTCAAGGACCTAAGCAGTATTTAGTCATAACCCTGCTCATCTCTCTGTTCCTTTTTTCTTTTTTTTAATAGGCAAAAATCTCATTATCCTTTATACTCTTTTTACGGTTTATGACTTACACTCATTACTTCCAGACTTAGGCACCATTTCTCCAGTTTATTGATACATACCAATAGAAGTAAAATTCAAGTAAAGGATAAGACATGGTGACATGGACTGTCAAGTTTCTTAAATTTTACATATTTTGGAAGCTAACAAGTTTGCACACTAGTGTATCATAGTGTAATGCATCTTTAGAGAAGATACGAAAATCCTGAATTAAAAAATTGAGGTTAGCCCTTGATTTTGGAGTGACAATCTAAGGGCAGTTAGTCCTACCTGTTTACTGCTCATACCAACAGCAGTAGCCAGAGTATCCACATTATCTTATACTGGTATCTCAAGCTCCAAAGCCCATAGGACAACATGAAGAGGATCAGATGACATCTGCTTATGCATTGGGGTTGTGTTTCAGGAAAGGAACTCTGAACATATGGAATTTGTGTCTTTTATAATGGATAATAAGTATGTCCACTCTTCTTTATAGGACATTATATTATAGTAAACAGTAAGCCCACCTGTCCTTTCTTCTAAAGGACTCACACTCAGTTTATCTTTCATAATTTTTTAGAGTGGGGGGGGGAGATGGGCAGAGGAAAAAGAAGAGGAAAGATCTTAAGCAGGCTTCACACCCAGCACAGAGCCCAGCTCTGGCTCCATTTCACAACTCTGAGATCATGACCTGAGCTGAAATCAAGTCAGTTGCTTAACTGACTGAGCCACCCAGGCACCCCACTATGTTTATCTTTTAGGGATGAAAGTAAACATGTGTTTTGCTCTATATAGAGCTCAACTCTATTTTCCAGGACTCTCTACTATACAGATATATTTTTAAAAATAAGCTAGAACAAAGGTAGACTATACCTCTGCTCAGTAGACATACAGAAATGGGAAACATTCATAGACAATTTCCTTTCAAAAATATCACCACTCATTTCTACATTGTCTTGGCTTCTGGCACATTTCCCAGTATGTGTACTCCATGAACCATTCTTATTCATCTAACAAACAGCCTGGAACCAAATCTGTTTAATTTCTCTCTTTCAGCATTAAGCTAAGGCTATTATCAACAGGAATCTAAAAAAGAAGGATGAGGCCACCCTGCAGTATTAACCTTAATCATGTCCCAGAGGGTTACAAAACCAATCAGCTGAGCAAATCTCATAAACTCTCAGAGATTCTATTGCAAAACCTGGTAGATTTCTCCTTAAGTTTCCTTATTGACCTTCCTAACAGGGCCAAGGCATTAATCTGAGTACAAAAATATATAGTAAAAATTGCTCATATGCTCAGAGAGAACACTTACACAACCCTGGCCAGCAAGGTGGGGCTGATCTAGACATCTTCTAGGGTTGAGTTGCTGTTATTGGTCACTTTAGCTAAAGTCAGAGACAAATTTTCAGCACCTTTTCTAATTGGATAATTACCATTCTAGAGATAACTGTTTAAATAACAAGTCAGTAATTTCTAAGAAGTTTGCCTAATTAACTCTCATTTTGGAGAACTATCCACAAGATTTATCAGTGTAGTGTTTTCTTAAATCCTTGGTGGTATCTTCTGACCACCATTTAGGTGCACAACTCTGTGTTTTCAGGAGAGAGGTAAACTACTGTTCGACACAAAATAGTAAATCTTGAGGGTGCATATGTTGTCCCTGGAAAGAAAGGGGGCACATGTTGAAACATGCATGTGTTGAAAAGCATTGCCTTCTTTCAAGTAAAGCATGTCTCAGTGAGGAGACACTCATTGTCAGTACTTCTTTCTGACATCTTGGACAGCTGGTAAAACTTGTACTTACCAATTCACTTTAAAAAATTGAGGTTAGCCCTTGATTTTGGAGTGACAATATAAGCACAGTTAGTCCTATCTGTCCTGTTTGTCCATGTAACTAACTGAATCACACTTATTCATCCCATGAAGTGGGTGAGTGACAGCTAATGGAATGAATATGGAGAGGATATCTAGAGATATTAACAGATGTTTTGTGTGTTTTCAGATAACTCTTTATAATGTCCAAACTCTTTTATTCTTATCATTACTCAATAATTGGTCAAAAATAGATGATCCCTTCTTAAAGGTAAGCACGTTTATTGACCAAAACACCTTAATGAGATGTGTGTTCTAGGGGATGAGGGAAGTAGAGTCAGATTTCTGAGGAAATGTTCCAGTGTTTAATAAATGACTGCAGATGGTATGGATGGTTTACCTTTAGTATCAACCCATTGTTAAGTGGCTTTTGTGATGAAAGGCACACCATTGTTAGATTACACATAGTATAGGAATGACATAGATTAGTTTTAAAATCACAATTGCATTTCTTGGAGTCAGCTGATTGGACTGAAGCATCAATATTTAACCTAAATAATGCCAACAACTTTGAGGAGTTAAAATTACCCCCAAAGAAACAATGAAAGGACAATTTAATTAACTGTAAATATCAGGCAAAGACAACCCTATGGACAGCACTGGCTAGCAGTTTAACCAAGCCATCAGTCAATCATGCCTGGGCATTTAAAGGAACCTCTGTGAATTTGAGACCCTATTAAACCAGGGGCTTTGCTTGCATCAATGGAGTAAGAAAGTTTTCTCCAAAGGAAAACTTTTTCATAAAACTGACATGTCCCTGCAATCTGACCAACTATGTTCTTGAATATATAATTTCCATTTCACAAGTAAGGCTTGTTGAACTTTCCTGCATTGTTAGTTTTTAGGTTTGAGCTCACCACTCTGGCCTCAAAATGGACGTATCAGGCCAGAGAGTCACAAGGCATCCAGAGGTAAGGAGTTGTTTTAGAAGAGCCCAGTAGCAAGCTGCTTTTCTAAAGATGTTCATGCAATCTACATCAGGCAGGTGATGAGTCAACATCAAGGGACACCTCTGGAGGGAGGCTGTCTTCCTTTGCTAGAGGCTCCAATTGGTAAATCATTAGTCATGGAGACTTATAGCTTAAATGTGTTATTATGTTTGTGGGGCCTCAAAGTTATAGCACTTTTCTAAAAGCAGTTCTATCTGATAGGGAGAATATCTTGCACAGCATAGGCATATGAAAAATCAATAGCAATTATACATTCAGTACATGAAGCTATAATAGTAGGATAATGGCATGACCCAAATGGCCTCACTCACACAGTTGTGTTAGCTTCTTCACTCTACTGCAAACATTGCCGTAACTTAATTAACTAAATCCAGCTGGTCCCTGACCTAAGGGACAGTGTAGGATGGTGACTCTGATGCCTTTATTCGAAAGAGCCATAAAAGTTTGAGTCCCTTCTCTTCCTAAATTACTTCACAAGTGCATATAGACTTTGGGGGACAGAGAGGTCTCAGTCTCATACAGCCATTTTGCTACTTAAATAAGTGGAGTTAGAGCTAGAAAGAAAAGGAAGGATTAGTGGGCATGGAGGAAGAGAGAAGCTTCAGACAAACAAGGTAAGTTGTGAGAACTGCTCAAGGCCCATCCAAATGAAATGTCAATGTTTTTAGTATATGTCCCTTATTAGATAGCAAGATCATCTTTATTGAGCATTAGTTTTAGTTCTGGGAATCCCTTGACTCTATTGCTTTCTGGCCAAGACCTCAATGTTTATTACCTTTGAATGACTTAGTTGATTCACACAGTGGGAGAATTATTTTAAGGAGTTCTATTTAATCTGGGCAATTTGATGCACAATTGTCATGATAACAACTCTTAAATATTCTCCCTGGGTATTTACCCCAAAGATACAGATGTAGTGAAAAGAAGGGCCATATGCACTCCAATATTCATAGCAACAATGTCCACAATAGCCAAACTGTGGAAAGAGCCAAGATGCCCTTCAAGAGTCGAATGGATAAAGAAGATATGGTCCATATATACAATGGAGTATCATGCCTCCATCAGAGAAGATGAATACCCAACTTTTGTATCAACATGGATGGGACTGGAGGAGATTATGCTGAGTGAAATAAGTCAAGCAGAGGGAATCAAGTATCATATGGTTTCACTTACTTGTGGAGCATAAGGAATAACATGGAGGGCATTGGGAGATGGAGAGGAGAAGTGAGATGGGGGAAATTGGAGGGGGAGACAAACCATGAGAGACTGTAGACTCTGAGAAACAAACTGAGGGTTTTGGAGGGGAGGGGAGTAGGGAATGGGCGAGCCTGGTGGTGAGTATTATGGAGGGCACATATTGCATGGAGCACTGGGTGTGGTGCACAAACAATGAATTTTGGAATACTGAAAAGAAATAAAATAAAATGAAAAAAAAAAAAGAAAGAAAAAAAGGAATAAACATTTGATACATGTTACAAACTGAAGAATTTTGAAATATTTATGCTGAGTGAAAGACAGACGAAAGATACTATATACTACATGATTATATTTGAAATAAAATTCATTATTACTTAAAATATTTAAATGAAATAAAATATAAACTAATCTATAGTGACAGAACTCTCATCAGTTGTTGCCTAGCAACTATAATGAGGGGAGGTTTGGAGAGATTATAAGGAGGCCATGAAGAAATTTTTAGGGTTGGCAATGTTTTCAATATCTTAATTGTGGTGATTATATCAGGTATATTCATATGTTACAACTTATCAATTGTGTACTTTAAATATGTGCAACTTACTATATGTCAATTACAGTAAAAAAGCTATTAAAAAAAGATACTGCAAAGGTAACAAAAAGGAATAATATCATGAAGAACAGAGAATTTAGAAATAGCCCCATGGATAAGTAAGAAAAAATGATACATCTGCATATACAATTTTAACTACAACTGCTCTGAATAATTCAATATGAAAAAACTAGCTTCTTGACATAGTAGACATAGTCAGAGCTAATAAAAATATATCAATTCATAGGATTATAAAAACCAATAAAACTTTAGTTTTTTGTTTGTTTTTGTTTTTGTTTTTAGTATAGTTGACATAGGTTGTTACATTTGTTTCAGGTGTATACATGGCCACAACTTTTCTATACATTTAGCAATGGTCACCAGAAGTGTAGCCACCATCTATCACCATACAATGATATTACAATATCAAAAAAGCAATAAATCTTACAGTGAGTGATCAAAGACACAGATCCATTTATCAGGAATTCAGATCATAAATGTAAGCATGTGTGAGGATAATATCAAAACTTCTGGAAGATCACACTCCCTTATTCATGATTATTTTCATATTCACTGTGTGTGTATTCATGCATGTATGATATACACACATACATATATAAATTCTGCAGGAAACATACTATGAAATGTAGAGTTGCATGTCTTTTGGGGCAAGAACTATTCCCAGTAAAGGACTCAGCTGTCAGCTGCTAGCCATCACTTCTTGAATCCAGAAAACGAGTGCCTACATACTGGAATGGGAAATTTGGAATCTGAAGCAAACACTACATCTACCACTTACATCAGTTGGATGCATTGATTCACATAATAAAATCACCCATCTCTGAACAGCTCAAAGATTCTGAATGTGCTCATTTTCTGAGGAAACTTATGATGAAATGTGCTACAGAATCTTGCATGCATCTGATTTTGCACTGCATCTAATCTCAGTATGCAGCTAATATTCATTATTTTCCCGTTTTAATACCTACTCTAGTATCCGTTTTCTGCTTGTTCAGGTGGCTGTGGCTACCACAGATTATGTCTGCCACAGATGTTCTACTCAGACCTCTCTTTAAGATCATTCACTACAAGTAATATTATTGCCTGACAAATTTTAGCTGTCATCTCTTTGGTTCCATTTCAGGGTTCCTACTGAGGCCTTCCTCTTATACACCTTCCTCAAATTGAGCATAGCTGGGGTAGTTGAGCTGAGGGGAGGCTCACTAAAACATCCTAAGCAACACACCTGAGACTTTTTGGAGCTCTACTGCTATTCGAGACTCTGCCTACACAAATTGCCTTTCCCTCCCTCTCTCATATGTATCAAATCTACATTATAATATTAAGGCTTCTCCTGCTACCTCTCTACTTTATCCTTTATAGGCATATTCCCCACCTTCACTCTCCACTCCTCAAGCCTTTGGTTATTGCATCTCTTCTTATTGTTTGCTTCTTAGAAAATGCAAATTAGCATGTATCTTATCTGGTCTGGAGTGATTCAGATACTCAACCTTAAGGGATCTGAGCCTTTAACTGTCATATCCTTCTTAAAGGTCTTGCACACATCTAGTTACTATTTAATTGGGACTGGGGAATAACAAGAAACCCCATGGATCACCTGGATGCCAAATGTATTCTCCCTTGCTCCTATTGTATAACAGATGATTACCTTTTAGAGATGATCAGAGAAAATTACTCCTGCCTAGATATTGATTTTTTTTCCCCATACCTTTTCATCTCTTGGAATCATTGAGAAGCCCTAAGGGACCAGGAAACACATAAACTTAAAATGTAATAGGATTCTTGTTGTGTCTTTTGGCAGTAGTGTTCTCTCTCTGGGAATAGGATATTTACATATATAAATCCTGGTGTTACAGAAATAGAAAACATAAATTGCCAAATGGATTATTGAGATTGAAAGTAAATAAAGTTACTCTTATTTACATATCTTGGTTCCTGGAACCATGTGCTCTTACCTTCTAGAGATATAGTTGCAAATAAATATCATCGATTTAGTTGTAAACTGCATCTCCTTGAAGGTAAAATCTAATCCAGAGGATGTCATTTCTAGGCTGAAGCCTCTGTTTACCCTTCAAAAGTTTCCCCATCATTATATTTGGAAGCTTCTGAGCAGTGTGATACATAACAAGACAAGTGAGTTCCATGATCTTATGTATATCATTAAAATTCAATTGAATCAATGTGTGCTCCTTTATTTTTTTTAATTTTTTAAAGATTTGATTTATTTATTTGACAGAAATCACAAGTAGGCAGAGAGGCAGTCAGAAAGAGAGAGAAGGGGAAGGAGGCTCCCCGTTGAGCAGAGTGCCTGATGTAGGGCTCAATCCCAGGACCCTGAGATCATGACCTGAACCAAAGGCAGAGGCTTTAACCCACTGAGTCACCCAGGCGCCCCATGTGTCCCTTTATTTTATGTGGTCTTTTGCAGAGTCATGCGTCAGTTGGTCATATGCTCCATAGACCATTAGATAATAGTGGTCTCTGAGGCTCACTGGTCAAGGAAGGAAAATCCATACCCTTAACATATGCTCTGTCCTTGGGGCGTCTGGGTGGCTCAGTGGGTTAAAGCCTCTGCCTTTGGCTCAGTGGGTTAAAGCCTCTGCCTTGGGCTCTCTGCTCAGCAGGGAGACTGCTTCCTCCTCTCTCTGCCTGCCTCTCTGTCTACTTGTGATCCCTATCTGTCAAATAAATAAAATCTTAAAAAAAAAAAAAATCCCTGAACCTTTTAGAGATTAATGGTTTCAATGTGTTTATCTATTTAACTTTTCAACAAGGGGCTGATTGCTCTCTTTGAGTACTGGTATTGTCTTAACAGCTCAGTGTTGGGGTCTTTTGCTTTGATATTTAACAGCAACACTAATTTGGTTTTCATTGATAAGTAGGGGGTTCATGTTATTGAGTTTATTTACAGATTGTTAACATGGTTGTGAGCCCAGTTTATTTTCACGGGGATGGCCAATGAAAGAAACTGATGTAAATTTCCCAAGTCATTCCATCTACTTGGGATTTGTTGTTATTTGTTGGCTTCTTTTGTTGTTGTTGTTATTTTGTTTTTTTTTATATTTTACTTATTTAAAAGAGAGTGAGAGAGATCAGAGATGGAGAGAGTGAGGGAGAAGTAGACTCCCTGCTGAGTGGAAAGCCAGACACAGAGCTCTCTCCCGGGACCCCGAGATCATGACCTGAAATGAAGGCAGACACTTAACCAACTGAGCCACCCAACCAACCTGTTGGTTGGTTTAATGTCTTTTCCTTTTATGGCTTCTCTGATGGGCTTTAGTATACAATACAAAGACCTTTACAATTCATATTCACTTCCAAATGTCTTGGCACATACTTCTACAGAATTTCTTGTCCTTTATCTTCTAACACTTGTTCCTTCAGAAGTCTAATCACAGGACTCAGCAGCTTGACACTGACCATAAAACTGTATATTCTGTGTACCACTTTTCTTTACACACACTCAAAGTGAGTGTGCCTGGCTCAAACCTCTAATCATTGGGATGGTTTTTGCTCATTGCTGTATTTCAAGGCCACCTCTGAGTGGGACAGTAACATAATAATAGGCCATTTTTTCTTGTACCCAAATACCTAGACAATTAATTTCTGAACTAAGCCATGCCATTATTTGTTTCCATCTATTGGTATTAACTTTCCTTTTCCTGCCTACCATGTAAGCATAAGTGTGAGCTAGGGGGAAAAAAGTGTTTTTATTATACTATTTTTTTAATAAAAAAAACATGTAGTGAGACATATGAGATCTATTAATTTGATAATTTATCATATGCTTTGATGAGAATTGTATTGTCCAAACATGACCCAGACTATAAGACCTATTTGAAAATTCATTAATCTTAGGTCTTGAATTTTTGTAGAATTTATCACGCCCCTCTCAGTGCTTGTATCATCATCAAGGCCTTTAATATTCTTCTCACTTTGTATTCATATGGTCCAATTAACACAATTGAATCAATAGAAAGAAATAATGTGCTATTATGTAGAGTGTACAGATATTATAGGTCTTTTTGAGCTTTATTATGGCAGTGAGCTAGAGAGTTGGTATCATTCTTGGATGAGAATGAAATATATTCTGTTGTTTATTCCACATCGACGAGAACTGCTTATAGTCCCTTCCCTCAATGAAAAGCAAACAAAGCAAAGCAAAGCAAAACAAAACAACAGTCTCCAGATCAATGGTTATATACCACATGTGTTGGTAGATGTTAACATACTATAGTAAAGATATATTTGACTACTATTTCAGCCACTGCCATTGTCCAGGGCCCATAGAGTTTATTATAAAGACCAGATTTGTAATTTAAGGGGGGGTATGATAAGGATAAACACACTCTAAATTTTTTTTTTTAACATTTTTTTTTAAGATTTTATTTATTTATTTGACAGAGAGAGAGATCACAAGTAGATGGAGAGGCAGGCAGAGAGAGAGAGAGAGAGAGAGAGAGAGAGGGAAGCAGGCTCCCCGCTGAGCAGAGAGCCCGATGCGGGACTCGATCCCAGGACCCTGAGATCATGACCTGAGCCGAAGGCAGCAGCTTAACCCACTGAGCCACCCAGGTGCCCCAACACACTCTAAATTTTTAAGAATGGCAATGATTTCTCCCATTTCCCTTATGTTGCAACATTGCTTTTGCCTTACTATCTTGATAAGGTTAGGACCACTTTCAACAGCCTCTATTTTGCTTTCACAACTATGATAGCTTTTACCTTACAGGACTCTGAAAACTACCTCATACTTTGTTGTAATTATCATTTCAGAGATCAGGGAAATCACTATTGAGTGGTCCATGGACATACTCAATTCTACTTTCCCCAGTGTTGAAGGTTCTTTCCTCAGGGAAACTGTCCTTTTCTTCAGTAAATGGGTTCTGGGTTTTAAAACTGGCTCATGTCTTCAAACTGTGTAGGGAATTATGATGTTTTATATGGTTGGTTGCCCTTCATATCCTAATCATCCATACTTCATTTCTTTTGATTGCACGAATTGAAAAATACTCTTAAAGATTGTCTTCTATCTTGTCCTTAGGAACACTGTATTCTATTAACAATCTCCATAATTCTCTGACTATCCAGCTCCTACTTTCCATTCTATTTTTTTTTTCTGCTCATTTCAATAATCACATCCATTATTTTTTCTAACAGATACATACTGCCACCTGGACACTATTATTCTGAGATCCTAATATCCCCATTTCTAACAAGCAACTGCTATCAGCCATGGCATATATAGGGAGTGACCATTGATCCTATGATGCTGGTGACTCCCTCACACTGCTTTCCTTACCATGTTGGTAAATATGGACTTTTGGGGGAAAATCATCAGCTGGTAGATTTTCCAGTCTTACATAGAATATCTGCTTTAACCTGTTGTCTTTACTGAGGGATTTATTTCTTTTTCCCCCCATCCCACATAGAAATTCTAGCATTTTTACTGGACTTTGTGTGGGCCATCACTTTTCCTAGTCTTCCAAAAGCCATCCAACAGGATCTTAACCCTGTGCTTCAGGGCCTTTGTCAGGGTATGAAATCCTTAATTGGAAAGAGTGTTCCCAGAAAAATAGACTTTTTTTTTTAATCCAACGTTATATTTAACCACTTTTGTTAACTCTCTTTTGGACTTTGTCCCATGAATATACTTATGGTTCATGACAGTGTATATTGCCTAGGCCCTACCTTTTCATTGAAGTATAGTCCTGTTCATTTCTTAGCAGGAACACTTATTAGTAGCACCTTCCTGAATAATATATATTGAAGCTTATCTTCACTTATTTGTTTAGTGGGCATAAGGGAGGTTAGGGTTCATCTAGAGGAGTTGCAAGTCATTTTATAAGATGGAAGTCTCTGGATCATCTTCAAACAAGGGACAAGCACTAGCCTTTAACAAGAAGGGCCATATTTGTAGGCTTAGAGTGTTAAAAAACAAATCTGAGGATTCAGGATTTCTGACCCAGATTTTCCATCCTATATTTCATCATAACTTTTTCTTTTTTAATTTTTTTAATATTTTATTTACTTATTTGACAGAGAGACAGATCACAAGTATGCAGAGATAGAGGGGAAAGCAGGCTCCCCACTGAACAGAGAGCCCAATGAGGGGCTCAATCCCTGGACCCTGAGATCATTCCCTGAGTCGAAGGCAGAGGCTTAACCCACTGAGCCACCCAGGCACCCCATAACTTTTCTTTTTAGTCAGCTTCTTACCCTTGGCATAGCACTCTGGATTGACAATTTAATTTTTCTGTATTTCTGTTATCCTTCTAATTAAGTCCCAGGTCTGAATGTTAATATTTTCTACCCTCTGGATGTTGGAGATGATTATATTTTATATTTATGTTCTGTGTTGCCTTAAGTTAGTAATTAATCACTCTAAGTCTTTTATTGTTCTTTTCCTCCAGTGTATTAATGGCCTCAGCAGTAAGTATCCCATTCTGTAGTCCTCATAATTACTGTTTCTCTTAAATTTCTCTAATACCAGAGATCTGGGATATTTCACCAACCAGTGTTTCCCCCACCACCCTATAGCATCCCACTCTGGTTTATTATCATGGAAGTTTAAATAACTCTACCATTATTACATGTTAGGGACTTTCAATACCCCATCTATTACCAGTGATGGGGTTCTTACTGCCAACTGGCTAGCAGATGCTTTTATTCCAAAAATTTCATTTTAGCATCTACGTTTTTTGGACCATAATTTGCATCAACTGGCATAGATATGTTTCCCTGGAAAACAGACTCTGAGACAGTTATTCAAATGAAAGTGGTTTACTGAGATCAATTCAATGAAATAACACCTATCTGAGAGTGAGAGAGAGGTAAGATTGGGTAGCAAGCATTAGCATGGTCTTTTAGATAAGGAAGCCAGATTTAGTAAATATAAGAACAGGATGCCCAGTTAAATTTGAATTTCTGATAAACAATAAATAAATTTCTATGTAAGTATACATATAGTTACTTTAAAGTATGCTATAAATATTGCATGATACACACACAAATTATTTATTACTTATTTGATATTAACATTTAAATGATGTCTCATTTTTTTTTTTTTTTCTGACAACTCTACCTTCATAGTTACCATGAATTGAGACAAGAGACTGGGTCTTTTATTATCCCTGAATTAAAAAGTCTTTAAAAGTAGGTGTCCTATAGAAGAAGGGCAAACTAATATGAGGCAGCATTTTTTGGCTAAAGACAAGTCTTGCAAGTATGCTAACTGTGAGTTGTTAGCAGCCACCATTCTTAAAATAAGTCATTCTGTATTGGACAGAAGGACTGGGTAGTTCTTTATAGTCTTTGTGTGTGGGAGGGGAAAGGGAGGGGGAGAAGAGGAAGAGTATAAGAAGAGGGAGAGTGAGAGAGAGGAAAATGGAGAAAAAAATGGATAAGTGGCAGGAAGTTTTTGCTATTTCCTCTGGGAAGATACACATGATTAACTCAGGATCTTACAGTATATAGTAAGACTATAATTAAAAACATAATAAAACAAATAGGCATAAGCTTAAGCTTCATCAAGAACTCTTGGTCTCACCAGATTAGTGAATCTTCCTCAGATTACCACAGTTCTGGTCTTAAAACTGTAGAACTAGAACAAGTATATTAACTAAATGCTCTAAAAGCCATGCAAACAGACTCTTAGGTTAACCATATGGCTAGCTGGACTACAACTATGATATATAAAGAAACCTATAGGTTTAATGTTTTTCTATCAAGCACCTGAAAGTTGTTGGAAAAATGTGACTTTGAAGACCATTCTTATGCTCTCATTATACAAAAGACTACTGAAGCAACAAAAATTAAAGATGTTACTGTTCTCTGGATTATTCTTACTATACAAACATTAGAAGTGGAAAGGCATAGTTGCTGCCCAAATGAGGTAGAAATAACAAAATATTTCACAACAAAAGCATGCCTATGAGCTTACTAATTATAATAGCTCATTGAAATATATTAAATAATGAAACTGATGTAGGTTATTCTGTAAGATTACTAAAACTAAAGTAGATAAAAAATGGAAAGTTAAAAAAATCCCCAACATATTTGTACTTCTTATATAGCATGGCAAATATAGATAATAATATTGTATTATATATTTAAAAGTTCTTAAGAGAGAATGGGTCTTAAAATTTTTTATTATAAAAAAATAACTATGTGAGATGATGAATGTTAACTAGATTTATTGTGGTGGTCATTTATAATATATACAAATATCAAGTCATTATATTCTATACCTAAAACTAATAAAATATGTCAATTATATCTCAATTAAACAAAAAGAAGTTTCAAATCAATAATCTTTGCTCCTACCTCAAGAAACTAGAAAAACAATAGAAAAATAAATCAATAGCAAGCTGAAGGGATGGTTTTTCTAAATATGCTAAACAGAGAATAATTATGGAATATTCCTTTTGCATAGACACACAGGTTTATTTAGTAATTACCATTTACATATTAAATGGTTATGAATAAGCTGATCATAATCATCTCATTTGAAACTTTTGTTTATAGATCAAAGTATTAGAAATAAAGAAACACAAATAACTACATAATTGGTTCCTAATCATAAACAAATATAACAATAGCTTTTGATTAGAAATCAATTCTATTAGACTTTGAAAACAAACAAAAGGAATCAGAGGTTTTCCCTCCTTAATTCCACATTCTGTTTAGTTATTATGAGAATTAATGTGAAATCACCCAAGATTCGTCATTTTCAACTGGATTTGATTTCCCCTCCTGGGAGATATCAGGTATTGTCTGGAAACTTTTGATTGCTACAGCTGGGAAAGAGGAGGGGTTGCTGCTGATATCTAGTGGGTGAAGGTTAGCCATACTGCTAATCATCCTACAAACTACAAGATAACCCCCAACACTAAGAATTATATGCTTCTAAATGTCGATAATGCTGGGACTGCAAAACCTTATTCAATTTATTCAAAATGATAAGTAAATATTCATCATTTGAGAGTAACTACTCATTTAAAATTTTTATTGAGGATGTATTACATATTAAGTACAATGCTACATTTTAAGTACAATGTTGGTGATTCAGTAGGATGAAGAAAATGATATATACACTATCATTGTTATGTTCTTTTAAGTTTTATAGTGTTTCTTCTCTATTGATTAACTATCAAGAATCGGTACACCAACTAATAAATACAAAAGTGTCATTCTGGATTAATAGTGTTTCTTGGAAATTTGGAATGAAAACTACAATAAGAAACATATTTTAAACACCATTCTAGATAGAGATTTGTATTTCATCTCTAAGTCATCAGTTTCTAGAAAAAGTGAGCAAAAGTTAAAATATCCTTTCATTTAAGGAAGAAGAGTGTCATTCTGATTTGAGCATCTGTAATTATGACCAAAATATATCAGAAGTAATGAATTTTAAAATATTTAAGATAGTAATCCTCTTAATATTCAAACATAGTAAGTGCACAGTAGATATGTGTAAATAAATAAAAGAATATGTAGGTATAATACTCGTAAAATACATATTATACATGGTTTTGATTTAAATATGTATCGCATAACCAAAGTTCTGTAAGATATTTGTGTGTTTTCTTATTTAAGTTATAAATGGGAGAATTAATCCCTGATTCCTTTCTCTGGTCATAAGTGGAAGGTGTATTTTAGATTTAAGTTTGTAAAATTAATATAAATCATAGGAGATGGAGAATAATTTTTCTAATCCATCTACTGCATGTGAATGAAAAAGGAAAATAAGGTTGGTAGTCTATTCAGTGCTTACCACCTTGCCTTGGAGGAAAGAAGAGCTGTGAAATGAAGATTATAGAGATTCAAAAAGGGTCAGCCTATGTTAGAGGTTAATTGGACACTTACGTAGTCAGGGTCAGGGTCCCCACCAGGAAAAGAGGTTGCTGGGACAGCTACAATAGAACTGCACTAACATCCTGTTTGACAGCTTAGGGAAGACCACAATAGCATCCTGTCTGGCAGCTTCTGCAGGAATGACTTTTGCAAAACATCCTGAAACAAAAAAATTAACCATAAAACACGGGTCACTATCACAAGCTGAGGCAGTTAGTCTCCAGATGTCAGCTCAAAAAACTAGCAACACCGCCTAGGAGAAGAGTAAATGAAACAAGATGGGATTGGGAGGGAGACAAACCATAAGTGACTCTTAATCTCACAAAACAAACTGAGGGTTAATGGGGGGAGGGGGGTTGGGGGGGTGGGATTATGGACATTGGGGAGGGTATGTGCTATGATGAGTTCTGTGAAGTGTGTAAACCTGGCGATTCACAGACCTGTACCCCTGGGGATAAAAATATATTATATGTTTATAAAAAATAAAATTAAAAAAAAAAAAAACTAGCAACACATGAACAATAACCTGATAGGAAGACAGGTACATGATCAAAACCCTGACTGCCACACCTCAGCAGCCAGTCTTCAGGGGCCCATACTCAGAATGCTTAATATAGTTTCTTGAAAGATCTTATAAAAACCCCTAGATCTGGAAGCCAAATAACAACCTTCTCAGGTCCCCTTCCTCTCTGGGAGCTTTGTACTATTGCTCAATAAACTTGGCTATGCTGTCTACCACTCTTCATCTGGTCTACGTCTTCATTCTTTGAAGTGGCATGACCAAGAACCACAGGCACTAATGAACAAAAATCCTGTAACACCATCACTTTCAGGATTTAATAAGGACTACAAAGAGTGGGTACCATTGTATTTTGTGATGTCTTTTCCAAAGCCAATTTCCTAATAAAAGTGTTGAAATATAATGAAATAAACCAAAGCCCTTTTGATCCCCCTCACTCAGAATATTTCTGTGCTAGTGTAAATAGTCATATTCTGTCAATTTAAGTAATGCTTTGATGATGGTTAGTCCTAATATACTATGCCTCTCCAGAATTCCCTAGTGCTCACATCTATTGATAAATTCTGGACAGTTCATAATGTTTGGGTGGTAATGGAACACAGGGTGTGGTGCATAAACAATGAATCCTGGAACACTGAAAAAAATAAATAAATAAAATTACAAAAAAAGAAAGGAAATAAAAAAATAAATTAAATTAAATTATTTTTAAAAACACTCACATCAGTAAATATCCTTATTACTATTTTGATATTTGTACTATTAGTTTGAATAATTATCAGTGACATCTAGGGAAATAAGGGGTATAATCTAACCCTGGGTAGTCCCTCAGTTAAGTTATTCCACTTATAATTAGTTTTGGATTCCTATCTTTTTGACCCAAGAAGCAAATAAAATTTGTATGAAACAGCAAAGCTTAATATGAGTCTACCTAATCATCTTTAAGTGTTTAGATTGTGTCAGGAGTGCTATGGAAGTTTTGTTTTCTTTTCTTTTACAAAAGGAAACCACTTTATAATATTATTAGAAAAATGTTCTAAAATGATATATCTTACCAGCTAGTAAAGCAAAACTATGACTATGTTTTTGGATATTTGATTCATTATACTTGATGACAAAAAAAAAAAAGGAATCTTTTGGGAGTATTATTAATTATTCAAATATACCATGTAACATTCAGATCTTTGGGATTATTAAATTATTTATTCAGTCTGTATTTTAGAGTGTATTTTATAAGATTTTTGAATAACAAAGAAAATAGTGAAATTTACATGCAAGGGGGCTTAGAAAAGATACCATGAATAATGACATAAAGAACACAAATTGTAACTGCTCTGCTAAAAGCAAATAGAAACAGACCCAGCTTCTGACTATAATAGATCCAGTTAGATCTGACAAAAGATAAAATATTAATTCAAAATACTATGAAAAACAATAGAACCTATAGACAGCAATCAGAGACACAGATCTTCATTCAGAATGGATTCAGATTCTGACAGGAAAGGTAAATCAATTCCAATATGCTCACTCTTGCAGCATTGTTCAAATATGTCAATCACTTTATCTAAGTGAGTCAAGAAAAAATAAAGGATTCATCTGTATAGAAAAATAGTTTAGCTACTTTCCACCTAAATAGAAATTTGAATTTCTCAAAATTATTCTGACTCTAAATCAGAAGAATGGGTCCATTCAAAAGGTACACAAATTGTTTCATTGTATCTCTATGTAGACTCTCTGAAAAGGTTTCTGACCATAGTAAATTGTGATGTAACTATTGCAGGTTATTTGGATGGTGATACTATTAGTTATCCCTAATACATGTCAAGACTTGAAGACATGAAACAAACAGATGTCTAGGAAAAAAAAAAAAAATTGGAGGATGGAAAGTAGAAAGCCATATCATGGAAAACAGAAACATAAATTGCTCTTTGTGGTAGATTTCAAACAGCTGAAAATGAAACATTGAAAAAATCAATGAACCACACTGCATGAGAGTGCAGTGAGAACTACAGCATAACAGGGAAAATTCCTTTAAGGAAGTAACATTTATGCAATATATCAGAGATGCCATTGCCACGATGTTATAAAAATTTAAATAATGAATACAATTACTCCAAGGAATTGAAACATTGGCTTCTTCCTATAAAATGATAAAAAAAGATATTTTCCTATAAAAATGATATTATCAAAATAGTGTTTTATATCCAAATTGGCACATCATAAAAAAGTTTAGCATTGTTTTGTTAAAAAAAAATTATGTTTCGGTCAATCTGATCCTTTTCCCAATAGGCTAATTGAGACAAACTTTAAATGAGTGTTCTCCCTTTACCTTGAAATTTGTGTCAAACAATCATTAGTTTGGACAGATTATAGAAGGGTTTCTCAACCTCAGCACCATAGATATTTTGAGCTGCATATTTTTCTCTTAGGTAAGGGTGAGGAGGACCTGCTATGTGAATTGCAAAATTTGTAGGAGCATTGCTGGTGTCTACCCGCTAGATGCTGGTAGTACTTTCCTACCATTAATGATCCCCCCTCCAAGCTCTATGCTTTGTCAAATGTCACAAATTAGGAATATTAATACAAATGTATTAATGTATCAAATAAATATGTTGTATGTTAACTGTTAAGAATGTTGGAGAAATAAACATATCTAAACAAATCTAGATAAATGCATGTTATAGGTAGATTGGAAAAGACTGGATAAAGTACCAAGATTGGCTTACTAAATTGATCACTTACTTGTTTTGGGGTGCTTAAATAGTAGCAGACAGAGTACTGAAGTAAAGTAGAATATGTAAATTAGTGAAAAGGATATAAAATCATAAATTTATTCTATATTTTAGCATTATTCATTTGTTAATATTAAAATGATTACAAATCAGTGAAAATATCTGAATATGAGCTAACATTTAATTTTGGAACTATCTAGCAGTCTTCACATCATGCAATAACAATTTTCAATTCTTTCCATGGTCAATGTGAGAAGGAATATTTCCCTAAGAAAAACATGGTAAAACTATAGCATTCTAACTGTAGACATTCTGGAAAAGGCCAAACTATGGGGATAATAGCAAGATTAGTAGCTGCCAGTGGTAAGCAAGGGGAAAGATAGGCAGAGGAAAAAAAAAAAGTCACTGAGGGACCTCAAATTTCAATGCTGCTGTGTGTAAAGAGCTTGAAATCACCACTACCCTCTTTATAAGAAGGAAAATTAAACAAACTGAACATCAAAATCCTTTGTGAATATAATCACAGCCAAAATCTGCTTATCAGAAGCAGAGCTGGATTAAGCCATATCTTATAGAAACACATTAATGGTATTTTTGATGAATTATGGGAAGTTAAGTATAGAATAGCATAAAAATGAGACAATTCAGTGGAAAAGTCCTATGGGAAAGGTGTCCAAGTGGCCATAGGTTTTCCCTCCAGGAATCCCACCAGGCTTTCATCATGGTGAAAATTTGAGAAAGATACCTTCATGGACCTGGCAGATGGAGAGGAAACGTAGATCTTCATGAAATATACCTACAGCCTTCTCTATAACACAGGTTTACGAGGAAAAAAAGATGGTTAATCCTCCTCCATGCTGGAAGAAGGGATTTCCTTCCACTCCAATACTTTCTACTGTTCCAGTTCCTCCTAAGGAAAAGGGAAAAAAAAAAAAAAAGCAAGAACAAACAAACAAACAAACAAAAGAAAAACATTGTCAACAGGAGTCAGAGATTTAAGGAAAATGATTGGGAACACTGAAGGCTGGGCAGAGAGTGACAAGACAAAAGACAAGAAAAACCACTGTGAAGAGGAAAAGCAGTCATCATAACCAGACTTAGGACAAAAATGTTGAGTCTCAGAATTTGAGTCTGAGAATTTAAAATAACCATGAATAATATATTAAATGCCCCAATGGAGAAAGTAGGGAATAAGCAAGAACAGATGATGAATATAAGCAGAGGGATGGCAATTCTAAGGCAGAATCAGAAGATAATGCTAGAAATAATAATTTTTAAAACTCACTTTACTAGAAATTAAGAATGTTTTGATGTTCTTTTTTTTTTAAAGATTTTATTTATTTATTTGACAGAGAGAAATCACAAGTAAGCAGAGAGGCAGGCAGAGAGAGAGGAGGAAGCAGGCTCCCCGCTGAGCAGAAAGCCCGATTCGGGGCTTGAACCCAGGACCTGGGATCATGACCTGAGCCGAAGGCAGCGGCTTAACCCACCGAGCCACCCAGGTGCCCCTGTTTTGATGTTCTTATTGGTAGATTTGACACAGCTGAGGAAAGAATCAAGGAGATGGAAGATATGTCAATATAAACGTCCTAAACTGATATTCAAAGAGGAGGGGAAAAAAAAAAAAAAGGCATGGAAAACAAATAAAAGGAAAAATGAAGAGTGAGAAGAATGCATAAAAGTTTAGCACATGTAGGGGCACCTGGGTGGCTCAGTGGGTTAAAGCCTCTGCCTTCAACTCAGGTCATGATCCCAGGGTTCTGGAATCGAGCCCCGCATTGGGCTCTCTGCTCTGCAGAGAGCCTGCCTCCTCCTCTCTCTCTGCCTGCTTCTCTGCCTACTTGTGATCTTTCTGTCAAATAAATAAATAAATAAAATCTTAAAAAAAAAAAGAAAAAAAGTTTAGCACATGTATAATTGAAATAAAAGAAGGAGAAAAGGGAGATAAGGTACATAATAAATACTTTTAGTAATAATGGTCACAAACATTGAAAATATTATGGTAAGAGAAAGAAGCCAGTTACGAAAGAACACATACTATATAATGCCAATGATATGAATGTCAGAAAAGAGAAGTCTGAAATAGGGACAGAATTACAGTTAGTGTTACCTAGGGCAAAGGGGTGAGGATGGAAGCTAGCAGGCAATGACTAAAGAGCATAGGGCTTTTTTATGAAATGGGAGAAATGTTCTAAAATTAACTTTGTGATGGTAGAAAATACCTGTATATTAACTAAAAACCATTGAATACCACACTTTAAATGAATGAATTTTATATCATATAACTTGTATGTCAATAAAGCTGTTAAAAATAAAAGTAAAATTTTAAAATTAATGATCAAAAACCTTCCAACTTAGTGACAAAACACCAAACCACAGATTTAGGAAATCCAGGAAAGGTTAGACAAGATAAACACCACAATAAAATAAAACAGAAGGAAAAAAAAAAACACCCAGATAAAACATAATCAAGCTGTAGAAAACCAAAGGCAGTGAAGAAAGTTTGATAAAAGCCAGAGAGGAGAGGAGAGGAGTCAAGATGGCAGAGAAATAGCAGGCTGAGACTACTTCAGGTAGCGGGAGATCAGCTAGATAGCTTATCTAAAGATTGCAAACACCTACAAATCCAACGGGAGATCAAAGAGAAGAAGAACAGCAACTCTAGAAACAGAAAATCAACCACTTTCTGAAAGGTAAGACTGGCGGAGAAGTGAATCCAAAGAGACGGGAAGATAGAACATGGGGGGAGGGGCCGGCTCCCGGCAAGCCGTGGAGCAACGGAGCAAACAATCAGGACTTTTAAAAGTCTGTTCCAATGAGGGACATCGCTCCAGAGTCTTAACTGGGGTGAGGCCCACGCGGGGTCAGCGTGGCCTCAGGTCCTGCAGGGTCACAGAAGGATCAGGTGTGTCTGAGTGTTGCAGAGCTTACAGGTATTAGAACGGGGAAGCCGGCTACAGAGACAGAGCCGAGGAGTGAGCTCTAAGATCGGGGTTACCTTGACCTGGTCCCAGGCTTGGTCACCTCTGAGCGTGGCCGGAGGCCAGGGTGATGGGAATAACTGGGCACTATTCTCTGAGGGCGCACTGAGGAGTGGGGCCCCGGGCTCTCAGCTCCTCCAGGCCAGAGACTGGGAGGCCGCCATCTTCATTCCCATCCTCCAGAACTCTACGGAAAGCGCTCAGGGAACAAAAGCTCCCGAAAGCAAACCCGAGCAGATTACTCAGCCTGGCCCCTGGTAAGGGCAGTGCAATTCCGCCTGGGGCAAAGACACTTGAGATTCACTACAACAGGCCCCTCCCCCAGAAGATCAACAAGAAGCCCAGCCAGGACCAAGTACACCTACCAAGGACTGCAGTTTCAATACCAAGGAGAGCAGCGGAATTCCAGAGGAGGAAAAAGCAAAGCATGAAACTCATGGCTTTCTCCCCATGATTCTTTAGCCTTGCAGTTAGTTTAATTTTTTTTTCTTTTTCAATTTTTTTCCTTTCTTCTGCTAAATTTTTTTAACTTTTACCCTTTCCTTTTTTAACGTTTTTTAACTAGTTTATTTAATATATATATATTTTTCCTTTTTATATTTTTTCTTTATTCGTTTTCTTTTTTTAATTGTTTCTTTCTTTTTTATTTTTCTTTCTGAACCTCTTTTTATCCCCTTTCTCCCCCCTCACAATTTGGGATCTCTTCTGATTTGGTTAAAGAATATTTTCCAGGGGTTGTTGCCACCCTTCTAGTATTTTACTTCATATACTCTTATCTGGACAAAATGACAAGGCGGAAAAATTCACCACAAAAAAAAAAGAACAAGAGGCAGTACCAAAGGCTAGGGACCTAATCAATACAGACATTGGTAATATGTCAGATCTAGAGTTCAGAATGACAAATCTCAAGGTTCTAGCCAGGCTCAAAAAAGGCATGGAAGATATTAGAGAAACGCTCTCGGGAGATATAAAAGCCCTTTCTGGAGAAATAAAAGAACTAAAATCTAACCAAGTTGAAATCAAAAAAGCTATTAATGAGGTGCAAACAAAAATGGAGGCTCTCACTGCTAGGATAAATGAGGCAGAAGAAAGAATTAGCGATATAGGAGACCAAATGACAGAGAATAAAGAAGCTGAGCAAAAGAGGGACAAACAGCTACTGGAACACGAGGGCAGAATTCGAGAGATAAGTGACAGCATAAGACGAAACAACATTAGAATAATTGGGATTCCAGAAGAAGAAGAAAGAGAGAGGGGAGCAGAAGGTATATTGGAGAGAATTATTGGAGAGAATTTCCCCAATATGGCAAAGGGAACAAGCATCAAAATCCAGGAGGTTCAGAGAACACCCCTCAAAATCAATAAGAATAGGTCCACATCCTGTCACCTAGTAGTAAAATTTACATTCTTAGTGACAAAGAGAAAATTCTGAAAGCAGCCCGGGAAAAGAAGTCTGTAACATACAATGGTAAAAATATTAGATTGGCAGCAGACTTATCCACAGAGACCTGGCAGGCCAGAAAGAGCTGGCATGATATATTCAGAGTACTAAACGAGAAAAACATGCAGCCAAGAATACTACATCCAGCTAGGCTATCATTGAAAATAGAAGGAGAGATTAAAAGCTTCCATGACAAACAAAAACTGAAAGAATCTGCAAACACCAAACCAGCTCTACAGGAAATATTGAAAGGGGTCCTCTAGGCAAAGAGAGACCCTAAAAGTAGTAGATCAGAAAGGAACAGAGACAATATTCAATAACAGTCACCTTACAGGCAATACAATGACACTAAATTCATAGCTCTCAATAGTTACCCTGAATGTTAATGGGCTAAATGCCCCAATCAAAAGACACAGGGTATCAGAACGGATAAAAAAACAAAACCCATCTATATGTTGCCTACAACAAACTCATCTTAAACCCGAAGACACCTCCAGATTTAAAGTGAGGGGGTGGAAAAGAATGTACCATGCTAATGGACATCAGAAGAAAGCAGGAGTGGCAATCCTTATATCAGATCAATTAGACTTTAAGCCAAAGACTATAATAAGAGATGAGGAAGGACACTATATCATACTCAAAGGGTCTGTCCAACAAGAAGATCTAACAATTTTAAATATCTATGCCCCTAACGTGGGAGCAGCCAACTATATAAACCAATTAATAACAAAATCAAAGAAACATATCGACAGTAATACAATAATAGTAGGGGACTTTAACACTCCCCTCACTGAAATGGACAGATCATGAAGCAAAAGATCAACAAGGAAATCAAGGCCTTAAATGACACACTGGACCAGATGGACATCACAGATATATTCAGAACATTTCATCCCAAAGCAACAGAATACACATTCTTCTCTAGTGCACATGGAACATTCTCCAGAATAGATCACATTCTTGGTCCTAAATCAGGTCTCAACCATTATCAAAAGATTGGAATCATTCCCTGCATATTTTCAGACCACAATGCTCTGAAGCTAGAACTCAATCACAAGAGGAAATTTGGAAAGAACCCAAATACATGGAGACTAAACAGCATCCTTCTACAGAATGAATGGGTCAACCAGGAAATTAAAGAAGAATTGAAAAAATTCATGGAAACAAATGATAATGAAAACACAATGGTTCAAAAATCTGTGAGACACAGCAAAGGCAGTCCTGAGAGGAAAATATATAGCGGTACAAGCCTTTCTCAAGAAACAAGAAAGGTCTCAGGTACACATCCTAAGCCTACACCTAAAGGAGCTGGAGAAAGAACAAGAAAGAAACCCTAAACCCAGCAGGAGAAGAGAAATCATAAAGATCAAGCAGAAATCAATGAAATAGAAACCAAAAAAAAACAATAGAACAAATCAACGAAACTAGGAGCTGATTCTTTGAAAGAATTAATAAGATTGATAAACCCCTGGCCAGACTTATCAAAAAGAAAAGAGAAAGGACCCAAATAAATAAAATCATGAATGAAAGAGGAGAGATCACAACGAACACCAAAGAAATACAGACAATTATAAGAACATACTATGAGCAACTCTACGCCAATAAATTTGACAATCTGGAAGAAATGGATACATTCCTAGAGACATATAAACTACCACAACTGAACCAGGAAGAAATAGAAAGCCTGAACAGACCCATAACCAGTAAGGAGATTGAAACAGTCATCAAAAATCTCCAAACAAACAAAAGCCCAGGGCCAGATGGCTTCCCGGGGGAATTCTACCAAACATTTAAAGAAGAACTAATTCCTATTCTCCTGAAACTGTTCCAAAAAATAGAAATGGAAGGAAAACTTCCAAACTCATTTTATGAGGCCAGCATCACCTTGATCCCAAAACCAGACAAGGATCCCATCAAAAAAGAGAACTACAGACCAATATCCTTGATGAACACAGATGCAAAAATTCTCGCCAAAATACTAGCCAATAGGATTCAACAGTACATTAAAAGGATTATTCACCACGACCAAGTGGGATTTATTCCAGGGCTGCAAGGTTGGTTCAACATCCGCAAATCAATCAATGTGATACAACACATTAATAAAAGAAAGAACAAGAACCATATGATACTCTCCATAGATGCTGAAAAAGCATTTGACAAAGTACAGCATCCCTTCCTGATCAAAACTCTTCAAAGTGTAGGGATAGAGGGCACATACCTCAATATTATCAAAGCCATCTATGAAAAACCCACCGCAAATATCATTCTCAATGGAGAAAAACTGAAAGCTTTTCCGCTAAGGTCAGGAACACGGCAGGGATGTCCATTATCACCACTGCTATTCAACATAGTACTAGAAGTCCTAGCCTCAGCAATCAGACAACAAAAGGAAATTAAAGGCACCCAAATCGGCAAAGAAGAAGTCAAACTATCACTCTTCGAAGATGATATGATACTATATGTGGAAAACCCAAAAGACTCCACTCCAAAACTGCTAGAACTTGTACAGGAATTCAGTAAAGTGTCAGGATATAAAATCAATGCACAGAAATCAGTTGCATTTCTCTACACCAACAACAAGACAGAAGAGAAATTAAGGAGTCAATCCCATTTACAATTGCACCCAAAACTATAAGATACCTAGGAATAAATCTAACCAAAGAGACTAAGAATCTATACACAGAAAACTATAAAGTACTCATGAAAGAAATTGAGGAAGACACAAAGAAATGGAAAAATGTTCCATGCTCCTGGATTGGAAGAATAAATATTGTGAAAATGTCTATGCTACCTAAAGCAATCTACACATTTAATGCGATTCCTATCAAAGTACCATCCATTTTTTTCAAAGAAATGGAACAAATAATCCTAAAATTTATATGGAAACAGAAAAGACCTCAAATAGCCAAAGGAATATTGAAAAAGATAGCCAAAGTTGGTGGCATCACAATTCCGGTCTTCAACCTTATTACAAAGCTGTCATCATCAAGACAGCATGGTACTGGCACAAAAACAGACACATAGATCAATGGAACAGAATAGAGAGCCCAGAAATAGACCCTCAACTCTATGGTCAACTAATCTTCCATAAAGCAGGAAAGAATGTCCAATGGAAAAAAGACAGCCTCTTCAATAAATGGTGTTGGGAAAATTGGACAGCCACATGCAGAAAAATGAAATTGGATCATTCCCTTACACCACACACGAAAATAGACTCAAAATGGATGAAGGACCTCAATGTGAGAAAAGAATCCATCCAAATCCTTGAGGAGAACACAGGCAGCAACCTCTTCGATCTCAGCCGCAGCAACATCTTCCTAGGAGCATCGCCAAAGGCAAGGGAAGCAAGGGCAAAAATGTACTATTGGGATTTCATCAAGATCAAAAGCTTTTGCACAGCAAAGGAAACAGTTAACAAAACCAAAAGACAACTGACAGAATGGGAGAAGATATTTGCAAATGACATATCATATAAAGGGCTAGTGTCCAAAATCTATAAAGAACTTAGCAAACTCAACACCCAAAGAACAAATAATCCAATCAAGAAATGGGCAGAAGACATGAACAGACATTTCTGCAAAGAAGACATCCAGATGGCCAACAGACACATGAAAAAGTGTTCCATATCACTCGGTCAGGGAAATAAAAATCAAAACCACAATGAGGTATCACCTCACACCAGTCAGAATGGCTAAATTTAACAAGTCAGGAAATGACAGATGCTGGCGAGGATGCGGAGAAAGGGGAACCCTCCTACACTGTTGGTGGGAATGCAAGCTGGTGCAACCACTCTGGAAAACAGCATGGAGTTTCTTCAAAAAGTTGAAAATAGAACTACTATATGACACAGCAAGTGCACTACTGGGTATTTACCCTAAAGATACAAACGTAGTCATCCGAAGGGGCACATGCACCCGAATGTTTATAGCAGCAATGTCTACAATAGCCAAAGTATGGAAAGAACCTAGATGTCCATCAACAGACAAATGGATAAAGAAGATGTGGTATATATACACAATGGAATACTATGCAGCCATCAAAAGAAATGAAATCTTGCCATTTGCGATGACATGGATGGAACTAGAGGGTATCATGCTTAGCGAAATAAGTCAATCGGAGAAAGACAACTATCATATGATCTCCTTGATATGAGGGAGAGGAGAGGCAACATGGGGGGTTAGGGGGTAGGAGAAAAGTAAATGAAACAAGATGGGATTGGGAGGGAGACAAACCATAAGTGACTCTTAATCTCACAAAACAAACTGAGGGTTGATGGGGGTAGGGGGGGTTGAAGGGGGGTGGGGTTATGGACATTGGGGAAGGTATGTGCTATGGTGAGTGCTGTGAAGTGTGTAAACCTGGTGATTCACGGACCTGTACCCCTGGGGATAAAAATATATTATATGTTTATAAAAAATTTAAAAAAAAAGCCAGAGAGGAAGCAGTCACCTTAGATATCAAAGAATAAGCACAAGAATTACAGCTGACTTTTTATCAGAAATAGTGCAAATAAGGAAACATATTGAAAGGGCAAAATCATCAACCTATAATTTTATATCCACTGAAATTATACATCAGGAAGGAGAAATAGACTTTCTTAGACAATCAAAAATGGACAAAATTCAGTCTCTTCCTACAAGCAACATTTAAAATTCTTCAGGCAGGGAAAAAAAAATTATAAGTCAAAAACTTGGATGTACATATAAAAAGGAAAAGCATCAGAGGAGACATAAATGAAGAGAAAATAAAATGCTTTATTTCTTATTTTTATGGTTTTAAAAGAAAATTATTTATTTATAAAAAGAAGAATAACAATTATTTTATGGTGATTTAAGCAAATTGAGAAGTGTAATGAATGACAACAATGTTACAAGGGATTGGATGCAGGAATTGGGAATATGGAGTTTTAAGTTATCTGCCCTACACATGACAGGGCATAGTGTTATTTGAAGGTGCACTTAGATTACTTAAAACTGTGTATTATAAATCTAGAATAATTACTTAAACATTTTTAAAAAGAAATATAATCCCTAGCCTAAGAGAATTGATAAAAATGGAAACATAAAATTTAAAAAGGCTCAATTAAAACCAGAGAAGGTGAAATGATAGAAGGGAAAAAAATAGATATAATAAATAGAAAAAGTTACATACTTGATAGGTTTTAATGGAATTATATAAATAATCATTTAAAATGTTTAAATGTACATATTTAAAAAGGAATGATTGTCAGAGTGGGTAGAATAGACAAAACCCAAATATATATTGACTACAAGAAACTTCACTTTAAATATAAAGATTTATATGAGCTAAAACTAAAATATTGGTGAAAGATATACCAACTTAATGATAATAAAAGGAAAATTGATAAAACTATATTAACTATAGATAAATCAATCTTTAAACCAAGGAAATTTATGAAGAATAAAAAAAAGCATTACATTATGATAAAAATGCCAATTCTTCAAGAAAACACAACAATCCTACATGCTTATCTACCTAATAACAGTCAAAAATCCTGAGACAAAAATTTACAGTACTGAAAGGAGAAACAGGCAAAGCGATTATTACATTTAGAGAATTCAGTATCCTTTGTCAATAAATAGTCCATCAAGCAGGCCAAAAATAGGTGAGAATGTAGGAGACCTAAAAGAACTATTAATCAAGTTGATCTAATTAACAGTTATAGAATACTGTAGCCAACACCAAATTACAAATTTTTTATACTCATGTGGAACATTAACTGAGAGGTTCCACACTTGAACAAATTTAAAAAGAATAGAAATCATGCAAAGTATATTCTCAGACCATAATGAAATTATTAGAACTCAATAGCAGAAAGATACTTGAAAAATTCCAAAATATTTAGAGTAAGCAGTATACTCAGAAATAACTCCCAGGTCAAAGAAGTAGTCTTAAGAGAAATTAAGACAATAGTCTGAACTAAATAAATGTGAAAATAGAATTTATCAAAATCTGCGGGATAGGGGAGGAGTCAAGATGCCATTCAGATATTCTTATCTGGATAAAATGTCAAGGCAGAAAAACTCACCACAAAAACAAAAACAAAAACAAGAGGCAGTACCAAAGGCCAGGGACCTAATCAATATAAACATTGGTAATATGTCAGATCTAGAGTTCAGAATGATGATTCTCAATGTGCTAGCTGGGCTCAAAAAAGGCATGGAAGATATTTGTCTGGAGAAATAAAAGCCCTTTCTGGAGAAATAAAAGAACTAAAATCTAACCAAGCTGAAATCAAAAAAGCTATTAAGGAGATGCAATAAAAAATGGTGGCTCTTACTGTTAGGATAAAAGAGGCAGAAGAGAGAATTAGTGATATAGAAGACCAAATGACAGAGAATAAAGAAGCTGAGCAAAAGAGAGAAAAACAACTACTGGACCACAAGGGGAGAATTTGAGAGATGAGTGATACCATAACACAAAACAATGTTAGAATAATTTGGATTCCAGAAGAAGAAGAGAGAGAGAGAAGGGAGCACAAGGTATATTGAGAGAGTTATTGCAGACAATTTCCCTAATATGTCAAAGAGAACAAGCATCAAAATCCAGGAGGTGCAGAGAACCCCCCTCAAAATCAAGAAGAATAGGTGCATACTCTGTCATCTAATAGTAAAACTTACAAGTCTTAGCAACAAAGATAAAATACTGAAAGCAGCCCAGGACAAGAAGTCTGTAACATACAATGGTAAAAATGTTAGATTGGCAGCAGACTTATCCACAGAGACCTGGCAGGGCAAAAAGAACTGGCATGATATATTCAGAGCACTAAATAAGAAAAACATGCAGCCAAGAATACTATATCCAGCTAGGCTATCACTGAAAATAGAAGGAGAGATTAAAAAAGCTTCCAGGACAAACAAAAATAGAAGAGTTTGTAAACACCAAACCAGCTCTACAGGAAATCAAAACCACAATTAGATACCACCTCATGCCAGTCAGAATGGCTAAAATTAACAACTCAGGAAATGACAGATGCTGGCAAGGATGAGGAGATAGGGGAACACTCCTACACTGTTGGTGGGAATGCAAGCTGGTACAGTCACTCTGGAAAACAGCATGGAGGTTCCTCAAAAAGATGAAAATAGAGCTACCCTACAACCCAGCAATTGCACTACTGGGTATTTACCCTAAAGATATAAATGTAGTGATCTGAAGGGGCAAGTGCACCCGAATATTTATAACAGCGATGTCTACAATAGCCAAACTATGGAAAGAACCTAGATGTTCATCAACAGATGAGTGGATAAAGAAGTGGTAAATATATATACACACACACACACATACATACATACACATACATACATATAATGGAATACTATGCAGCCAGAAAAAGAAATGAAATCTTGCCATTTGGGATGATGTGGTTGGAAATAGAGGGTACTATGCTTAGTGAAATAGGTCAATCAGAGAAAGACAATTATCACATGATCTCCTGATATGATGAAGTTGAGAGGCAACATCGGGGACTTGGGGGGTAGGAAAGAATATGTGAAACAAGATGGGATTGGGAGGGAAACAAACCATAAGAGACTCTTAATCTCACAAAACAAACTGAGGGTTGCTGGGGGGAAGGGTGTAAGGAGAGGGTGGTTGGGTTATGGACATTGGGGAAGGTATGTGCTATGGTGAGTACTGTGAAGTGTGTAAACCTGGAGATTCACAGACCTGTACCCCTGGGGGTAATAATACATTATATGTTTATAAAAAAATTTAAAAAATAAACTAAATTAATTAATTAATTAAAATAAAAATTTAAAAAATCTGTGGGATACAAAAAAGGAAACTGCTTAGAAAGATATGTATGGCATGAAAGTTTATATTAAACAATATTTAAAATAATTGAATTTCTTAATTGAGGAAACTAGAGAAAAGAGCAATATTAAGAGTAAGGTAAATAGAATAAGAGAAATAATAAAAATTTGAGAAAAAAGGTCAATTAAATTGCAAATAAGAAAACAATAGAGAAAATCAATGTAATGAAAAGCTGATTCTTTGAAAATATCAATTAAATTGAAAAAAATTACTTTGTTAGCATTTTACATCCTGTTAATTTAACCTAAAATAATATATAACATACAGCATGACACATCAATGTATTAAAGATTGTACTCTGTGTAAATATTTAAGATCATATCTGTTTAAGCATACAGCTTTTAATAAAAAATCATTCATCTCCTATATGACCATATATTTTTAAGCCTAATGACATGTGTATTAATACATTTGATCTTAGCCAAAAGGCCAAGAAGTGATGACATGTGTATTAATAATTTTGCACTGTTGTTATGCTTTTCTTTTAGTTTGAAAATAGATAACACATTTAATATGAGGGAATAAAAATTTAATATTATCCAAAGTAATTTTTCCTTGTTCAATAATGATATGTACTTTTGTTTTGTTTTTATTCCATTTTATTTTTTAATTTCATTTTATTTTTTCAGTGTTCCAAGATTCATGTTTATGCACCACACCCAGTGCTCCATGCAATATGTGCCCTCTTTAATACCCACCATAAGGACCTCCCAACCCCCTACCCCACTCTCCTCTAAAACCCTCAGTTTGTTTCTTAGTGTCCACAGTCTCTCATGGTTTTCCTCCCCCTCTTATTGCCCCCAATTCACTTTTCCTCTCCTTCACCCAATGTCTGCTATGTAATTCCTTATGCTCCACAAGTAAGTGACACCAAATGATAATTAACTCTCTCTGCTTGACTTATTTCAATCAGCATAATCTCCTCCAGTCCTGTCCATGCTGATACAAAAGTTGGGTATTCATCATTTTTGATGGAGGCATAATACTCCATTGTATATATAGACATTATCATCTTAATCCATTCGACTGTTGAAGGGCATCTTGGCTCTTTCCACAGTTTGGCCATGTGGCCATTGCTGCTATGAACATTGGGGTACAGATGGCCCTGCTTTTCACTACATCTGTATCTTTGGGTTAAATACCCAGTACTGCAAATGCAGGGTCATAGTGTAGCTCTATTTTTAATTTCTTAAGGAATCTCCACACCATTTTCTGAAGTGGATGCACCCACTTGCATTCCCACCAACAGTGTAAGAGTGTTCCCCTTTCTCACATCCTTTCCAACACATGTTTACTGTCTTGTTAATTTTAGCCATTCTAACTGGTGTAAGGTGGTATCTCAATGTGGTTTAGATTTGAAACCACAAATTTCAAATCTTTGAATGATTTGAATGATTTGAATGATTTAATGATGATGACTCATTCCTTTGTTGTGCAGAAGTTTTTATCTTGAGGAAGTCTTAAAAAGTTCATTTTCACTTTTGTTTCCTTTGCCTTTGGAGACATGTCTTGGAAGAAGTTGATATGGCCAATGTCGAAAAGGTTACTGCCTATTCTCCTCTAGGATTTTGATAGATTCCTGCCTCACATTGAGGTCTTTTATCCATTTCAAGTTTATCTTTGTGTATGGTGTAAGAGAATGGTCTAGTTTCATTCTTCTACATATACCTGTCCAATTTCCCCAGCACCATTTATTGAAGAGACTGTCTTTTTCTACTGTATATTTTTTCCTGCTTTGTTGAAGATTATTTGACCATAGAGCTGTGGGCCCATATCTGGGCTCTCTATTCTGTTCCACTGGTCTATGTGTCTGTTTTTGTGTCAGTACCATGTTGTCTTGGTGATAACAGCTTTGTAGTAAAGCTTGAAATCAGACAAAATGATGCCCCCAGTTTTGTTTTTCTTTTTCAACATTTCCTTAGCAATTTGGGGTCTCTTATGGTTCCATACAAATTATAGGATTGTTTGTTCCAGCACTTTGAAAAATGCCAGTGGAATTTTGATCAGGATGGCATTGAAAGTATAGATTGGTCTAGGCAGTATAAGCATTTTAACAATGTTTATTCTTCTGATCCATGAATATGAAATGCTTTTCCATCTTTTTGTGTCTTCTTCAATTTCTTTCATGAGTGTTCTGTAGTTCCTCAAGTACAGAACAAGAGGACAACCACCACAGGGTCCCCATAAAACTGTAAAACCCCAATATCAGGGGGATACAATATATTAAGCTCCCGGTATTGCCCTAAAACCTGTATATTTCAGATACAACTTTTTTTTTTAATTTGTTCTCACGATTCTTGTTCTTTTTATTTTTTTTTAACTTACTTACCATTACAACTGGTGGTTTCATATAGCATATTCCATAATATTTTTTTAAAGATTTTATTTATTTATTTGACAGAGATTACAAGTAGGCAGAGAGGCAGGCAGAGAGAGAGGAGGAAGCAGACTTCCCATGGAGCAGAAAGCGTGATGTGGGTCTTGATCCCAGGACCCTGGGATCATGACCTGAGCCAAAGGCAGAGGCTTTAAACCAGTGAGCCACCCAGGCGCCCTCATAATAACCTTTTAACTTGAACTTTTTTCATATATATACCTGTGTTTTTCTTTTCTGTTTTTTTTTTTAAATATACATCTAGATATAAGCTTCAAGGTAATCCTCTCTCCCTAATCAATACTACTCCTATATATAAACCAGTTTTAATCTCCCTTTATCTATGGAAAGTTTTAACAAGGATATCAAGATACACCCAGGAAGAATCAAAATAACCTTCCTCACCTGCATTGAGGATTTATAACCACCCTCCCATCTTTTTCTTCTGTCAATATATCTGTGTATGTGTTTTTGTTCTGGTGTCATACAAATCTTATCCTTGGGGTTCATTTGGACTGGTTTTTGTTGTTGTTGTTGTTGTTGTTATTGTTGTTTTCTTTGTCATTTACTTTTCTCAGCCTTTTTGTTTTGTCCTTTTTTGTTTATACAGCTTATAAATCTTACTTTTGGGGCTCATTCTGGATGGGTTTTCTCTCTTTTCTCTCTCTCTCTCTCTCTCTCTCTCTTTGTTTCTCTCCCTCTTTTATTTCTTTTTTCTTTTTTCTTTCTTTATGGCGGTGACTTCCAATTGCTCCAAAAACATTCCAGGATGCACCTTGCCTGGATTATGGTTGATATAATCAGCTATACATCCTCTCAACCACCTCTCACCAAAATGACTAGGAGAAGGAACACCCAACAGAATAAAAATTCAGAGACTGTGCCCTCTCCATCAGAACTATTGGAATGGACATAATTAGTATGTTGGAAAGTGAATTCAGGATAACAATTATCCAGTCAATAGCTAGGTTGGAGAAAACCATTAGTGACATCATGGAATCTCTATGGGCAGAAGTGAGAGCTGCTTGGGAAGAAGTTAAAAATGCTATAAATGAGATCCAATCTGATCTAAATATTCTAACAGTGAGGGTAACCAAGGCAGAAGATAGAATTAGTGATCTAGAGGACAAAGTGATAGAGAAAAAGGATCAGGAGGAGGCATGGAACAAACAGCTTAGAAGCCATGAATACAGAATTAGAGAAATAAATGACACCATGAAACATTCCAATGTTAGAATTATTGAGATCCCTGAGGGGGTGTAAAATGACAGACGACTAGAAGATATAGTTGAACAAATACTTGATGGAAAATTTCACAATCTGGGGAACAGATCAAGTGATCAAGCATTCATGTCCTAGAGGAAGAAAGAGCACCCACCAAGAACAATGAATCTAGAAAGATGTCAAGGCACTTAATTGTGAAACTCAAGAATCATAATTTTAGACAAGAGATTCTGAGGGCAGCTGGGGGAAGAGATGCTTTATATCAGAGGAAGGTCCATCAGAATAACATCAGATCTGTCCACAGAAAACTGGCAAGCTAGAAAGGGCTGGTAAGACATATTCAGGGCAGTAAATGAGAAGAACATGCAGTCAAGAATACTTTATCCAGCAAGGTTGATGTTCAAAATTGATTGAGAGATAAAGAGCTTCCAAGACTGGCAAGGTTTAAAAGAATATGTGACCACTAAGCTGGCACTACAAGAAATATTAAGGGGAATCTATAAAAGAAGAAAGAACCCAAGAGTGACATAGACCAGAAATTTACAGGATAATCTATAAAAATAAGGACTTGACAGGCAACATATGTCAATAAAAATGTATCTTTCAATAATCACTATCAACATGAATGACCTAAATGCTCCCATAAAATGGCACAAGGTTGCGGATTAGATAAAATGACAGGACCCAGGGGCGCCTGGGAGGCTCAGTGGGTTAAGGTCTCTGCCTTTGGCTCAAGTCATGGTTGCAGGGTCTTGGGATTGAGCCCCACATCGGGCTCTCTGCTCAGCCTGGAGCCTGCTTCCTCCTCTATCTCTGCCTACCTCTCTGCCTACTTGTGATCTCTGTCTGTCAAATAAATAAATAAAATCTTAAGAAAAAATGACAGGACCCATCCATATGCTGTCTACAAGAGACCCATTTGGAACTTTAAGATGAATCCTGACTGAAAGTGAATGGATAGAGAAGGATCTTTCATGCCAATGGGCCTCAAAAGAAAGTTGGGGTAGTGATTCTTATATCAGATATATTAGATTTTAAACTAAAGACTGTAGTCAGAGATACAGAAAGACACTACATCATTCTTAAAGGGTCTATCCACCAAGAAGATCTAATAATTATAAATATTTATGCCCCCAATATAGGAGCAGCCAACTACATAAGACAACTGTTCATCAAGATAAAGAGTCATATGAATACATAAATAGTAGGGGATCTTAACATGCTACTCTCAGTAATAGACAGATAATCCAAGCAGAAAATCAATAAAGAAATAAGAGCATTGAATGACACATTGGGCCAGATGGTCCTCATAGATATATACAGAATATTCCACCCTAAAACAATAGAATACTCATTCTTCTCAAGCGCACATGGAACTTTCTCCAGAATAGACCACATACTGGGTCACAGATCAGGGTTCAACCGATACCAAAAGACTGAGATTATTCCCTGCATATTCTCAGACCACATTGCTTTGAAACTGGAATTCAACCACAAGAATAAATTTCAGAAGGAACTCAAACACTTGGAAGTTGAAGACCACCCTGCTTAAAAATGTCTGGATCAACCAGGAAATCGAAGAAGAACTTAAACCATTCATGAAAACCAATGTGAATGAAGACACTTTGGGACAAAACCTATGGGATATGCCAAAGGCAGTCCTAAGGGGGGAAATACATAGCCACCCAAGCCTCCCTCAAAATATTGAAAATTCCAGAATACACTCCCTCTTTTCACACCTTAAAGAACTGGGAAATCAATAACAAATTAAGCCAAACCCCTGAACAAGAAGGGAAACAATCAAGATCAGAGCAGAGATCAATAAGATAGAAACTAGAGATACAGTAGAACACATCAATGAAACTAGAAGCTGGTTCTTTGAAAGATTCAATAAGATCAATAAACCATTGGCCAAACTAATCCAAAGGAAAAGAGAGAGAACCTAAATTAATAAAATTATGGATGAAAGGGGAGAGATCATGACAAACACCAAGGATATAGAAACAATCATCGGAAATTATTATCAACAGTTATATGTCAATAAGTTAAGCAACCTAGATGAAATGGATGCATTCCTGGAAACCTACAAACTTCCAAGACTGAAACAGGAAGAAATTGACAACCTGAATAGACCAATATCTAGTAACGAGGTTGAAGCAGTGATCAAAAACCTCCCGAAAAAACAAGACCCCAGTAACTGATGGATTCCCTGGGGATTTCTACCAAACTTTCAAAGAAGAAATAATACCTACTCCCCTGAAGTTGTCTCAAAAAGTAGAAACAGAAGGAAAACTTCCATACTCTTTCTGTGAAGCCAGCATTACCGTAATCCCAAAACCAGGCAAAGACCCCATCATAAAGGAGAATTTCAGACCAATATCCCTGATGAATATGGATGCCAAGATTCTCAACAAGATCCTAGCTAATAGGATCCAACAGTACATTAAAAAGATTATCCACCATTACCAGGTTCGATTTATCCCTGGGATGCAAGGCTGGTTCAACATTTGCAAATCCATCAATGTGTTAGAACAAATCAATAAGAGAAGAAGAAGCACATGGTCCTTTCAATTGATACATTAAAAAAAAAAAACACACATTTGACAAGATACAGCATCCGTTCCTGATTAAAACACTTCAAAGTATAGGGATAGAGGGAATAATCCTCAACTTCATAAAATCTATCTATGAAAAAACACACAACAAACATCATTCTCAATGGGGAAAAGCTGGCAGCCTTCCATTTGCGATCAGGAGCATGACAAGGATGCCCATTCTTGCCACAGTTGTTCAACATATTACTAGAAGTCCTAGCAGCAGCAATCAGACAACAAAAAGAAATAAAAGGTATTCAAATCAGCAAAGAAGTCAAACTCTCTCTCTTTGCAGATGGTATGATACTTTAAATGGAAAACCCAAAAGACTGCACCCTCAGTCTACTAGAACTCATATAGCAATTCTAATCCATTGCTTTCTTACACACTAACAATGAAAATATGAAAAGGGAAATTAGAGAATCGATTCCATTTACTATGGCACCGAGAACCATAAGATACCTGGGAATAAACCTAACTGAAGAGGTAAAGGATCATTTTATTTATTTATTTATTTTAATCTTTATGGCCTGTGGTGTCAAATATCTGCAGACTTAGAAAAGCCACTGTTAATACTGCAAAGTATTATTTTAATAAATGTCATGATCTTTTTATTTTTTAAAAATATTTTATTTCTTTATTTGTCAGAGAGAGAGAAAAGAAAGAGCATAAGCAGGGGGAGAAGCAGGCTCTCTGCTGAGCAGAGAGCCTGATGTGTGACTGAATCCCAGGTCCCTGGGATCATAACCTGAGCTAAAGGCAGCCACTTAACCAACTAAGCTACCCAAGCAACCCTAAATGTCATGATCTTAAAAGATAAGGACTATATGAAAAAAAATATGAAAAACACAATATCAGAAAGATCATCTGGAGAGTTAGAAAACTCTCATCTTTGATCTCTAACATGTCAAAAGGGCCCAAATGATTTAATAAAATTTATTTAAATTGTTTTTGTGTAATCTATATTTTAAAGAATTATAAGAGCTTTTTATTTTATAAAGTGAATTTTTAAGTGGACCATAGATATTTATACATAAATGTAGCCTACATAAAAGTACACAATTGATAGGTTTGCATTTGGACATTTCACAAAGTGAGTCCTCTTCTACTTATATCGAGAGAAAAACGAGGACTCTTAAAATTCGTGAAATGTATTTCTGTTTATGCATGAAAGATAAATCAGAAAAAAGGGGTTCACATCCTTTTTGTTAGAATATACAGTTAGTACACAATCAGATGTGAAGAGGTTGTAGAGTCCAGGACAAGAATTATGAACACATAAGAGTTGAATATCTTATGTATCTTATTTTTATTGATAAAGAGATACTTACATACCAGGACACACATTTAAGGAGCTTCATTCTTACTGACTGACTCAAATAGTCTCCTGCAACAATCTCTAGAACACTGAAAGAAATTACAGTTGCATATATTCAATTAGTATCTTTCAGGCCTGTTCTGGATTAGAAAACACATTTCCACAGTTGGATCTCAGCAAGGACCTCACCAGTAGCCTCAGTGCACAAACTTGCAGGCACCCCTGCGGCAGCATTAAACAACTGGTTGATAGAAGTGTCTCTCCTTCTTTTCCCATTCTTTTTTTGTTCTGTCTATAGATAGCTGCTTTTAACATTCTAGTTCTAGTTTTATCAGTAAAAGGCTAGTTTAATTATGCTTGTAATTTTGCCCACAGCCTTAATAGTTCTTTAATAGAACAAGACCATTGACCTCAACTTAACATTTTATTAATTCTTCAATTTATAGATTATCTTATTTTATTAAACTCAAATATAAAATACACTTAAATGCATTACTATATGAATCTGTGAATAGAGAAAACTCAGCAAAAATGTAAAACCCAGTTTAATACTTTCTGAAGGTGAACTTTGTTAGAGGATATGCAAAACCCGCAATGTTTTTAATATTAATGAAAATAAAATATTTCAGGTAATTATCAGTAGAGATAATAGAGATGAATCTTAACCAAAAATTGTAAGATAAATATCCTCAAGTGATTCTCATATAATTTTGGAAACAGAGAACTTTTGTGTATGTTGTTTTTTTTTTTTAAGCAGAGAAACTCAAGTCTTTAGCCTACCAAACTAAAACACAAATTATAAATAAGTAAATAGATACTTTCGAAAATTGAAGAAACCTGTAGCTATTATATTTTCTTCAATCCTTACTCAACAAACATCATATGATTAATTGTCATTTAGTTTTCATTAGTAAGAATGATTCTAAATTATATGTAATAGGGAAGACACATAATTTAATATTAGTAATTCAAAGTGCTCATTTTCCAGATTCAACTGATTATAAACACATAAAAACTCATTCTTCACAGAGTTTTGGTTTTAGTGGTCCATGCCTTATGTATTATAGTCCTTTAATTATAAAAGCATACACTTGACTTAAAATTCTGGCATAAAAAGGAATTCTTTATGCATATCATGAAGATAACTGCCACAATTAGGTTATGATGATGGTAAAGATATTAAATGAGTTTATGAAAGGGACTACTGCATTGTGTGTGAGAAGTGAAAGTACTCTTTAGGAACAAAGAATAAAGTCTGTACCATTTAAAGAAAATAAAAACATGCACACATTGGGATTAGTGGGGTTAGCAAGCAGATTGTTTAAAATTTCAGAGAAATAAAGATTATTTAAATATCTTTCTTTGGATTCTTCAGACATATTTAGGGCTGTGAACTATGTAAATAATCAAATAATTTTAATTGTATATACTAAACAGTACGTTCTTTGTAACAGGTAAGTTGAGAGGTTATTAAATTGTCCTTAATCTGTATTTGTTAATGCAACTTATATACTTTGAAACTTTCACCTAATATATATATATTCAAATGTATAGTGACTGAAAACTTAAAAATAATTCTGATTGAACAAAAAAACCCACTTTTTATTATCAAACCCAGGAAAAAATAAAGACAAAATGTTAAATTCACTGAGAATTTCATATGCAAGAGTGTTAGAAATAAGCACATGCAAAGTATTTGACATGTACAAGACACAGTTCAAAGTAGTTTGTAAATAACATCTCATTTAATTCTTACAGAAATGCTTTAAGTTTGGTCCTATTGATATCCCAAGATTGCGGAAAAGCTAAACATCTTATCCAAGATTGCCTAACTAGTAGTGGTGGATCTTGCATTTGAATTCAGACAATGGATCAAGGGTTTAGTTCCTCCTCAATAAGAAACATTGCCTCTCAAAAGGAATTACAATGTACCACATCTTAAAATAAATTAGAGTCCAAAATTAAATTATCTTGCCCTTTTGAGATAAGTCTCAAATTCTAGAATTCTTAAGTTATATCAAAATTTAAGAAGTCATTCTCCCCACTTTCATTTTCTGGTCAATAGGAAGGTGACAGAGGAGGACATTGTGAATTCTTAATCATATAGCAGTTGAAATGGTCAAGTGTCAATTGTCTCATTTTATAGAGATCAGAAATAAGGAAATGAAAGATCACCATTATCCTCTCCTAATACCCTTAAGATTTAGAAAAGTAATCTACCACCCAATCATCAGGCCTATTGTAGTTAACCCAGATGACATTATGTTCCCAAAACTGTTACATAGTTTCAATAGACTCCACCAGAAGCTTAGTGGTAAAGAGAGGATAAATTTTATCAGATCATGAGCTGGATAATCGGTGGATGGAAGTGTCAAGAATATAAACCTCTAAATTTAAACTTATTTGGATAAATCTCTCAACATCATGCTAACTTTATGGTAGGCACATGCAGTGTCCGTGGGGTGATTCCACTTATGTGGATGAATCATAGCTGCCTTTTTTTGCAAAGCTTAGAAATTTTTCATGTTGACAAAGCCTCAGTTAACAGAAATAATTCAAGGTGCCTTTATTTTATATCCAATATATTCAGAACATCTTAATTTCCATTTTGTCTGGGTCCCATGTTTCTAGGAACTTTATATGTATTCCACTGAGGTTGGTACCAATCTAGCATCTTAGCCTCCACACTCTTGTGAGTAAGTTTTTTTTTCTCCCCTTAATCCTGAGGCACAGTGGATGTTTCCTCTGCTACTTGCTATGCAATTATTTAGACCTTTGAAACCCATCTCCAATAGAGATTTCCCTCTAATCCTCATCTTTACCATTTAGCATTACTTTCTCATATGTCATTTTCTAAATTAATAGGACAAACCTTGTGGGATTGATTTTATTTCTGTCTATTACACCTAGTGCCCTTTTGAACAACTCAGCTAAATTGGTTTATCCTGTTGAATAAGTCCATTTATTTCCTTCTGTCAGGATTTAGGACTGATCTAGTTTGCTGTAATTGAATACACCCTTCATTTTGCTTTTCATTGTTTTTTGGGAGGAGATAATACATTTACATGTATAATATATCTCGATGATTTTTAACTTGTTCTCTCTCTCTCTCTCTCTTTTTAACTAGTTCAATCTCCTTAACAAACTACTCACTTTAACCATTCTGAGTTGAATAACCCTACAAAGGACATATGCTCCCAGTAGGCTCCCTATTGAACCTATCTTGAATACAACCTGCCTATTTTGCTGATTTCATTTCAATGCATCTCACCTACCTTTCTGTGGGGTCCTGATTCTATACATTTCTGGGTACATTTCTTTCTAGTCAAAGGCAATAATTTTATTCCCACTTACAATAGCTATGCAATCTTGAAAGGCATAGAGAAATGCAATACCTTTCCAATGTCTCCACATATTACATATTTATTTAGTAAAACTGTCATAAAATGTAAGGAGCATTTCCCCAGTTACTATTACTAGGGATTCTCTACTTTTAGTTACAAGATATTGTCTCTCAATATTTTTCTGGTTCTTGAATATCAACTTTTACCTCTGGGCTGTTGGTTTTGGCTCTAGGTAATGGGGTATTTAAAGCTGCACTTTGAAATCAGTGCCTTAGCCTTAAAATACTCTTAAGCCTATCAAGGGCTAAAAAAATGACCAAGACTTTATATTCTACACAATTATTACTTTTTTCCCCAGATCATTGTACTGAGGATAAGTGTACTCAACACCCTGACTCTGCCTGCATCTGGGCAGTCCCATACCCTGTAAATGTCCCATGCTGTTGCTTGGGGTCTCCTTGCTAGGTACCATAGTACATGGAGCCACTCAATTGTTAGGCTTAGAAAAAAATAAACCTGAGGGCTATTACTTGAATTGGTCTCTTCTTGCTTACATTAGACACCCTTTCTCTCCCTAAAGCAATTCATTTGCTTTGTCAGTATAACTCCTCCTCTTTTCTAAAACAGAGTTGGGCGAAGCTCAGAGTATGTCCCTGAAGCTTTTATCCTCTTTTATACATAGCCACCATATGCTGCAGTTACTACAAATCTAAAGACTTATACCCAGGCCACAGACCTAAAAAAAACTACTGCAGAACTGAAAAACTCGTCTGGCCTGTAGACTCATAAAATGCAAAATAGGAGGCTACAGGTATATAAATCCAAGGTCCAAGTCATGAATTCTGACTCCACTAAAATTTCTTCTTTTTATGCATATTTAGCTCCCCAAGTTCCATTCTCAATTTTATATCTCAATATTTCAAATAAACACAATTAAATAATAGTCACTGAGAAAATCTCCAATAAATGGCTACCCCCGCCTTGTGTTTTAACTTTGGTTTTGAAAAAAATTGAGAAATGAAACAAAGAGGAAGATGAAGGCCAAATTTTATTTTACCTTATTTATTTTATTAAAATATAGGTTTATTTATTACTAACAAAAGCTTGTTTATTACTTACCAACAAAAGTGAGAATATGGAGCTGATCTCTTCCTTTCCTTCCCAAATTCACCAATTGTTTAACATCCCTCAGAGAGGAATGAGGAAAAGGATGAGGAATATCTGGAATCTATTTAGGAACATTTCAGGGAGTAGACATTTTTTTCTCAAAATTTAGTTCTTCTTTTCTATTTATTTTTCACTACATACAAAGCAGGCATTTGAGTTGTTTACTTATAAAGGATATGAGAAGGATTTTAGTCCTAAAATCCTTGCACATCAATTCAAGAAAAATTTTATATTGCATTCACATTCTTGTTATACTTGACTATTTATAGAACTCTTGAGACATATTATTTTTGATTAAATATAATCTTCATTGATGAACTTTCAATTTTATTTATACCTTTATTGTATCATATGCACTTTTTTTTTTTTAAGAGAGAGAGAGAGAGCATGAACAGGGGGGCTCAAAGTGGGGGTCGATCTCATGGCCCTGAGATATTACCTGACCCAAAACCAAGAGTTGGATACTTAACTGACTGAACCACATACACACCCCCATTTAAGTACTTTCTTTAACATTTTATAGTTTGAATTTGGTACCAGAATATATCTAATAGTGGTTTTCTATTCTCAAAGTTTTCCAATAAAATACTACAAAAATCTGAAATTTCAGACAAAATATTTTATTTCAGAATTTTTGGGTAACTTTTCTATATTTTTTTTATTTTATTCATTCATATATATATGTGTATGCACACACACACACACACATATATATACACATATATATGTATATAAATATATATTCTCTATAAGTTCTATCATGTAACTTGATCAATGGAATAGTATATGCAGCCTCAGATATCTTTAAGAATTTTATGAATTCATCAGGCATACTTTGCCTTGGGATTTTACACTGGTTGTTGCTTCTGCCTGAGATGATCATGTAACCGTTTGAACCAATCCCTTTTTTTCTGAACTAAGATTTTAAGATCTTTCTACATGAATACAACTATCTATTCTCTCTGAGATTGCAGATGTATTTATCCAGCTCTTATTTTCTTTTAAATAACTTTGATTTATAATATAGTTGATTTATTATATATAATGTTTATTTTGTTTCTTCTGCATTAATGTGTCATAAGGCAGATATCATTTCTTTCTCTGATATAACTCAAATGCCAGACTGATGTGTTGACCAAAGAAGTGCTAAAAAATGGTTAAATGAATGACTTTTCATTAATGTCTATATTATTTTTCATATGTTTTATTTAGTAATATAACTATTAGTAAAATTAATAAAAATTAATGCACTTAAAATAATTTTCTATAGTTGCATTACAAGACACAAAAACATCTATATTTTTATTTGTATCTATTTTATTTAAGTGTTGAAAAATTTCCCTTCAAACAGTTTGTACCACTTTTTATTTTTTCTAACATGTCTTTTCTTCAATTTTCTCATTGATAGTGATCATTATATTTTTGTATCTGCAATATGATAGGCAAAACAATTCTATCTATTCATTTTTTTTCAACTTTCATTTATTCTTTCACCTTTGATTGGGCATCCTACTGTGTGCCAAGTTGTGTTACACATGCTAAAGAATAATATTCAGCCTGCCAAATGATGCCTTCACCCTCACAAATCTTTGTAGTGCACAAGGTTAAGAAATATTAATCAGTATGATGTCTGAACTAAGTAGAAACAATCAAGATAATAGTGATGATAGTAGTGACTGGGGAGGTATTTTGCAGACATGGACAGAAAATGTTTTAATAAGTAAGTGGAAAGCAGAGTGACAATAGCCACCCATGCAAAGATGGACAGAAATGGCAGAGAACACTCTAGCAGTGGGGCCAATTAAAACAAAGGCATTAGGAAATTTTGGCATGTTTGTGGAACTTAAATAACAAGTTAAGTATCTGTGAGGAAAGGATGAGTTTAAAGAAGGAGAAAAATATGAGATCTGAAATTCAAATGATGGTTGGAGAGTCGGGGATAATTCAGCAAGAGAAGAGAAGCAAAAGATAATGTCTTATGAAGCTTTTTCATTTTTTAAATAACTAAAGATGACTAGTGTAAGTATTCAAATACACTTGAGCATTTTAAATAATTTATCCAGAACAAAGTTCAGCAAATAAATAATGCTATGTCAATTTCAGAACTAGTTCTACTACTTTATTCAAGGTTTGAATGATCAAAGCTTTCAATTCCAGCATCAGTAGATTTAATGTATTGTTTCAGTTATTTTATTTATTGGAAGCTAGAGGTAACTACACGTTACAGTAAAATAGGCATCTTCTAAATTATACTGATGGTTTACCTGGCTTTGAATAGTCTTAACTGATTAACCTATTTAGATGGCATTTCAAGGAAACATATATAGCACTTCAATATATACTGTATTCTGCAAAATTTAACATCCTTCTCTAGGAAAAAGTCCTTTAAAAACATCTATTTCTGTTTACCTTTTAGTATAAAAACAATAATTCTTTTTTCCTAAGGAAAACATGGCTTTAGTAAAAGTACCATATAGGTAAAGTATATGTATCCCTTTCACTTGTTTGGAGCAACCAGTTAAGATTTGTACCACTAAGGGAGGGATGAGATCAGTGAACCAAAATCAGGAAACATTGATGTGATAAGTAATGACTTAAATTCTTCCTTTCAGATTTTTTGCTTTGTGCAAATTGAGATATTTTGCTCCCAACTGAAATGTAGTAGAGAGAATCTGCAGTGAATAAAATCTCAAAAATCAATTGAGAGATAATACTTAAACTCTTAGAGAAGTTTAAAAAATAAATGGGGAATAGAAGTGTGTATCAGCTAAATGCTGAATATGTAATAGTATATATATATATGTATATATATATACACACACACATATATATATAATATAGATATTATATAATATATAATAGATATTATATGTAATATCTATAATATATAATGTATATATGTATATATTGCTGAATTATCCCCAACTCTCCAACCATCATTTGAATTTCAGATCTCACATTTTTCTTCCTCTTTAAACTCATCCTTTCCCCACAGATATTTGACTTGTCATTTAAGTTCCACAAACATGCCAAAATTTCCTAATGCCTTTGTTTTAATTGGCCCCACTGCTGGAGTATTCTCTGCCATTGCTGTCCATCTTTGGATTTTATATTTTATATAATATTATATATATATATATATTTATATATATGTGTGTGTGTATTATATTAATTTTATTATTATATATAATAAGAATTTAAGTCATTACTTATCACATCAATGTTTCTTGATTTTAGTTCACTGATCTCATCCCTCCCTTGGTGGTACAAATCTTAACTGGTTGTTCCAAACAAGTGAAAGGGATACATATACTTTGACCTATATGGTACCTCTACTAAAGCCATGTTTTCCTTAAGAAAAAAGAATTATTGTTTTTATACTAAATATATATATATAATTATGAATTATCTATAATTTGGGTTTTATGTTTATATAATATAATTATAATAATTATAATTTATAATACATAAATTATCATATATTATATATAATAGCATAATATGTCAATATGTTCAACACACATACTCTTTTTTTTTTCAAGATTTTATTTATTTATTTGACAGACAGAAATCACAAGTAGGCAGAGAGGCAGGCAGAGACAGAGAGAGGGGCGAAACAGGCTCCCTGCTGAGCAGAGAGCCCTGCAGGGCTCAATCCCAGGACCCTGGGATCATGACCTGAGCCAAAGGCAGAGGCTTTAACCCACTGAGCCACCCAGGCGCCCCTTGACACACACACTCTTATGACAAAAAGTTATCAATGTGTGTGTATTTACAAGAAAATATTTCAAGAAAACTATTAGAATACTTCATTTTAGAGGAAAAATCCCAGTTGTTTTTTTTTTTTAAGATTTTTTAAAATTTATTTCTTTGAGAGAGAAGGGAAAGAACACAAGTGAGGAGGAGGGACAGAGGAAGAGGGAGAAGCCGACCCCTGCTGAGCAGGGAGCCTGATGTGGGGCTAGATCCCAGGTTCTGGGATCATGACCTGAGCCCAAGGCAGACACTTAACTGACTGAGCCCCCATATACCCCCGAAAATTTCTAGTTATGATCTTAATTCAAAACTTGTATCTTAGAAAGATGAGGAATATAAAAATAAAACTTGTCAGGTGAGGAATATAGTCCTGAGAAAACATAGGAATCTTATCATGATTCCATCTCAATATGGCAATCATTACTGAAAGATCTTGTTATTAAGATATTGATGACAGTGTCCTTTGGCCTGAAAGATGGTTGTGTTGTCTTTGTTTCCTAAAAGATTTCACAGTAGTTTATAGAATATGTTGCTTCATAGTATTAAATAATCAATTAACAATATTTATGTAAAAGTTTATGTAAATTTTATGTAAAAATAAGTTCTATATAATGTTTTAAGTAAAAATGAAAAAATATTTAGTCAAAAAAAAAAGTTCTAGGTTCTATTATTTTTATATACCAGTATAAACTTAGTTACAGTTTTGTATCACAGGTTTCCACTGTGTTTTTCAAAAGAAGATAAAAAGAAACCAATAATGTACTGATTAGATGAACAGTATTATGCATACATAACTATGTAATTCACACATATGTCCTGAATAAACAAAAGGATACCTGTGCCTCCAGTTGAAGGTGTAATGAAGCCTATTAAAACAATGGATGAAGTACATGTAGGACTCTTAAAGATGTTTTTCCAAGAAACTTTCATAACACCAAGAGTCCAGATATTTTATTAAAATGTACCCTGAGTTGAATTTCAGAAGAAAGAGATTGACATTCTGGAGTCACTTTACTACTAACTTACTCACTGTGGTTTTTTAAACACTTCATAGGCTTTTACATTCTCTCACTGAATTTCAATTTGTGTTAAATAAAATATATTTTATTGAATTTGAAACACAAATTTAAATTTCTATTAAATAACAAAATTAAAAATAAAATTTTTAAATGCTCTGATCACTTAAGAAAAAAGAGAACATATAATATAAGAAGTTATATGACAGCTATTATTGCTAATTTTATATTACTGTGTTCTCATTGCTTAAATGATAAAAAAAGTTTTGGCTCATAGGATCAAGCGCAAGGTCCTCACCAGTATTTTATTGATCTTTCTACCCTTCATAACATGTATTAAAAGTGGGTACAAAAATTGACTTGCTCCATTTCACAATAGTTTTTACTTCCATCAACATGACCCCAAATTGAACCCCAGATATAGGACATTTTTACCAATAGAAAAGGATATTTTTACCAATACTTGGTGAAATTACATAATTTAACCAAAATCTCTTATGTAAGAGATGGCAAAGCTGAGACTAGAACATCAAAATCTTATTCTTAGGAATGAAAATAACAAAATATCTCCAAAGTTATCTTATGACTATGAACATGATTTCAGATGGTGTAATATTTCAGTTATTCATGGTCAAAGATGATGTTTAATTTTTAAATGAAAAATATGGATGGTATTTGGTTTTCTGTTTCACATATTCTTTTATTTCACTATGATGTTACAAACTACAATAATGGTCTTTATGTCTTGAATAACAATTATTTTATTATTATTTTATTTATTTGAAAATAATTCTTTATAATATAATTCATTATGGAATTATTATTTTTTAAAGATTTTATTTATTTATTTGACAGAGAGAGATCACAAGTAGGCAGAGAGGCAGGCAGAGAGAGAGGGGGAAGCAGGCTCCCTGCTGATCAGAGAGCCTGATGTGGGACTCGATCCCAGGACCCTGAGATCATGACCTGAGCTGAAAGCTGTGGCTTAACCCACTGAGCGACCCAGGCGCCCTGAAATTATTTTTATAATAGTTACTTTTAGGTGAAAATAATATTAAATTTAAAAAATTACAGTGGTATAAAATATTAAGTAAAACTTTACATTTCAAATAATTACTATTAAAATTTTTCAAAATAGAATTATTTTATGATTTTTTGGACAATGTTCCAACACTAATATTCTAATGCAGATAATACAATGATTCAGTATGTGCAATAAAATTAATGGTGTGGGTTAAATAGTTTCACAATTTCTTGATCCCGAAATCCAGGCTTATATAATTTGACTTACGTGTCCATTCAAAAAAGAGCTACGTATTTTATTTTGCAATGTATGTCCCAAGGGAGAAGAATTCATAATTTATATCAAAGGCAAGTAAATGCCTTTAAACTCATAAAACAGCACTTTGAGTTATATGGTTTATTGTGTATTGACTCTAAGACCACTTGGAACTTCAAAGCTGAAACGTCTTATGCCCAAGTTCTAACTTTATGAAGACTAAAATGTAAGAAATGGTCCTTCACTTCAAGTTGTAAAAATGACAGTCTAAAGATAAAAGCGAGTGATCACAGTGATATGGAAGAAGTATGTGCTTATAGAGAATTTATGGTGTGCACTACTAATGGCTAAGAAAGAAACTTCTCAATTTAGACCACTGTGTAACTCCAGCTCAGATGATTCAGTTTTAGGGTTTCTGCTTTAATGAAATACAGAAATAAAAGTGTAAAAACACCTTCCTTTTCCTTCATATAAACATCTTTCTTTATTTGTTAAAATTTACTATTTAAATAATAGTACCTAATTTAATTCTACTCTAGTTCATACCATCTCTTTCATTCCTCTTCAACAGAAAATATAATCATTTCCATGTAAATGATTTTACTGGAGAAAATATTCAACATAAGCTATTATCTGCATTCCACCAAACACTAAAACAGACAAACAAAAAAACTTTAAATTTAATTCTGTAGCACTGTAATGTTAGTTTATTGAGCATCATGGCTTCTTAGAATTCTCTAATTTTAAAGTTCAAGTGCAAGCACAAATGTCAAAGAAGTAAGTGGGAACAAGAAAGCATTGGAAAGCTAAGGATGAAAATAATAGCTAGCATTTATTAAGTGCCTTTATATGTCAGCTACCCATTTAGATGAACATGTATAGATACTTAATATTCAATTAAGGTCTCAGAAGTGGTATACTATTTCTAACTGACTTCTTTCACTCTTGCCTTTTCTTTATGGGTAAGATAATGCAAATACTGGTAATCTACCAGGTTGCTAAGGCTACTAATTCTAGCTATATATAACCAGGAACTTGGCATAAACACCAGATGAATTTAGGGTCCTACTAGACCAGAAAGTGGCATCTAAAACACCTGAAAAAAAAAACAACATGTATTTAATTAAATAGCAAAGTTAGCCAAACTTTTAATAAAGAACCAGAGAGTAAATATTTTAAACTTTGCAGCCCACAAATGATCTATGTAACATATCTGGAAGTCAGGTAAAAGGGTATCCCACTGGCCAAATATGGGAAAGTTGAGCATAATAGATTTATTTTGCTTAGTACAATTAATTCAGTCAAGAAGAAATAATAAATGCTAAAATGAGTGAGTCACAGTTTAATGAGAAATGGGTCATTTACATAATCTCAGCATATCTCCTATAAAATAATTATTAATTACAAAAGGAAAATGGGTAATTTTATAGTACAAAAAATTGGCAACCACTACCTTAGTCTGGTTAACAAAGATTACATAATCAGTAATTGGACACATAGAACTTGCAAAGCACCTGATAAAATGCAATTAGAAAACAATAAATAAACTAGGATCATTGCTGTGATATTTCTGCCAAAAAATTAATAACCTGGATTTATTCATGAAGAAATATCAGACAAATCCGAACTGATAAACATTCTACAACTGGTTTTGCAATGTTTCTGTAAAGTTGAAGTCATATTGAAATAAACAAATACATAGTAAATTCCTTAAATGGTACCCAGAAATTGTATATTTAAAAATCTCTAGATAGGATGCTTGGTTGGTTCAGTGGGAATAGGATGTACTTTATCTTGGGGTTGTGAGTGGGGTGTAAAGATTACTAAACATATAAAATAAAATAAAGTTAAAAAATTGTCCTCTAGTTGATGCTAATTTTCAGCCAGCTTTGATAACTACAGATGTACATGAGGTAGAGAATAGTAATTAGCAGAATCAAGTGTCATGCTCTGGGTGGCATCACCAATAAGAAAAAAATCCATAAGTCAACCATATCAAGCAAAAGACCTATTATGTAAATGCAGAGTCCCATGAAGTATATCTATTTTGGATATTTACTAAACTACAACCATGCTTCCTTTCTTAGTCAAGTGCCCTGAGACTTCATTACCAGAACCATTTCCCAGAAAAATGCTGATAGGTAATTAAGAGTTTTATTTTGTACTTGCTCCCTTGGTACATGCTAGGGTCCAAGTTTAGTTCTTTCTTTTATAATAAATGTGAGCAATGTTGATCAAGGACTTAGTCTTCCTCCAAATAATACCCTAATATTCACATGTGTGAGCAAGAGAGATTACGAATTCTACTGACATTCTCAATCTGTAGAATCAAACTTGCAATTTTGTTTTCAGTACTTGAACATGAATCTGCATAAATAAGATATAATCAGGACCATCACAGAATATTTAAGAGTTTCTGATTATGCACCCAAAAACAAACATATTAATGTAATATTCAGATAAAAAAATTGTTCTAAAGATGTCATTGGCCTATGAAAGACATAGACTATGGAGTTAGATTTCATGGACACTGGTCTTGGACCCTCTATTGTCCAGGGACTTAGAGTTCTTTTCCCTCTTACTTTTTTACCTTCTCATTGAGACTGGCTCCTCAGCACCATCACAGCTTAACACGGTCAACAGGGCACCATTGTGGAGCGTGTGTGTCTCAGTTGGTTGAGTGACTGCCTTCAGGTGAGGTCATGATCCTGGAGTCCCAGGATTGAGTCTCCCATTGGGCTCCCTGCTTGGCAGGGTGGGTGGTGGGCATCTGCTTCTTCCTCTGACCTTCCTCCTTTCGTGCTCGCTCTCTCTCATTTTCTCTCTCTCTGTCAAATAAATAAATAAAATCTTAAAAACTAAACAAAACAGGGCACCATCTACATGAATTCTTAGCTCCAGTAAGACAAGGTCTGACTGTGTCCCTCATCATTCATTCCAAACTCAGGAGAATCTGCCTTATGATCAATTATCTAATCTTGAGCTGAGTGGACCAACTAATTTGACCCAGTTATTTATAGCCCATGTTAGTAATTATAAGATTGAATTTGAGATAACAAATGAAGAATTTGAGTTTGTCAGTCTCTTGTGTTAAACTATGACAGATTGTCAGATGGAGCCACTTTGTATGATCTTAATTACAGTATTTTATTTTAATGTTACCTGTTTTGCCAGAGGACATGTCCCCTGCTTCCATGTGTTCAGAAATGCTAACTAATTTTTCTATTTCACCACAGCTCTCTCTAGCTTCTATCCTGGAATTCGAATGTTTCCTTCTCCTTCTTGACTAGGTAACTAATTCCAAATACTATTTTTCCTTGCATTCATAGTCTGCAAATCATTCTAAGTAGCAATTTTTTTTTCAGTATTTTTGGTTCAAAACCAGCAAAAATAAACCTAAATATTGTTGACAAAAATAAAACTTATTATAAGAGTATTAGGAGATTATACAAATGAAGTGATGGCAAGATGGGAGTGGGAGCAGAATAGAGGGAGTTCTGGGGTTCTATTCAATTTCAACTCTAGAATAGTCTTGATAGCAGCATCAGTGGGGCACTTCTGTTGGAATGAATGAATAACTTCTCCTTCTGGTCTTGAACCATTTGTTTAAGATTCCAAGTCTGAGGCTAGGTCATCTGACTGCTACGGTTTAATGTATGTTCCTATTCAGTGGTTCTTTTGCACAACCATTAAATGGATAGTGCCAAAATGCTTTCAGGAAACATAAATCTTCTGCAGGGAATGACAGGCACTGGGATATACTATCTCACACACACAGAAATAAATAATGGGATAGTTTTGATTTTTGTTTTTTTACAAAAAAGAAATGCAAAAACATTAAAGTAATCCTTGAAAATCTTGCTAAGAGAAGCAAAAAGGATGATATGATTACCTTGAAAATAATCCAGTGTACTGACTCTAAGGATTAATATAATCAAAGATAATTTTAGGTAATTAGGAATTAAAGTAACTGATTTTTCCCTAGTATTGTTTTCAAATATGGTTTATTTAGAGTACATATCTGTCCAAGGATTTTCCTCTTTTATTCTGCCTTTTCTAGATTTTTTTTAATTTCATTTGTGTCAACACAGTTTAAAAACAAGATTACATTTATGATCATTCACAAGCCAGGAAAAATATATTCATAGACATATAGATACAGAATTAGCATTTAATTTCAGAAATTTTATGAGTTACCATCAGAACTCACTAATTAAAACTTAGGAGGTCTGTGCTTCTCATTTTAAGAAACCCCTTCTAATAGATGACCCATAGATATAATTCAACTCCCAGGTAACTCCCCAGTAATATCATTACTGTTTCTGTAATTTTTAACTTCACAAATATTTATTGTAATTGTTATTTGTAAAGATTATATATGGAGTGCCAAAAGATTTTATTTTTAATGTTTTCTTTATGATTTAAAAAATAGTACATAATGATTAGAAAACATTTAACCCATCTTAAAAGCTATAAAGGAAAAAAAAAAAAAAAAAAAAGTCCTAGTCTTATCACTCAAAAAAAAATTTTTTTTTTTTTTTTTTTGAGCAGGGGATGTGTGGGGTGGAAAGGGGCAGAAGGAGAAGGAGAGAGATAATCTTAAGCAGTTTCCACATCTTTCATTGTATAAATGCATCACATCTTTATCCATTCATCTGTTGAAGGACATCTCAGCTCCTTCCACAGTTTGGCTATTGTGGACATTGCTGCTATGAACATTGGGGTGCATGTGTCCCTTCTTTTCACTAGACCTATATCTTTGGGATAAATACCTAGTAGTGCAACTGCTGTGTCATAGGGTAGCTCTATTTTCATTGTCTGGAGGAACCTCCGTATTGTTTTCCAGAGTAGCTGTACCAGCTTGCATTCCCATCAACAGTGACAGAAGGTTCCCCTGTCTCCACATCCTCACCAACATTTATTGTTTTCTGTCTTGTTAATTTTTGCCATTCTAACTGCTGTAAGCTGGTATCTCATTGTGGTTTTGGTTTGTATTTCCCTGGTGGCTAGTGATGCTGAACATCTTTTCATGTGTCTTTTAGCCACTTGTATGTTTTCTTTGGAGATGTGTCTTGTCTTCTGCTCATTTCTTGACTGGATTATTAATTTTTTGAGCATTGAGTTTGAGAAGCTCTTTATAGATCTTAGATACCAGCCCTTTACCTAAAATGAAATTAAGGAATCAATTCCATTTAAAATAGCACCAAAAACCATAAGATACCTAGGAATACGCCTAATCAAAGAGGTACATGATCTATACTCTAGAAACTACAGAACATTTAAGAAAGAAATGGAGGAAGACACAAAGAGATGGAAAAACATTCCATGATCATGGATTGGAAGAATAAACATTGTTAAAATGTCTATGCTACCCAGAACAATCAACACTTTCAATGAAATCCTTGTCAAAATACCATTGACATTTTTCACAGACCTGGAACAAACAATCCTAAAATTTGTATGGAACAAGAGAAGACACCAAATTGCCAGAGAAATGTTGAAAAAGAAAACCAAAGCTGAGGGCATCACAGTGTCTGGCTTCAAGCCGTATTATAAAGCTGTGACCATCAAGACAGCATGATATTGGCAAAAAAGAGACCCATAGATCAATGGAACAGAATAGAGACCCCAGAAGTGGACCCTAAAATCTAGGTCAACTGTCTTCGACAGAGCATGAAAGAACATTCAGTGGAAGAACGACAGTCTTTTCAATAAATGGTGCTGGGAAAAATGGACAGTCACATGCAGAAGAATGAAACTGGACAATTCCCTTACACCATACACAAAGATAAACTCAAAATGGAGGAAAGACTCAATGCGAGACAGGAGTCCATCAAAATCCTAGAGGAGAACATAGGCAGTAACCTCTTCAACATTGCCCCATTGCCCACAGCAACTTCTTTCAAGACACAACTTTTTCCAAGACACATCTCTAGGGGTGGGGTGGCTCAATCCATTAAGTCTCTGCCTTCAGCTCAGGTCATGATCCCAGGGTCCTGGGATTGAGCCCCACATTGGGCTCCTGCTTCTCCTTCATCTCTGCTCCCCATGCTTGTACTTTCTGGTTCTCTCTCTCTCTCTCTCTGTCTAATAAATATATAAAATCTTTTAAAAAGAGAGGGGACATCTCTAAAAGCAAGGGAAACAAAAGCAAAAATGAACTTTATCTTCAACAAGATAAAAATTTTCTGCATAGCAAAGGGAACTGTCAACAAAACTGAGAGGCACCCTATAGAATGGGAGAAGATATTTGTGAAAATATTAATTATTTTTTCTAGATAGAAGAGTAAACAAACTGATTTTAGACAGATGTGAAGCAATGTAATATAAAAAATTCTAACATATATATTTTTATTTTCTTTACTAACTATAATGACTCACAAAAAGTCTTCCTTGAAGCTTCAGTATTGTCTGCTTCCTTATAAAAATCAGATCTGGAAGAGTTAAGATTCAGATAGCATCTCCACCTCTCTACTTAAAGTATTGCATAATGATGTGTTATCGCAACGTCCTTAAGGCTTAGTGATTGCAAAATATATGAAATGTGAGTTTTATTTTTAAAATAAAATCTTGGATTTTAAGAGATGTGACAACCCCAACAGTTTGAGTGATTCCTTTGAATATATATATATATATATGTATATATAATATATATATACACACACACACACACATATATATATGTATATAAAAATATGTATATATAAATTTATTTTCATCTATTTATTTATTGTATCAATATTGTCAAACAACTGTGTCTCAGATACCAGTAAGCTCTAAAATACAGAACTGGGGGGATGATCATTTTTTCAAAGCTTCTGCAGTCTGAAGGTTAATAACTACATTTACTGCCATAAGTGCAATAGCACTTAACATATCAGGAATAAGTAGAATTGTGTGGGTATACTTTCATAATTTAAGGAGGTTCAGAGATGCCTGAGCCTTATATGGTTAAAAGTCAGTGGGAGTTATTCAGGTGATGAATTGAGACTAGAGGTGGAAAAGGAGCATTCCTGGCAGAGAACAAAGCCTGTGGAAAGGCATGAAGGCAAGCTGTTCTCTAGAACAAATAAAAAATTGCAAGTAGTGTAGTAAGATCTTTAATGAGACATAACTGGGCAGGAACTAGTCATAAACCAACTTGTATGCAATAGTTTGGAGTTTAAGTCTGAAAGATACAGAGAACTACGGAAAGTTGGAAGGGAGGGATTGGCATCATCAGTTTTTAATTTTAACTTTTTTTTAACATTGTGGAGGCAGACTAAAATGTGCAAAGAGTCGTAACAAATCATAATTCATTGTAAAGTTGCTAGAAAGATGTCATGAGGGCCTGAGTTATATAAAACAGACAAGCACATAGATATGGGAAAGATATTTAAAAGTATAATCTATGCAACTAACAATAAATTAGAGGAGATTTCTCTTCTTAGCAGTTCCAGCTGAATGGTTACATAAATCACATGTGAAAATTACCTTTGTCAGGCTACTAGGGCTGTATAACAGAAATACCATAGACTGAGTGGCTAAACAGGAAACATTCATTTTTCACATTTCTGAAGTTTGGGAAGTCCAACCTCAAGGTGCTGGTAGACTTAGTGTCTGGTATGGGTCTTCTTTCTGAGTCATAGGCAACCAACTTGCTGTGTTTCTACAGAATGGCATGAGGGAGCTCTCTGAGATCTCTTCTATAAGGACATTAATCCCATTCATGAAGGCTCCACCCTCATAACTTATCACCTTCCAAGGGCCCCACCTTCAAATAACATCACCTTAAGCTTTTAACATATGAATTTTGGAAGGACATAAACATTTGGCACATAGAAACCTCATTTGCTCTTTGGAAACTCATTTAGTTAGGTTTTATAGATGTGATTTTCCCCTTACAATTAGATGTGTTTATCACTACCTATGTTGAAGCACCCATTAAAATAGTGCTGCCATTTTTTGAATAAAATTCTGTTTCATTTGTGATGGAAGAATGTGTGTTGGACTCACTCTGACACCGTAAACAATTAGGAAACAGGGAACATTACATGAAACAATTGTTTTCTGGCATTGGAAAAGAGCAACCACAAGGCCATGATCCTTAAAAGAAAGAAAGCAAAGTAATAAGCTCCACCATTGAGCTGAACTTGTACATAAGGGCAGTATCCAAACGTAAGCATGGAGAGACAAAATGCAAAAGGAAAGTAGTGAAGATGATTTCTTTAGGATGTTCCAGCTAATGATAGGGAAATGGGAATTTGATCTCTCCTGAGTAGTGCTGCATTCCACTAATGAACAAGGACTCTCCATTGACCTGGCCAAAACTTTCTCAGAACTCACTTCAGTTTGATGTTCTTTCTTTTCTTTCTTTCATTCTTTCCCTTTTTTTCATAGATGTTAGATCCACATCATTACAGTCTGGAATTCCTCCCTGCTCACTCCTGTACTATCCTTCTTTGTCATTCATAAGCATTTTCTGCAGGAAAATCTCTTGCACAACTAATCCCATATTAGCATTTCTTCCCTGAGAACCCAAACATATATGGGGGTATGAGGAGGGTTTAAAAAACCACACCTTTAAAAGGGTTTAAGGGCTTGTTACTCATTAACTAACAGAGAATCTGAATGCTATGTGGGACATCAATAGATGCTGGAAAAAAATGAAGACCACTTACTGAAGAGTTCACCAGCAGTGACTTGAGGAAATGTTCTGGTAGAAGGGAACATGTTTACTAATATAGAGGTTCAGATATTTGAGATATATGGGGAGTCCCTACAATGATAGTAAAGTTAGTTTGCTGTTCCTACGTTGATCAATGGCCTGCAGAGGGATAAAGTGAAACTGAGGATAGTTAATAAGCAGTTAAAATCTAAGTACAAAAGCTAGAGAATTTCTTTTATAGCTTATAAGAAAGACCTTCTCCCCTTCAACGGTAAAGAGGATGCAGCTAAAAAGCAAACTAAAGATCTGACAGGATCTTTGAATTTCAAAGACATGTAATTGTTCAGTCAAGGCAGGTCTGTGATACTATTTTATGACTCCTAGTTGGAAAAAGTTGGGCCCCTGAACTGTGGATGGAGACACTTGGGTACATATTCCTAATGAGTACATATTCCTTAGGAATATGTACTTTAACATATTTGGAATGTATGAACCCTCAGGGCTTTCATAGGAGACCTAAGATCTTGAAGTATGAGCTAGCGCTTCCCCAGCATAAGAGGAAACTAGAAAAGCAACCCTTCCCCTCTGCTCCATGAAAGTAAAAAGTATTGACATGGAGAGGGGCTCTCACCTCTTTTTTAGCTGCCAGGTCAAAACAAGGAGTAAATTTCAGTGCAACCCAGCTTTCTATATTCTTAACTTGATGAGTATGAAAGTGTTTACATCCCCCAAGAACTTTAAGAAAAAGCAAACATGTCAAGATCCAGGAGAGTACTCTTGGTGCTGGATTTTGAAAGTTCATGATTAAGTGATCTGGAACATAAGACTAGATAATCAAGGATTTATTCACTGGAGGGATGCTTTCTTGGGACATGGGCTTCAACACTCTGGCATGATCCACAATGGATGTGGAAAATGGATGTGCTGCTGGCATGACCCTTAGAATTCTAGAGGAAATAAGGGTCCATGGTAAAAAAAGTGAAAATGCCTGGCAGATGGTATTGAAATAAGTAAGTTATGTCCATTTCTTACTTATTTCAATACCATCTGCCAGGCATTTTCACTTTATTTACCATGGACCCTTATAACCATCATTATATATATTACATATATATATATATGATATGTCCATTTATATATATTATATATATATATATATTTGAGCCCAGAAGACTCCCTTCCAGAGGGTATAATTATGCCCTTCAGAAGGGTCCTGAGTTAACATCAATCATCAAGACAATTAGGAACATCTACAAAGAGGAATATCATCATGAAGATAGTGAGGACTGTTGATGACTGTTCATGCAGGTCAGGACTGAGCTTTACCCATTATAGTAATGGGAATAATGGAGCCACAAAGTAATGAGAGTCAGTGCTTAAGTGCCGTAAGTTTGTGTCCTGTAATCAACATGATGGCTTGTCAAGGTTGGGGGCTAAGGTCCATGACACACAGAGAATTATGGAAATGATTAACAGAGCATTGTGTCTATAGGGTCAAACTATAAATTCTGCTTAATATCTACATTCAAAAGAAATTAATAAAGGAACAGGGGGCTACAATAGGCTATACCTAAAACAGACAAACTCCCTTCTCTGGTCCTGGACCTAAGACATTTTTAAAAACCAGAATTTATTAACTGAATAAATGGCTGGGTCCTAGGAAAAAGATCAACACTTTCATAGCAAGCATAGAATATGATGATTCCCTAAATCTATCTCTAGTGAAATCTATGATCATTTACGCAGAACACTATATACTGAAGAAAATATATATGCAGACATTTGAAGATGGTTGAAGAAAATTTTGAGTTGACATTGACCCAAAGCACTAAACTTTTGTTAGAATGGAGAATTACAGGAGCCTGGAATAAATGGAGTCCTGGTTTTACATTGCTTTCATTGGGTCCATGGATCCACTCAACAGTCTTACTACACACTTTGAAACCATAACTGGGGTTGACGTCTTTGGAAGTTGGATTAATTCCAACCCTGAGTCCTCGGTGCTAGAGTTACAGGGTACATAGTACAAAAGGCTAAGTGGAAAACTATGAAATTGCTTCCTGTCCTGGCCAAAGTATTAAATAAAAAATAATGCCCCCTTGGATAGAAATGTGATTAGTATCATCTTTATAAAACTAAAGGATACAGACATGATGGTCTTATATCTTTGTTTATTTCTCCAGTTTGGCTCTGCAGTAATGGATGGATTCTAGGGAATTTTGAAAGTCACCGCCAGCTCAACCAGTGGTAGCCTCAATTAAAATTTCTGTACTGAATATGGTATCATTGCTGGAGATGATTAGCAAGGTTTTAAGTGTATATATACAGGCACTGGTTTAGCAAAAGCATTATTTTCTATAACAATCAGGAAAAGGTAGAGGAAGCAGTTCATACTCACATGGAACAGATAAGAATACTCAGAGTTTTACCCTTTGGCCATGTTTATTTTCCAACCCTTTGTCACAATACAGTCAAAAGATACTTTTTTCTGTGCATTTCACAGAACACTAGATTAGTTAATTACATTGATGTTATCATTCTGGTCAGGCAAGACAGACAAATGATGGCTACTATATGAGAAGCATTGGTATAAAACATGCACTTTAGAGAGTAGAGAGCAAACCCTATGAAGATTCAGGAATATGCCATTTACAGATATCTTTCCCACTTAATCTCTTACCCATTTCATTCTGCTTGACTTTTGCTTCTCAGGAGTTTCAAATTAACATAGGCATTTATCAAAAAAGCAACATCGTACTTAATAGTGAGAGATGAGAGTATTTTCTTTCATGATTGGAGAAAGGTTAATGATGGCTATACCTAATACTGGTATTCAATGTGCAATTGGAGGTCATATATGGTACAAAAAAGAAAAATTAATACAGAATACCCAGTTTGGAAAGAAAGAAACAAATATGTTATTTATTTGCTCTCAATATGATTACATGTAGAATTTCCTAAATCCTAAATCATTTTTTATTAGAATGAATATGCTAACTTAGCAATTACAGAATACAAATTCATCATATAAAATTAAATTGTTTATATCTGCTGGCATCGAGCAACTAAAACTGTAATTTAAAAATATTGTTTACAATGCTATCAAAAACTATAAGGTACTTAGTGGTTGATTTACTAAAGACAAGCAAGACTTCTACAAAGAATACAACACTTGAGAGAAATAACAAAAAAAGGAGTATAAACACAAATAAGTGAATAGATATATAATGTTAATTAATGACAAGAAATATTAACATCCCTATTGTTCCCAAAATTTTCTTTAAATTTAATGCAGGTCTCATTGAAATCTTTATAAACTCCTTGGGAAAATTGAAGTGCTCAACTTAAAATATATATACAAATAGCTTAAGATAGCAAAAATAATATTTTAAATGATGTACAAGAATGGAAAACTTCTACTAGCTTATTTCAAGATATTCTACAGAGCTACATAAATTAAAGCATTGTGTATTGGCATAGAAATAGACATATAGGTCAGTGGGAAAAAATGAAAAATACAGAAGCCTCAAATATAGTTCTTCACAGATAAGGGCCATTGAGTTTTGACTATGAAGTTAAAACATTTAATAGGTAAAGGAAAATCTTTTCAACAAATAGTGATAGAATGTCAAATATCCAGAGGAAAAAAATGAGCCTTGGTATTTATCTTACACCATTCCCTAAATTAGGTAAAGATGTGTTTAAAAATCTAAAACATAAAGGGCATGGAATTAATGGTTTTAGAAGAGAGCAAGAGAGAGAATGACTTTGCCATTTGAGAGTAAGGAAAGATTTCTATTTTTTAGGCAGATAGCATTCAAACAACATCTCTGGCACCTATCACATTTATACTTGACAAATATCTGGATTCACTTTCACTGGCCTATACCTTTTCACTCTATTGACTTGCTTAGGAAAATGTCATCATCAAGCTCTACCTACTAATTTTACTATTTTTCGAGATTCTACTGTAACATATCTTTCCTTAAATAGTCCCACATTCTTTTTTTCACCTGTTTCCATATCCCTTTCTGCTCTCATTGTTGTTCACTTTTATTTAACACTATTTTTGCTCAGGATGCATCTTATTCATTAACGGGTCACCTACACTTTCTACCTAGAATGCAGTTTCATGCCAAAATATGACCTCAAAAAGTCTAAGATGCCTGTATTTTGTTATTTTAGTCCACGTGGTTTGTTATGTTTTTTTCTTTTTAGAATTATTTTATTAAACCCTACTTTTTAAAAACAAGTTTAATAATGAAATGCTGAGTAAGTTGGAGATAGGTATAAGAAAAGTGAATACAGTCAAGAAAGTAATGAAAGCCCAGAGGTACACACTGGCATTAACAATGGGAAAAAATGTGGGAGATACAATACACTTAAAACATAATAGTAAATAGTATAATTTCAAGCACATACCCTTTGTAAAAAACAAATTTTTAAAATAAATATACGGTAGTCAAAATATCTAGTAAATAATAGGAAAACTGAAGCTTTAGAAACTCATTACCAAAGCCATTCATTTATTCACTCATTTATGCATTTATTGATTTATTCTTTCAAAAATATGTATGTCCCAAATAAATGTCTGAGACTAAAGTTGAATTAAGGGAGATAAACAGTTAAGTAAATGTAGATAGATTTTTTTTTCTAGTTTTGTGAGAAATGATTGCTTATCACTATATAAGTCTAAGGCATACAGCATGATGGTTTGATTTATATATACTGTGAAATGATCACCAGAATGGATTCTGTTAACATCCATTTTCTCACATAGATACAGGGGAAAAAAAAAAAAGAAAAAGAAAAACAGTTTTCCTTGTGATGAGAACTCTTAGTATATACTCTCTCAAGAACTTTCTTATATACCACACAGTAGTGTTAGCTATATGTATATATGCCAAAATTTCTTTATCCACTCATCCACTGACAGGCACATAAGTTGTTTCTATGTCTTAGCTCTTTCATATAATACTGCTATGAACAGGGGATGCAGAAATCTTTTTGAGTTAGTGCTGTTTTCATTTCTTTTGGATGTATTCCCAGAAGTGAATTTGCTGGATCTTATGGTAGTTCTATTTTTAATTTTTTGAGGCCCCTCTACGGTCTTGTCTTGTCTTGTCTTGTCTTCTTTTCTTTTCTTTTCTTCTTTATTTTCCTTTCTTTCTTTCTTTTTTTTTTTTTTAAGATTCAATTCATTTATTTGAGAAAGAGTGGGAGTGAGCAAGAAAAGGAGCATGAGTGGGGTTGAGAAAGAGCAAAGGGAGAGGGAAAAGCAGACTCCTCGCTAGACAAGGAGTCCCCATGAGGGGCTAGATGAAGGCTTAATGTGTGGCTCAATCCAAGGGCTCCAGAATCACCACCTGAATCAAGAGCAGATGCTTAATGAACTTGAGCCACCCAGGTGCCCTGTCTATGCTACTTTCTGTAGTGCCTGCACCAATTCCCACCAACAGTGAACAAGGGTTCCCTTTTGTCCACATTCATGCCAGCATTTGTTATCTCTTCTCTTTTTGATGATTGCCATTCTAACAGCCATGTGATGTTAGCTCACTGTGATTATAATTTGCATTTCCCTAATGACTAGTGACATTGAGCATCTTTGCATTTACCTTTTGGCCTCTTGTATGTCTTTTTTGAAGAAATGTCTATTCAGATCTTTGGCCCATTTTTAAACTGGGTTATTTGGGGGTATTCTTGTTATTGATATAAGTTTATTTTATATAATTTGGATCTTAATACTTTATCATATATATCTTTCAAACATTTTTCCCATTTCATAGGCTGTCTTTTCCCTTTGTTTATTGTTTCTTTTGCTATGCAAAAGGTTTTTAGTTTGATGTAGTCTCACTTGTTTATTTTTTATTTTGTACCTTGTGCATAAAGTGTCATATTAAAAAAATTATGGCCAAGATCCATGTTAAGGAGTTGTATTCTTATATTTTCTTCTGGGAGTTTTATTGTTTCAGCTCTTACAGTTAGTCTTTAATCCATTTCAAGTTAATTTTTGTGAGTGGTATAAGAGGTCCAGTTTCATTCTTTCACATATGAAGATCTAATTATCCCAGCATCATTTATGAAAGAGACTGCCTTTTCTCCACTGAGTATTCTTGGCTCTCTTGTCAAGTATTAGCTGACTGTATAGGCTTCGGTATATTTCTGGGCTCCAGTTCTGTCCCACTGGTCTACTTGTCTGTTTTTATGACAGTACCATATTGTTTTGATGATGATAGCTTTTTACTATAGCTTGAAATCAGGAAGTGTAATGTCTCCTGCTTGGTTCTTCTTTCTTAGGAACTCTTGCAGTCTTTGATGATTACATATTTTTATATGATTATATGTATATATATGGCCACACATATATACATAAATAAAACAGAAATATTATACATTATGTATGATTTTATATAAATATATGCATATATGCATGTGTGTGTGTATATGTCCATACACATATATATATATCACCAAAAGAGAACTGAGGCCATTTATTAAGATCTTATTATAGCAAGGGAGACAGCCACAATCACTGCATTTTAAAGAGAGTCAAAGGGAAGCAGAGAAGTGGGAAAGCTTTATAGTGAGTTAACAAGCATATTTATTTCTCACAGATTGACTCTGAGTTAGAAGTGGGGCAAAAAATAGGGAAACCAGTAGTCAATAATCAAGTCCTGACTATTCTTATGTAATTTCTGTAGAAGTTGTGGTTTGGCTTCCTGGACTAGTTGCTACAGGGGTTATAGGTCAGAGGTCTTTTATCATGTAAAGTCTGGCCATTTTCCATCGGTGTCCCATCACACACAACTGCACTTAGACTCTCAAAAAAAAAAAAAAAAAGCAACTCATTAGCATCATAACAATTATGATAAAAACAAAACAAAACAAGTAATAATCCTGTTAAGATGCTTTGGAACATGGAACTCTAATTGTCCTATCTAGACCAAGAGAACAAATCCCAAAACTTATGAGGATCAACGTTAGAAAACCAAGGAGCTTTTTCCTTAAAGCTATGCCCAGACCATTTACTTTGTCTGTTTCATTGGTTCTTGTAATCAGGACCAGTTAACAAAGAAAATCAGAATGATGTAATTGTCTTTCACTACTCATGCCAATGAGTTAACCGATCTATATTCCATCTATATAATCCAGAAATTGTATTTTTAAGAACTTCTGTGAAGGTTGATGATGAGCTTTTTGTATTGTTTCAATTTGTATGCTTCTCAGTGTTGGGGACATTATTCTGATTATTCACATAAACAAGTAAGTAATTAACCAGGAAGAGTGCCTAAATAATTAATGTGATCCCCTTTTGGAGCTTATATCTGAAATTGAATTTCCAGCTTGTAAAATTTGTAGAATTAGTGTCTTTGTATACATATAACTCTCAGATTATTATTCTTAAAGAGCATGAGGTTTTCGTCTGACAAACACAAGACTAAGGCTGACCACAAAGAAAGTAGTATGCAAAAGGGGTACATGGAGATTCAGGAAAAAAGGAGTTACTTATGACATGACGTCCAAATCAAGGTCATGCATTAGCTGAGTTACACATTTGGATTTACATTAGGTAGAAAGCAATTGGCTCATCACCCTATAAATTTTGCTGAATTAAAATTTAGAATAATTAAACATCTGATTAATAAATAATAAAAATTGTTTATTTTTCTAAGGGAGAGGTACACTAGGCAAGTTCATAGGTTGTTTTGTTTAAGATCATCTGTCCAGATAGGTATAAGTGGAAAAGGCATGGCTGTGATTCTTTTGAGAGAGATATATAGACATAGATATAGATATAGATATAGATATATTACACACATATATATTAATATATATTATGTGTAACAGGAGGATTAAGAGCAGTGGCAATTGTCTCGGGTAATCTATAAATGACATTAGAACAAGTTTCCTCTGAACTAATAATTTTTTTTTACTATGTGTGACCCACAATATTACATTAGTTTCATACTAAATGGGAGAAGATATTTGCAATTTGCAAATGATATATCTGACAAGGATTTAATATCCTAAATATATAAAGAAATTTTACAACTCAACAGTAAAAAATACAAACAGTCCAGTTAAAAAATGGGCAGAGGACTTGAATAGTCATTTTTCCAAGAAGGTATACAGATGGCCACGAGGCCTGAAAAGATGGTCAACATCACTGTACTAATTCTTTCACTAAAGAAAAGATAAAAAGGGCAATTCAGATGGATCACAAGTAGAGATGTATAGACAATGAGAAGAAGAATCACTATAAACAGATGCAAAACAAGACTTGGATTACACAGAGGTCTTGGTCTTAAATCTTGGATGAAAGCTACTCATATCTGAGGACATCTGCTCATTCAGAAATTCTTACTTCAGCTGTCTATTTCTGAAGATAAATTTCTTCTAAAAATTTCTGAGGGTTGCCTGGGTGGCTCATTCAGATAAATATCTGACTCTTCATTTTTGCTCAATTCATGATCTCAGGGCCCTGAGACTGAGCCCTGTATCTGGCTCTGCACTCAGTGTGGAGGCTGCTTGAGATTCTCTCCCTCACCCTCTGCCCTTACTCTGAGCTCTCTCTCTCTCTTAAATAGATAAATAAACAAACAAATAAATAAATATATTTTAAAAAGAATTTCTGAAAATATTCAGTTTTAGTGTTTTATTGGAGTAACCTTCAAATTTTATGGAATTCTGAACTGCTTATTTAGTTTTGAAATGTGTATCCAAAGATTAATTCCCTGGAGTTTCACTCCTGTATTTCTTCTTAACAGCACCAGGTTCAAGAGAACATTTTCTCTGATGTCTCTTGTCTCTTCAAAAAACAAACAAACAAACAAACAAACAACAACAACAACAACAAATACTGGTTGGTGAAAAGACTGTTTAGGAAAATGTTGTGGAAATGTGGGCTTAATCTTTAGAAACAAGAGTTTGTTGAAATGATTTTGTCATGTCTGCTTATAGTGAGACAGAGTTCATTATTCTTAAATAAATATAGGCCTCCCTGATTTTCAGTTACTAGGAAGATATGACTTCAAGAGAGTGCACCATATACAATTACAAGAGCTAATGAGAGTTTCTTTGAGAGAGACATGTTCCAAATGGTTTTTATTTGAAATACTAGTGTATGGATTATAGGATACTGAGCCATATTTCCAAGTTTCTTCCTACTCTCAAGTTTATTGTACCTTTCCAGGCTACTACAATCACCTTTTATCATTAATGAATTAGCATACAACCAAGTGTATATCAGATGAAATAAGTCAGGTAACCTAAAATAATTCTAGATTCTTCCATGAGTAATTAGTGGTCTTGCTTGGGCTTAGAAACATCTTTAATTATAGATCTTATCAGTTTGGGTTCAAGATTGAAATTCTATAATTGCCAGCATATCTGATGCATGGACAGGATGGGTTTTTAGAAATGGCATTTGGAGTTTCATAAGAAACATTTTGACAAAAAAATGGAGTTTGGATAAGGGGAAGAAGAGAACCAATTGAGACTCATTCAGAAGGAAAGAGAACAAAGAATAAGGGAGAAGAAAAAAACGTGGATGTAGGAAGGCAACAAGAGGACAAGGATGGGAAAAGTATATTAGAAAGTGATACAGTCTCTTATTCCTATGTTTGTTAAAATGTTCGTTAGCTTTAACCAAAGAATGTTTTAATGAATCAAATTCTGGATAAGGATTTCATTTAGTGGTCTAATGTATAAAATAGAAAAAAAAAAAAGGAAAAGAAAAGAGAAAGAAAAAAAGGATGGAAGGAAGAAAAAAGTTGTACATTGGAACTGAGAAATATTTCTTTTTTTAAGTCATTTCTCAAAAGAACAACTTTGTTCAAGTCAAATGTTCCCCAGAGTTGCCACTTGTATTAGTTTGCTAGGGGTACCATAATAAAATACTAAAGTCTAGTTAGCTTGAATAGAAATTTGTTTTTTTACAGTTTTGGAGGCCAGAATTCCAAGATCAAGATGCCAGCCAAATTGGTTTCATTTTTAGTACTTTCTCAACCTGTAGACAGCCATATCTTCCCTATATCTTAACATGGTCTTCCCTTTGTGTACATCTATATCCTTGTTTTTGTTGTTGTTGTTGTACATCTATATCCTAATCTTTTTTTTTTTTTTTAAATAAGGACACCAGTCATTTTTGATTAGTGGCAACACTAGCGACCTCATTTAACCTTTAGTTACTTCTTTAAAGGCCCTATACCAAAATACAGCCACGTTCTGAAGTACTGGTGGTTAGGACTTCAACATACGAATTTTGGAAAGACACAATTCAGCTTATAACACCTAGACTCAAATCAGGTTGATGAAATCATGCATTATTGGAGGCACTTATAAGAATTAGGATTGTAAAGAGTACATGTAAGAATCTGGGTTTTTCTGGAGTAGAAGATGATTTAGATTTAGAAAGCTCATTGAGAGATAAAAGTGGTCAACTGAAAATTTTTCTTGTGTACTGAACATTTAAAGTTGTGTCTCAGCCCACCCACATTTAATTGTTGCCCACGTCTTCATGCAGCTCTAACAATTAGCAACCTCTGGAAGGCAGAAAACCAGAGATTTTTGGGTCAAGGTTAAAATCCCAAGATAAAAAGAAAGAAACAGGAGGAGAATTACTTCTAGTTTTATTGGTGACCAACAGCAAATTTGTCTGAATGGAAGCTGACTTGGTGAAAACAGCAAACAATGGCCTAGGATCCATTCAAAGTGCCTCTAAGGTCTATTTCTGTGGTCTAATTCATTAATATTCTTTGTTGGACACTTTTAGACAGCACAACACAAAATAGGAACACAAAAGAACAAGAAAGAAAGAGAAGAAATGCCCTGCTTCCACCATGGATTCCCAAAGTAATAGGAACTAACAACAAAATCCAGCAAACAGACTAAGAAAATAAAAGAACTTGGCACAGAGTGTTCAGAACCAGTGCTGACCTATGTAAATGAAGACTCAATAAGGTGTGAGAAACAAATCAAAGATGCCTACCCTAGCTGAAACTATGTCCAGGGTAACTTGATATCTTGATGTCAGCCTCTAGGAAACCTGCGGAAATAAATGAAGACCACTGAAATGAACATAGTCTTTTTATCCACGGTTTCTGTAACAAGAGTCAGCTATTATCCCTAGCATTTTACAAAGATTTGAAAGCAGGGAAGAGAGTGGGAAAACTTTATTGTGAATGAAAAGAAAGGTTCCAGGCATGTCAGAGTTGGAGGTTGTTGGCATGGGAAAGATGGAAATAGGGTAAGTAGAAATTGGGCATCCTATGTGATTGGTTTGTGGAGCATATTTGCTTCTCTGTTTTTTCCTGAGTTTGAAATATTGGCAAAAACAGGAAAGCTTGAAGTTATTAAGTCGAGTCCCAACCATCTTGAGATGATTAATGTAGACCTTGTGTTTGGTTCCTGGACTGATTTCTTCAGTTACAGAGTTTCTGAATGACTTCTTAGGATGTTCCTCAATACACTGTAAGTCAGAGTTCTATTGTCATATGTGCTCTGGAAATTGTCTTTTAGTATATTCAACCTCTCATATATCATATAAGATATATATTATTTAATCTCAGCTTCTTTCTCTTTGTATCTATTATCGATCTATCTAACTATCTAGATATACACACAGAGAGACACTATCTTCTATCCAACTCCATATAGTTCTCTCTACTCAAAAATATATAATCAAATTGTATAGATTATTTTAGGATTATAGAAGCATTTCTGAGGAAAAATTCTGAACTAGGTTTATATGTGTAGATAGAGGAAAAAGGGAAAGATTTGCTTAAACAGTAAAACAAAACAAAATAAAGTGTGGAATCTAGTTAAAGAGAGAAAAAGAAAGGATATTTTCTAGTAGGATTAGGATGAATGAGCAAAGACATCCAGATTGTTAAATATAATTGTTTGTAGGAACATAAAATCAGTGAAATGTGTTTAAACACAGAGGCTACAGAATTGATGGACAAGTGGGAAATAGCCATGGATTATCTGGTTAAGGAGCTTATGATTTGATCTCAATATGATGGAAAGATATTAAAACGTTTAAAAGGAATAGTGACTTAATATGAATATCCTATAAAGAAATTGCCTAGAGGACATTGGAGGATGGATTTCACTGGGTCAATACATAAAAAAAGAAAGCATGTTTTAAGTTAAAGATCCTCGAGTGATAAGTGCCTGAAAAATGACTGTGGAAGGTAATAAAGATGAGAGTAAGAAGCAGAATCAAGCATCAGTTAGGAAGTAAAGACAAACGGACTTGTGATTCGGAGTGGAGAGGGACAGGGAGGAGTTATGGATGGAAGGACAAATCACTGACACAGCTGGGGAGTGAAAGACAATGGAGTAACAAATGATGTTGTTTCATGTTGAATATATTGAGTTTACCTTTCCCTTGAGAGTGCTAGAAAAATAAATATTTTTATGCAATCTTAAATTAAAGAAAGATGTAAGAGAAGAGGCTAGGAGTTTGCAGGAGAAAGCTGGCAACATTACAGAGTTAATGAGACTAGGTAAAGTGGAAAATGACAGTAGATGTCCCTGCATATGTTTATATAGAATTATTTCCTTCCTCCAAAATAGCACTTACCACACAGCTCTAGATTTATAAGTGGTTATTTAGGTGCCTGGTGTATAAAATCCTGTTGGCATCTGACAGGAGAGAGTTTAATATCATGTTTACCATTCTAATTACAGTGCCTCACATAGCCCTAGAATGCTTTAATAGCTTAATATTTTAAATAAATCAATGAAGAGAGAATTGGATGACAATATAATCTTGAGGCAAGCACAAATTTAAAGGATATAGGAAGAGAAGGGGACACATAAAAATGACCATGAAAGAATGGATGGGAAAATGAAAAGAATCACACAAGTGTGGTATCAAGGAATGTAATGGAAGAGAGAATTTAAAGAGGTAAGTAATAAACTCTGCAGCTCAAATGGAAGAGAAAAGCCTCAGTAAGTAAGAGCCTAAAATCAACTGGCTTTGACAACAGGATATTTGCAGATAGTAGCTAGAATTATTTCCATAGAGTGAGAAAGGCAACATCAGAATCCAGTGGATTGCAATAGAGAGCAAATGGAAGAGAAAATTAAGACAGAGATTGTGGTGTACACTTTTAAGAACATGGGAGAAAAAGTACAGAAATTATAGGTTGGTTATAGAAAGGCCGGGATCAAATGATGTATTTTGTTTGCAATTTTGTAAGTAGCGCATGTTTTTAGGTTAAGAGGAAGTGTAAGCAAAGAGAAAGAGAGATTGAAGATGCAAGAAGGGAAAAAAAAAAAAGGAGTAACTAATGAGGCCAATTTCCTGTTGAGAAGAAATGTCTTTAGAAAAGAAAATAAAGGAGGTAAACAAGAGTGTGGATGAAAAAAACTATTTACTGATCCTTAGGGAAGAGATTTGGGCAGGAGGAGTAAAAAGACATCATACTGGATAATCGCCATTATCTTATGGGCCAGGATTTGATTTCACATATTCTGGTTTTGGATTCATATTAAATCTCAGCATAAAACTAAGTATACACAGATATTTGGGGATTGGCCCAGAATTAGAAAAAAAGACAAGGTCAGGTTTTCCCACACTCAGACATCTGTGGTAAGTCCTATTTGTTATGATGGTATCAATGCATTCTCCCATCCCCCATCCTCTTGTTAACAATTTGATGTTTATACTTCTCCTACAGAGAGATGGGATCTGTTTCCTGATCTAGTATCTGGGGGGAAATGTAACTACTCTTAAAGTAAGGTAATGTTGAGGTAATGTCAACAAAAGTAGTACAACTGCCTGTTTTCTTGGGGCATTCATCCTTGAAACCCAGCTACCACCATGTTTTCAGAGAGCCCCAGCCTTTCAAAGAAGTCATGGATGGTGCTGGGACTCTCATTTCCAGCTGAGCTCCTACCCAACAACCAGCTCCAGTTTGTGAGCCACATGAATGAGCTGTTTGGAAATAGATTCTCCAGCCCTTGTGGAGTTGTCCCCGCTGTGGCTGCTTGAAATAAAGATGAGCCTTTCCCTGTAAGCCCTCCCTATGCTGTAGATACACAAGTGAAATAAGTGGCTGTCGTTGTTTTAAACAAATGAAATGCAGTTATATTATGCAGCAATATTTACTCAGAACAACAGCATTATATATGTTCCATTAAATAGTTTTATGCAAGATAAAGCCAAAAATCTCAATGCTTATAAAGAAGGGGAAGGAGAACACTGACCGTCCATCTTTTATAAAATACTTGGTTTATGTGTTTGGATGATAGGTTAGCTAAAAGACATTACTGAAAAGTACTATATAGGGATTTTGTTTAAATGTTTATGGCTGTTAGACTTGGGAAAATAACTATAGGAGAACATGAAATTTAAAAAAATAATTCTGTGAAGAAAGATAAAGAGAAGAAGATAATATTATGACTGAACAAGTTCACTGAGCAGCAGATGGAGTTATTAGTGAAGGATGAAAGATAAAAGATAGGAAATAAAGAGACAAAGGCAGTGGGGTTAACAATCTGGAAAAACATCAAAGCATCAAAACTAAAAAGGAAGATGTGTCTATTCAAAAGCTGAATCTATTACTCAGATATTAGTAAGGCCAATACGGTGGGTGTTTTGAAATCGAAGTAGTTTCACTTAAACACCTAAAAATAGAGAAGAAAACCATGTAGAAAAATGTGAAAAACTGAGTTGAAAGGAAATATCGGGATTGAAATATCAGTCTTTAGATATTTAAATAAAGTCATATAGAATAGTTTCAACATACTCTCAAAAGGTTTTATAAACAATTTTTAAATTAAACTTATAACTTTGAAATGTGTCCTTTTATTCTGATCTCCTTTAGTTAATAGTTAATTGTATAGAGAAATATCTAAAGAAATGTCTATTTCTATTATATTACATATAGAAGGAATTTTAGAAATTATAAAAAATATATAAAAGAAAAAGTAAGAGAAGCATTTTCCTGTGTACTATAGTATGAAAGGAAGATAAATTTAAATAATTAACAAATTCAGAAGCAAAATTAATTTATAGTGGTATAGTAAAACAACAAAATAAGTTTTAAAATGTAATTGAATTTATTAATTTATTGAATTTATTAATCTATTAATTAAATGAATATTCAGTAAGTCAGTGCAAATATCTGCTAGCTATTTTAATATTTATCAAGAGTTATTAAAATGCACTTAAAGTAGATCTCTGGAGCAAATTTCAGATGATAAAATATTTTATTTAAATAAGAAATAGCCTTTGCCTCAAACTGTGAAATTTCACAGTGTTTTATTTTACTTAAAACACTGTATTTTCAATATATTAGTGAATTAGATGCTCAGTTACAAATTGAGAGATATATAATAAATCAATGAAAGTAAATAAATTTTCTAATTAGAAATGAGACTGACAACTTGTACATTTCATAAAATAATTGACTATTAGGAATCCAGTGAAGAACAAAACTGACATGCATTAAATTCAAACCATTGGTAAGGATTCTAAAAGAATAAGAAAGCTGCTGGTCCTTACAAATATTATTATTCTTGCAATTATGATTACTCTCACATTGTAAGTATGATCGAACAGTCTTGAGGCATCAAACTTTTGGTTTTGAAGTCTCTCATGACACATATCAATTGAAATCTCAAGTAGAAGATCTGAAGTAAAAAAAGAAACAAAAGACAAAACCCTCAATAGTAAGTATAATTAATTAAACAGTAACTTTTGTAGAGCATGCCTACTGCATCACGCCATATAGTGCCATAAACATTAAAAAAAATGCTTGTATAATACTGTCATCGATCCAAAATTATTTAATTTTGCAATATTTTGTCATGTTATTAAAAGCTATGAAAACTGTGTTTTCCAAGTCATGATCAGTTGCTTCTCTCTCAAAACAGACTGACTTGTTTTAGAACAGAAATATTTTGTACCTTAATATTAATAGTTCACATCTGTATTACACTGTGTAATTTGGTAGTCAAATATTTGTTTCCTTCTCTAAAGTCACTAACCCTCCAATATGTATTTCCTGATTTCTAAAAGTGGCAAGCTTCCTTGGTCTTTATAACATCATTAGAAAACTTGCAGTTATTTATACACCTAACTTACCAATTTTTTTCCTAAAAATTATCACCTTAAGTTCTTAAGCCAAACAAATGAAACACTGATTGAGTATCTAAGAACTAGGAGATCCCATTATCATTACATACAAATAACAAAGAAATCAATGATGTTAAAAATTGACATGATTGTACAAACTATCTTGCTATTATATATTTTTTATGTATAAAATTCAGGTTATCTAAAGAGAAAGATAATCATTTAGTGAAGAAAATCCTTAAATGCATGGTCTCTAAAATGTTCAGAGAGATTTTACTTTGCATTAATTTAGATATTTATCTGCTTTTGCGAGGAGATAGCAGGGTTAGTACACAAGTGGGAAGGATATTTTTCACTTTCTACTATTTTATGTATTTATTATATGAATGCATTTATTATGCAACAAATTAAATAATTAAATAAATAATTTGAAAAAGGTGTTGATAGCCACCAACCACTGTTAATGTACAATACAACCCTGTTTCCCTGCCTTTCTGGGTCACACCATAATTAAAAAGTGAAGACAAATCAAAGTGAGCTTGAAAGAGCAATAATAGGTGACTCAAGAAACATAATATGTGAAGAATGTGGGAGGGAAAAAAATGTGTTCTGTGACCCAATGGATGCTGGCATTAATTCACTTTTTCAGTCACTGAGGTAATTACATTATATTTAGGATCTCTCCCAAACTTGTGTAATCAGTGGATATTTAGCTATATGCTAAAAAATCAATAATAATAAAAAAAGAAGAATATCCTATCTGAATTTTGCTTATTTCATTAAGGAAGATTATTCAGTATAATGGAAAATATATATCAGATAAATCACTGGGGTTTTGTTTTTAAACCGTATAATAATTGTTTAAAAATGCAAGCAAAACTCAGTCAGGTGTGGATTAATTCAGAACTGGAAAAGTCAATGGCTCTACAGTTGCCAAACAGAAGAAATGAGAAATCAAGCCAAAATTCTGGCTATGGAAGTAGCCTGGGGAAGTTAAAGAACTGATCATGTTTGGCTATTTTTAAACATATTCTGAGCTACCTAGTAGCTCTTCTAACTTAAAAGCAGTATTGGCTTTCTTGCATTTTTGTGTGAATTGATCTACCACTACCCAACATTGTAAACAAATTATTTTTCAGAATGGGCTTGTTATTGTTTAGAGTTAAACAAAGCTCACATGTACATTTATGTTATCAATTAATATAAGGGCTAAAGCTTATTTTCATTGTGCTTGCTTAATTAAGAGCTCCTTATTTAGTGGCATTTATAAAACTTTATTTCTGTTCTGGACATGTTTCAAAATGGCTACTTTACCCTTCACCCTGCCAGAAACCTGAGACTCTTGAATCTCAACCTGGAGAAACTGGTGGGTTTCCCAGAGGTAAAAGAAAGACCAGGTGCCCAGGAATTTTTCACTCTCAATCTAGTCCACACTCAACCTTCAGCAATCCATAAAAATTTTTATCTAAGTATTTTTATCTATTTATGGTTCACAAGTACTATTGCTTTAAATAAACTAGTTTCAATTGGGAGTCTGTGTTTTGCCTCTCTCTACATATTAAATTGATGTTTTGCTCTGTGACATCAATTACCTGAAGGATCAAAGAAAAGTCATTGATTTCCAGTTTGTTAGCTTTTTTCCTTGTTGAAACGATAAGAGTGATGACCTTCAAGCTTTTAATATGTCAGAGCAAGAAACAGAACTCTCCACACTAAATTTTAAATACTTTCGAAAAATTTTTAAAAGATAATTTTACCAAAAGAAAATATATAGATAGAGATCAATGAACAGACATATACAAATATATTTTAATTTTATGCTCCTAAATCACCTTCCAGTTTCTTCATGATAACATATATCAAATGATTTTTAGTCACAAGCCTTGACATCCACCTCTCTTCCTGGCATGTAAACATATTTTGAATCAAGGCAATTATTAAATACCCTTAGGTCTTTAGAAAATATAACTTTTTAGGTTATATTTATTTCTATCATTTCTCTAAAATCCTCATAAAAATTTTTACAAAGTAGACATACTTTTATGATTATTTATATTACTTATAGGTTTTCCATAATCATAACTTTATTTTTTTCTAAGAACTGTTATTTTTTTTCTTAAGAGATATTATATTCCACACTCAGTCCTCCAATGTATTTCCAAAAAAAATACGATTATTTTTTAGCAAATTGTTTATATGAAAGAATCACAAATATGTTTACTAAAACTTCTGAAAACAGTATCTTATAATTTTATAGTGTTGATCAAGATAAAAAAGATGAGAAAATAGTAATTATAAAAAAATATATATTATTTCTGTAATTCTTAATTTTATGGTGATTCAATCCAGCCTTCCTACAGTGTCTGAAGTTGCCAAAAAAAGAGATTATAGAATGTGACATGAGAAAGAGTGGTAAGAAATGAGATATTTCACAGTTTAATTCTTCTCAGATATCTCTTCATTCTCCCAGAATCAATCATATGGCTTCCATAGTGAGAAGAAAGAAATGTAGGGAATTTTGAGAGATGCTACAGTTAAATAAAAAGCTTTCAACTTTCAAAGGAAAATGATATGTGTTTTAAACATTGTTTTTAAAATTCTTTCTTTAAATGTAAATTGTTATTATAATCAGCCATAATGAAACATGGAACTAAATATGACATCCATAACATTGGGAAATGTCTTCATTATTTTAAAGTTCTGTCATTTCCTACGTAATCTGCTTGGTTTTGCTCAAGGATGTGGAGAAAGGGAAACCCTCCCACACTGTTGGTGGGAATGTAAGCTGGTGCAGCCACTCTAGAAAACAGCATGGAGGTTCCTCAAAAAGTTGAAAATAGAGCTACTCTACAACCCAGCAATCGCACTACTGGGTATTTACCCTGAAGATAAAAATGTAGTGATCTGAAGGGGCACGTGCACCCAAATGTTTGTAGCAGCAATGTGCACAATGCCCATCAACAGATGAATAGAAAAGAAGATGTGGTAGGTATACATATACATACACATATGTGTGTGTATGTGTGTGTGTGTATGTATATATATATGTGTGTATATATATGTATATATATGTGTGTGTGTATATATATATATATATATATATATATATATATATATAAAATGGAGTTTTACGCAGCCATCAAAAAACCCCACAAAATCTTGCCACTTGGGAGGGAGGGGTCAAGATGGCGGAGAAGTAGCAGGCTGAGACTACTTCAGGTAGCGGGAGATCAGCTAGATAGCTTATCTAAAGATTGCAAACACCTACAAATCCAATGGGAGATCGAAGAGAAGAAGAACAGTAATTCTAGAAACAGAAAATCAACCACTTTCTGAAAGGTAAGACTGGCGGAGAAGTGAATCCAAAGAGACGGGAAGATAGAACATGGGGGGAGGGGCCGGCTCCCAGCAAGCCGTGGAGCAACGGAGCAAACAATCAGGACTTTTAAAAGTCTGTTCCAATGAGGGACATCGCTCCAGAGTCTTAACTGGGGTGAGGCCCACGCGGGGTCAGCGTGGCCTCAGGTCCTGCAGGGTCACAGAAGGATCAGGTGTGTCTGAGTGTTGCAGAGCTTACAGGTATTAGAACGGGGAAGCCGGCTACAGAGACAGAGCCGAGGAGTGAGCTCTAAGATCGGGGTTACCTTGACCTAGTCCCAGGCTTGGTCACCTCTGAGCGTGGCCGGAGGCCAGGGTGACGGGAATAACTGGGCGCTATTCTCTGAGGGCACACTGAGGAGTGGGGCCCTGGGCTCTCAGCTCCTCCAGGCCAGAGACTGGGAGGCCGCCATCTTCATTCCCGTCCTCCAGAACTCTACGGAAAGCGCTCAGGGAACAAAAGCTCCCGAAAGCAAACCCGAGCAGATTACTCAGCCTGGCCCCTGGTAATGGCGGTGCAATTCCGCCTGGGGCAAAGACACTTGAGAATCACTACAACAGGCCCCTCCCCCAGAAGATCAACAAGAAACCCAGCCAAGACTAAGTTCACCTACCAAGGAGTGTAGTTTCAATACCAAGGAGAGCAGCGGAATTCCAGAGGAGGAAAAAGCAAAGCACGGAACTCATGACTTTCTCCCCATGATTCTTTAGCCTTGGCAGTTCATTTAATTTTTTTTTCTTTTTCAATTTTTTTTTTCTTTTTCTGCTAAATTTTTTTAACTTTTACCCTTTTCTTTTTTAACGTTTTTAAACTAGTTTATCTAATATATATATATTTTTTCCTTTTTATATTTTTTCTTTATTGATTTTCTTTTTTTAATTGTTTCTTTTTTTTTTTCTTTCTGAACCTCTTTTTATCCCCTTTCTCCCCCCTCATGATTTGGGATCTCTTCTGATTTGGCTAAAGCATATTTTCCTGGGGTTGTTGCCACCCCTTTAGTATTTTACTTGCTCCTTCATATACTCTAATCTGGACAAAATGACAAGGCGGAAAAATTCACCACAAAAAAAAAAGAACAAGAGGCAGTACCAAAGTCTAGGGACCTAATCAATACAGACATTGGTAATATGTCAGATCCAGAGTTCAGAATGACGATTCTCAAGGTTCTAGCCGGGCTCAAAAAAGGCATGGAAGATATTAGAGAAACCCTCTCGGGAGATATAAAAGCCCTTTCTGGAGAAATAAAAGAACTAAAATCTAACCAAGTTGAAATCAAAAAAGCTATTAATGAGGTGCAAACAAAAATGGAGGCTCTCACTGCTAGGATAAATGAGGCAGAAGAAAGAATTAGTGATATAGAAGACCAAATGACAGAGAATAAAGAAGCTGAGCAAAAGAGGGACAAACACCTTCTGGACCACAAGGGGAGAATTCGAGAGATAAGTGACAGTATAAGACGAAACAACATTAGAATAATTGGGATTCCAGAAGAAGAAGAAACAGAGAGGGGAGCAGAAGGTATACTGGAGAGAATTATTGGAGAGAATTTCCCCAATATGGCAAAGGGAACAAGCATCAAAATCCAGGAAGTTGAGAACCCCCCTCAAAATCAGTAAGAATAGGTCCACACCCCATCACCTAATAGTAAAATTTACAAGTCTTAGTGACAAAGAGAAGATCCTGAAAGCAGCCCGGGAAAAGAAGTCTGTAACGTACAATGGTAAAAATATTAGATTGGCAGCAGACTTATCCACAGAGACCTGGCAGGCCAGAAAGAGCTGGCATGATATATTCAGAGTACTAAACGAGAAAAACATGCAGCCAAGAATACTATATCCAGCTAGGCTATCAGTGAAAATAGAAGGAGAGATTAAAAGCTTCCAGGACAAACAAAAACTGAAAGAATTTGCAAATACCAAACCAGCTCTACAGGAAATGTTGAAAGGGGTCCTCTAAGCAAAGAGAGACCCTAAAAGTAGTAGATCAGAAAGGAACAGAGACAATATACAATAATAGTCACCTTACAGGCAATACAATGGCACTAAATTCATATCTCTCAATACTTACCCTGAATGTTAATGGGCTAAATGCCCCAATCAAAAGACACAGGGTATCAGAATGGATCAAAAAACAAAACCCATCTATATGTTGCCTACAACAAACTCATCTTAAACCCGAAGACACCTCCAGATTTAAAGTGAGGGGGTGGAAAAGAATGTACCATGCTAATGGACATCAGAAGAAAGCAGGAGTGGCAATCCTTATATCAGATCAATTAGACTTTAAGCCAAAGACTATAATAAGAGATGAGGAAGGACACTATATCATACTCAAAGGGTCTGTCCAACAAGAAGATCTAACAATTTTAAATATCTATGCCCCTAACGTGGGAGCAGCCAACTATATAAACCAATTAATAACAAAATCAAAGAAACATATCGACAGTAATACAATAATAGTAGGGGACTTTAACACTCCCCTCACTGAAATGGACAGATCATGAAGCAAAAGATCAACAAGGAAATCAAGGCCTTAAATGACACACTGGACCAGATGGACATCACAGATATATTCAGAACATTTCACCCCAAAGCAACAGAATACACATTCTTCTCTAGTGCACATGGAACATTCTCCAGAATAGATCACATTCTTGGTCCTAAATCAGGTCTCAACCATTATCAAAAGATTGGAATCATTCCCTGCATATTTTCAGACCACAATGCTCTGAAGCTAGAACTCAATCACAAGAGGAAATTTGGAAAGAACCCAAATACATGGAGACTAAACAGCATCCTTCTACAGAATGAATGGGTCAACCAGGAAATTAAAGAAGAATTGAAAAAATTCATGGAAACAAATGATAATGAAAACACAATGGTTCAAAATCTGTGGGACACGACAAAGGCAGTCCTGAGAGGAAAATATATAGCGGTACAAGCCTTTCTCAAGAAACAAGAAAGGTCTCAGGTACACAACCTAACCCTACACTTAAAGGAGCTGGAGAAAGAACAAGAAAGAAACCCTAAACCCAGCAGGAGAAGAGAAATCATAAAGACCAGAGCAGAAATCAATGAAATAGAAACCAAAAAAACAATAGAACAAATCAACGAAACTAGGAGCTGGTTCTTTGAAAGAATTAATAAGATCGATAAACCCCTGGCCAGACTTATCAAAAAGAAAAGAGAAAGGACCCAAATAAATAAAAGCATGAATGAAAGAGGAGAGATCACAACGAACACCAAAGAAATACAGACAATTATAAGAACATACTATGAGCAACTCTACACCAACAAATTTGACAATCTGGAAGAAATGGATGCATTCCTAGAGACATATAAACTACCACAACTGAACCAGGAAGAAATAGAAAGCCTGAACAGACCCATAACCAGTAAGGAGATTGAAACAGTCATCAAAAATCTCCAAACAAACAAAAGCCCAGCGCCAGATGGCTTCCCTGGGGGAATTCTACCAAACATTTAAGGAAAAGCTAATTCCTATTCTCCTGAAACTGTTCCAAAAAATAAAAATGGAAGGAAAACTTCCAAACTCATTTTATGAGGCCAGCATCACCTTGATCCCAAAACCAGACAAGGATCCCATCAAAAAAGAGAACTACAGACCAATATCCTTGATGAACACAGATGCAAAAATTCTCGCCAAAATACTAGCCAATAGGATTCAACAGTACATTAAAAGGATTATTCACTACGACCAAGTGGGATTTATTCCAGGGCTGCAAGGTTGGTTCAACATCCACAAATCAATCAATGTGATACAACACATTAATAAAAGAAAGAACAAGAACCATATGATACTCTCCATAGATGCTGAAAAAGCATTTGACAAAGTATAGCATCCCTTCCTGATCAAAACTCTTCAAAGTGTAGGGATAGAGGGCACATACCTCAATATTATCAAAGCCATCTATGAAAAACCCACCGCAAATATCATTCTCAATGGAGAAAAACTGAAAGCTTTTCCGCTAAGGTCAGGAACACGGCAGGGATGTCCGTTATCACCACTGCTATTCAACATAGTACTAGAAGTCCTAGCCTCAGCAATCAGACAACAAAAGGAAATTAAAGGCATCCAAATCGGCAAAGAAGAAGTCAAACTATCACTCTTCGCAGATGATATGATACTATATGTGGAAAACCCAAAGACTCCACTCCAAAACTGCTAGAACTTGTACAGGAATTCAGTAAAGTGTCAGGATATAAAATCAATGCACAGAAATCAGTTGCATTTCTCTACACCAACAACAAGACAGAAGAAAGAGAAATTAAGGAGTCAATCCCATTTACAATTGTACCCAAAACTATAAGATACCTAGGAATAAACCTAACCAAAGAGACTAAGAATCTATACACAGAAAACTATAAAGTACTCATGAAAGAAATTGAGGAAGACACAAAGAAATGGAAAAATGTTCCATGCTCCTGGATTGGAAGAATAAATATTGTGAAAATGTCTATGCTACCTAAAGCAGTCTACACATTTAATGCGATTCCTATCAAAGTACCATCCATTTTTTTCAAAGAAATGGAACAAATAATCCTAAAATTTATATGGAACCAGAAAAGATCTCGAATAGCCAAAGGAATATTGAAAAAGAAAGCCAAAGTCGGTGGCATCACAATTCCGGACTTCAAGCTCTATTACAAAGCTGTCATCATCAAGACAGCATGGTACTGGCACAAAAACAGACACATAGATCAATGGAACAGAATAGAGAGCCCAGAAATAGACCCTCAACTCTATGGTCAACTCATCTTCGACATAGCAGGTAAGAATGTCCAATGGAAAAAAGACAGCCTCTTCAATAAATGATGTTGGGAAAATTGGACAGCCACATGCAGAAAAATGAAATTGGATCATTTCCTTACACCACACACGAAAATAGACTCAAAATGGATGAAGGACCTCAATATGAGAAAGGAATCCATCAAAATCCTTGAGGAGAACACAGGCAGCAACCTCTTCGACCTCAGCCGCAGCAACATCTTCCTAGGAACATCGCCAAAAGCAAGGGAAGCAAGGGCAAAAATGAACTATTGGGATTTTATCAAGATCAAAAGCTTTTGCACAGCAAAGGAAACAGTTAACAAAACCAAAAGACAACTGACAGAATGGGAGAAGATATTTGCAAATGATATATCGGATAAAGGGCTAGTGTCCAAAATCTATAAAGAACTTAGCAAACTCAACACCCAAAGAACAAATAATCCAATCAAGAAATGGGCAGAGGACATGAACAGACATTTCTGCAAAGAAGACATCCAGATGGCCAACAGACACATGAAAAAGTGCTCCATATCACTCAGCATCAGGGAAATACAAATCAAAACCACAATGAGATATCACCTCACACCAGTCAGAATGGCTAAAATTAACAAGTCAGGAAATGACAGATGCTGGCGAGGATGTGGAGAAAGGGGAATACTCCTACACTTTTGGTGGGAATGCAAGATGGTGCAACCACTCTGGAAAACAGCATGGAGGTTCCTCAAAATGTTGAAAATAGAACTACCCTATGACCCAGCAATTGCACTGCTGGGTATTTACCCTAAAGATACAAACGTAGTGATCCGAAGGGGCACGTGCACCCGAATGTTTATAGCAGCAATGTCTACAATAGCCAAACTATGGAAAGAACCTAGATGTCCATCAACAGACGAATGGATAAAGAAGATGTGGTATATATACACAATGGAATACTATGCAGCCATCAAAAGAAATGAAATCTTGCCATTTGCGACGACGTGGATGGAACTAGAGGGTATCATGCTTAGCGAAATAAGTCAATCGGAGAAAGACAACTATCATATGATCTCCCTGATATGAGGGAGAGGAGATGCAACATGGGGGGTTAAGTGGGTAGGAGAAGAGCAAATGGAACAAGATGGAATGGGGAGGGAGACAAACCATAAGTGACTCTTAATCTCACAAAACAACCTGAGGGTTGATGGGGGGAGGGGGGTTGGGAGGGGGGGTGGGATTATGGACACTGGGGAGGGTATGTGCTTTGGTGAGTGCTGTGAAGTGTGTAAACCTGGCGAGTCACAGACCTGTACCCCTGGGGATAAAAATATATTATATGTTTATAAAAAATAAAATTTAAAAAAAAAATCTTGCCACTTACAACGATGTGGATAGAACTAGAGAGTATTATACTAAGCAAAATAATTCAATCAGAGAAAGAGAATTATCATATGATCTCTCTGATATGAGTAATTTGAGAGGCAGGGCAGGAAGTTTGTGGGGGTGTGATGGGAAAAAATGCAACAAGATGGGATCAAGAGGGAGACAAACCATAAAAGACTCTTAATCTCAGGAAATAAACTGAGGGGATGGAGGGGTAGGGATAAGCTGACTGGGTATGGACATTAGGGAGCTTATGTGCTATGGTGAGTGCTGTGAATTGTGTAAGACTAATGATTCACAGACCTGTACCCCTGAAGTAAATAATACATTATATGTTAATAAAAAATAAATAATTTTTTAAAAATTTTATTTACTTGACAGAAAGAGAGATCACAAGTAGGCAGAGAGGCAGGCAGAGAGAGAAGGGGGAAGCAGGCTCTCTACTGAGCAGAGAGTCCAATGTAGGGCTCAATCTCAGGACCCTGAGATCATGACCTGAGCTGAAGGCAGAGGCTTAACCCACTGAGCCACCCAGGCACCCCTAGATAAGGAAGACTTTATTCAAGACTGTTGCAATAGGGAACAGAGAACTGAGCGGCACCAAAGCAAAGAGTGGAAGAGATTTTAGGAGCTGCAATGGGGGATCCAGACCTTTTGGGTTTGTTAAATGGCCTTCCTCAAAGAAAGAATAAATTTTCTTGTATCTTCATGACAGGAGGTAATTGTACAACTTGGAGTAAGGCACCCATCAAAGTTGAAACTTTGCCTCTATGTGCCCACAGAAACTGGGAGGTGGAGGCGTTGTTTTTCTTGGTGATTACATTTCAAAGATCTCTTTGAAACCTGGGAATCCCAGATCCTTGAGAAGATGATCTTGGGTTATAAAACTGGCAAGAGCCCTTTAGAAAGACTTTCTCAAAGAGGTAGAAAAAGAATTTGCAATTACAAGTTTTCTAAGTAAATGCACTAAGAAAAGAGAGGAGAGAGGTCTCTATAGTTAGGCCACCTGTGGTGACTGGGAGGTCAGGAGCCTAGATGCAGGAAGACACCTGTAGAAAACTTGGTCAAGAGGAGAGAAATGTCAAGGATAACCTGAGTTTATAAAAAAACAATAAAACATACTCTGGTTTCTCTTCAGATCACATAAATCTTTTGCCTTTTTAAAAAAAACAATAAAAGCTCCATGCACTTGCATTATTCCAGTTTTTACAATGAAAATATCCACATAAAATTATACTTACACATATGCATGCCCTCTTTAAAAAAAAATAAAATAAATTACAAATGTTTAGTTCTTTAAAAAAAATGACAGAAAAGATGTTAGTTAGCATTTTATATGCATTTCATACAGTATATGCACATAAAGATGCATGCATTTTTTATAACATGCACATTCATTTGAAAAAAATATGACAAATAAATGTAAGTCCATTTCCTATTTTATATGCATATGTGTATATAAAATCTTGAACATGCATTTAGTTTTAACTATATATGTAATTTTATATATATCTACATTTAATATTTTATATATATTATACTTATCTATAATCTTAAGCCAATACCATTAAAACAATTATGAGCAATTTAGAGTACAGATTATAGTTTTATTTGGGACAATAATGATATGCAGTACTAAGTTCTATGAAAATAAGAAGCTACTAATTCTACACAAATGTAGGACCATTGGGGTAAGATAGTAAAATGTTTGCAATACAAACTCAAAAGCATTTTGACTTATTTTATAGAGACATAAATATTATAAGTAAATATTAGTAATATAAATGATTTAAGGAGCATTAAAAATGCAAATGATTAGGGTTCTCATTTTCAGTGTAATATGATTCTAATTTATAAATTTTCTTTGATTTCTTCCCTGGGATTTAAATAAGATACAATTTTTAACCATAATATATGTAATAAATACATTAATTACAGCTGAATACTTTTATCAGTAACAAAAAATACAATTCTGGTAATTTTTTCTCCCCCAAGTTTTCCGGGTTCCTTGTATTTACACAAAGACTATACAGTGCTTTGGATTTAGGTCTTGTTCACTTACCTTAAGTTGTCAAAGATGTAAAGGCACAGGGTAGGACAAAGTGCTTCTGGTGAATATGGTTAGCTTCTACAGGCAGAATTGCTAATATTGTTAAAAATCGTATTTTATTAAGGGATTACAATTAAGTGCTATTATCTTGTAGTTAATATAAAATAAAACAATTATTTGGAAATCACTCTACTCCTTTAAGGTTTTTTTTTTCCTATTTGTTTACAATTATTTTAACAACAACAAAAAATACTCATAAAATTCTAATAGCTCAATATAAGAAACAACCTGAAATCCATCAGCATGCTAATGGGGAAACATGAAGTTGCTATAGTTCCAAAGTGGAATACTATTCAGCAATACTTTTTTTAAAAAATTACAAGCAGTTAGTTTTTCTAGGTCTTAAAAACAGTATGCTAAGTGAAGGAAGTTTTGTACCAAAAAGTAGATGCTATATAAGCCCATGTACATAAAACTCTTTAAAAGGCAAAACTCACCAATCTGTAGTAAGAAAAACTAGATCAATGAATGTCTAGGTCCTGAGACTGCTGTAATGGTTGGCTAGAAACAGGCATGAGGGAAATTCTTGGGAAAGAATATATGGTGGCTATTATATCTGTGTATAGATTATTGACAGTTTCTTGAATGTTCACTGAAACATGAAATTTATTTTATGTAAAATAAAGACTTTAATAGCATAAAGTATGTTGTTATGAATTATTTAACCTTTCAAGGTTCTATTTATCACATTGTATTATTAAAATTTGAATCATTGGAACAAATATTTTCTTACCTTAAAGCTTCAGAAAAATTTTAAAAACTGATAAGATAACTACTATGGTAAATAAATTGTTAATATATATCCTTAATAATACTAAGAGATGTTATAGAGAACAAAAACAGGAGCAAGTTACAAGGAAAATAGGCAAAAAAGACTAAAAAAACAAAGAATTAATGAACATATAATGTTCAAATTTATTAACTATAATTCAAAATGCCATGTATACTTATTTGAAACTACAAATTCTGTCCCTTAGATCATTGGATTTTTATTTTTTTATCTTAATAATTTTTAAATAATAAAACTTATGTTATCCAGGGCATGGAGAAATGGATGATCACATATAAAAATGTTACAAGGAGTTGCTTAAATGTGAGAAGGAGTTAACAATATATATTAAAGACAAGTATACTCACTGACATTCTTCTAGGAATTCAAACAAAATATTAAAATAGGCTTAAATTATTGGCCATAAAATATTTGAAAAAAACTCAACACTAGTAAAAGGCAAACTAAATATCAAAAACAGCACTTTCAAAACAAGGTGAAGCATATTTTATACTGGACTTAAGCAGTCATTCATAGTAATGTATTGGAGGAGTATTGTTTATTTGGCTGCAGTATGATTACATTTTATAATATATGTGTGTATCCATGAGACTATATTATACATATTTATAGAAACATACATTAATCATTTGCAACCCAGATAAACACAAATTAGATGCCCCAGAATATATACAGAAACAGTGTGGAATTAAGGGAGGGATATTTTTCTCTTGCTATTTAAAGTAAAGAAAGTAAAGGTTAGTAAAAAAATATTAAATTAGTATACACTGAATACAAATAATTTTCCTTTAGTTCTTCTTCATGGAATTTTGAACTGCAATCCCTAACAAAAAGAGACTCTTAATCTCAGCAAACAAACTGAGGGTTGCTGGAGTGGAGGGGTGTGGGAAGGATGGGGTGGCTGGGCAATGGACATTGGGGAGGGTATGTGCTATAGTGAGTGCCATGAATTGTGTAAGACTGATGAATCACAGACTTGTACCCCTGAAACAAATAATACATTATATGTTAATAAAAAGTTAAAAAAGTCTTCAATAAAACTACAAGTCTTGTCTATTGTGCATAGTAAAGATTAATCTAATAATATAAAGTTTTATGCTGATTTTTAAAAATATTTTATTTTCTTTAATAAGCATCATACAGTTGACTCTTGGAAAATGAAGGTGTTAGAGGCATGTAACTTTCAACTTCCCCAAAACTTAACCAATAGCATACATTTGACTGGAAGCCCTACCAATAACATAGTCAATTAACACATACTGTATTTTGTATGTATTATATACTGTATTTGTATGATATAGTAATCTAGAGAAAAGAAAATGTTATTAAGAAAATCATAAGGAAGAGAAAATACATATACAGGGGTGCCTGGGTGGCTCAGGTGGTTAAGTGTCTGCCTTCAGCTCAGGTCATGATCTTGGGGTGCTGGGATCGAGCCCCGCATTGGGAGTCTGCTTCTCCCTCTGCCCTTCAGCCTGGCTCATGCTCTCTTTCTCTCTCTAATAAGTAAATAAAATCATAAAAAAAAGGAAAAAATAAAATACGTATAGAGTACTGTATTCTATTTGTTGAAAACATCCATGTGTAAGTGGGACCCACACAGTTCAAACCCATGTAGTTCAAGTGTCAACTGTGTGTGTATATTACACAAGATATATTATTTATTTATTCTATTTTTTTATCTATCTATCATCTATCTATCTATTTTTCTATCTATCTATCTATCTATCTACCCTCTATTTATCTTATCTGTAATCTGCCATTTCAAGTATATACTCTCTGGGGTTTCATTTTTTAAAAAACCCTCAATATCTTGGCTGACTGCTCAATAATGACCACAGATTGGGAAAATGATATCAAGGATAAATCATGAAAGAATCTCTTCTAATCATTTATTTACATTATTATTTTGCATTCTATGTTCAAGGTAAACCATTTGATGACACAATAACTTCTCTTCTGTTATTCTATTTAAAGTTGGAAGCTTGATAAAACATTATATAATAAACAATGGGTCTTAAATGTAGTTGTAATAGGTGACACATCTCCATGTGAATATAGAGTTTGGTAAAGTTAAAAAGAATTCTTAAGCTAAATTAAATTTTATATCTAAAAAATTTATAAGTGGTTTACAGCCAGTTTTTTCATAATGCTCATGTTAGCTTGTATTATTGATTTTTATTCTACATTAAATTTATTTTTACACGAGCACATTTTCTTGACTTAACACATGAGGCATCAGCAAGCCTACTTACTTGATCTCTTTTTAGACTTGATTCTTTTACAGCAGTTTTAAGTTTACAGCAACATTGAGTGGAAGTACATGGATTTCCCACATATCCCTTCCCCTATACTTGCATAGTATCCACCAATTTCAAAACTCCCCACCAGAGTGGTACATTTGTTACAATTGATGAACCTACACTGGGGAAATGCAGGGAAAGTGTTCTATAACCCTGTGATTAGGTCTCAGTCTTTTAGTGAGCCTATGCCTCTGGACCGTGATTTTCACAAATATTTCTCAGATTATGACCCCCAGCCATCCCCATCCAAACCCCCATAGGTGGAACAGAATGGTTAGAGTACGTTAGAGAGAGGTATTTCCCTTTTCCTAAATCACTTAGTCTTTGATAATACCTTATTCAGTTAGTCTTTGGTTAATTAAGAGCAGAATCCTCTGGCTTATTTCAAAATAAATTATTTCTATAGTTATTGTATTATAACAATTTCTTTGGTGGCAGATAATAACTAGACTTACTGTGGTGACCATTTCAGTATATATATATATATATATATATAGAGATAGAGAGAGAGAGAGAGAGAGAGAGTACAATATTATCTGTCAGTTATTCTTCAATAAAAGGGAAAAATTAAATATATAAACTTACAACAAAAACTTAAGCCAAACATACAAACAAACAGATAAGGTTCTTTCCCTCCCTTTCTCTGCTGGAAGTACCAGTGAATTTCTTTCTGACATTTATTTTGGAAACCTGGTTGAGGTCCCGGTAGTCTCACAATATTGTGGGGACACCCTCTTACAACTGGGTCTCTCTGCAGTTCTTAACCCTCAGATTTTCCATACTAAATGTCTAGCAATTCATCATTAAAGTTTAGGTTTTCCCACCCTGGCCCTAGTGCCTGCAGTGGTTTTTCCAAAAATAGAAAACAAAAATCTAAGACTGTACATGAGATGACTAAATTACTGTCAGTTTTGCCATGGAGCATGTTCTATTTAACTGTAGGAACTTTAGGGGTGCCTGGGTGGCTCAGTGGGTTAAAGCCTCTGCCTTCGGCTCAGGTCACGAACCCAGGGTCCTGGGATCAAGCCCCACATCAGGCTCTCTGCTCAGCAAGGAGCCTGCTTTCCTCTCTCTCTCTCTGCCTACCTTTCTGCCTTCTTGTGACCTCTGTCAAATAAATAAATAAAATCTTAAAAAAAAAAAAAACTGTAGGAACTTTATTACTGGAAACCATTATAGAAAAAAATAACACTATAATTTGGAATTGGTTGATTACTTCTTACAACTCTCAAAGAGGTCTATAAGAAAGAAAGCAGTTTCAAGTAAACATTAAAAGAAAGGTAATGACTGGGGACACATAGCTCAGTCATCTAAGTGTCCAACTCTTGATTTCAACTCAGTTCATGATCTCAGGATCTTGAGATTAAGCCCAACAATGGGCTCAGTGCTAAGCATGGAGTCTGTTTGCCTCTCTTTTCCCCCTCTACCTCTCCCCCTACATGTCTCTAAAAAAATAAAATAAATAAAATATTTTAAAAAATAAAAGGGAGTGACCAATTAAAAATATGTGATTATATAAGATAATTTCCTAATAATTAAGAGGGGAATAGAGAAACTGCCAAAGAAACCCATGTGAATACAAGGTAGCAACATCTCAGATTAATGAGACAATCTAAATAAAACTAAATATTTTAAAGGAGAAATTTAAAAATCAATAAAAAAAGAACAATTAAATAATAATCTTAGCCAAAACAAAATAGAAGGCAATAAAGAAAACTAGTGTATTCCATGGCTTAAGCACAAGAGTTCTCATTATTAACTATTTAATGGAAAAAAATGGAACAGTCCCTACCATGTCTTGGAAGAAACAATGTATTCACTAAGAATGCTGAATTTCTGCTTCTGGTAAGGACAGAATAAGATCTTGTGGGAGTAAAAACCCTGTGAGGGGGTGGTAATAAAGCTATAAACAGGCAAAATACATACAACAGAAACAACAACAAAACACACACCACACACACACAAACACACAAAAGCAAAAAATCAGTTACATGAAGTCACTGGACAGGAGAGAGTGAGAAACATTCTGTGGTTAGGAGCACACTGTGAGAAGTTGGAAATTTTATAAGATGAATTTCAAAGTTTTTAACCTTAGACTAGATTCAGCCTGTAATATGTCAGGGAAACCCCAGCCACTGAAGAATTGTAAGAAACTCAGGAAGGAAATGTTAGAAGTGGGATTCCTAAACTGGGTTAGCAAGATCTCAGACTAATCCTTGAACCATGTGGTTTGAATATAAAAAAAATGAAAAACTGAGGAGTTGCTACCCAAAAAATAAAATATGTTGTCTGAACAAACTACTTTCTTGCTAAAACAAAAGACAGGACACTTATTGGAGAGAGGAAACAAACAAATTAAAACAAAACAAACAAACAAAACAAAGAATACATTATGTTTACAGATTAATCTAGAACTCCCAACAGTTTAACATTCACAATTTTTATGATACTATGCAAAGTTCCTAAACATGCAAAGAACCAGGAAAATAAATATGTTCTCAACAGATAAGAAAATCAAATGACAAAATATGTTGGGATGAGCCATGTATACTGGAATATGCAAGTTATAATTTTCAAGAAAGCATTGAAACTATCCTTGATGAAAGAAACCAAAATATTCTGCAAATGAATGAAAGCAAGAAAATTTTAGAAAAGAAATTGAAACAAAAGCAACCAAATCAAAAGTCTAGAACTGAAAATTTCAATATTTAAAATATTTTAAAAACACTGAATAGACTTTATCACAAAATAGATATGAAGAAGTCAACACTGAAGAAGACAGAAAGTAATAATGAAATGATTGAAAGCCAAAAATTAAGAGTAAATCTTAAATGCTGTGTGAGACAAATAAGGCATTATAATGATGCCTGGGACCAATTAAGTATCTTAAAAAAAAAAAAAAACTTGGGACATAGGTATAGAGTAGGGCAGCATTTTTAAAATGCTGAAAGAAAGAAAAATACAGTTCTATGTGTAGCAAAATTATACTTCAAGGAGAAGATGAAATAAGGCACCTTCAGAAAAAAGAAATGTAGGAGACTTTATTGCCAGAAAATGTGCAATAAGAAACATGCTGAAGAGTTTTCCAGGCTGAAGAAAAATTATTCCACTTAGAAACTTAGACTTTCAGAAAGGACTATTTAAAATCAGACATGATATGATATGATATGATAACCATCTAAGTAAATATATAAAGTATTCCAGGGTGCCTGGGTGGCTCAGTCATAAGTGTCTGCCTTCAGCTCAGGTCATGATCCCAGGGTCCTGGGTTCAAGCCCCACATCAGGCTCTCTGCTAAGTGGGAAACCTGCTTATCCTTCTCCCATTCCCTCTGCTTGTGTTCCCTCTCTCACTGTGTTTCTCTTTGTCAAATAAAATCTTAAAAAAAATATAAATATATATATATATATATAAAGTATTATATGTGTGGGGATGTGTGTCTTAAATTTTTATATAACACCGTTTAAGGGGGGGGGAAGCATTTAAAAAATCCTTATAGATACTTTACAAACATTATATATGTAATGCAAGTACAAATCATAACAGAAAGAAAGAATATGAACATAAAAAGATTTTTACACTTTACATGGAGTAATTCAATAATGTGCAAGTTGTGGAAATTCAAAGATGTATATTTGAATTCCCACTACAAATAATGCAAATAAGTATAGAATTTATGTCAAAATGAAAAATTGAAATGAAATTGTAAAAAATTAAACAATCAAAAAGAATCCTGCAAAAGAAGACAGACAAAATCTGAAGATACAAGTAGAAAACAAAAATAAAATGGAAAATAAAATAAATAAATAAAATGGTAAGCTAAGCTGACCATCTTAATAATTACATGAAAAGTCAATTGGGGACTGAGGAGAGACAAGATGGCGGGGAAGTAGGAGGAGGCGCTGTTTCAACCTGTACCCTCAAGTGAGCTGATTACCTTCCAAAGAGCTCCTATCACCCACGAAATCAGCCTGAGATCAGAATTATACACATCTGGATCTCTACAGGGGCAGAAGATGCCAGTGGACAGGTAAAGGGGAGTGGGAACGTCGGACTGATGTCAGAAGATAAACAAAAGGGAGAGGGAACCACCAGAGGCGATGGATTGGAAAGTAATACCCCAATATGAGAGTGTCCAGCATCTGGGGACCAGCATTAATTTAGAGACTGGTTGAAAACACTCAAAGAGAGCAAAGGATCATGGTGGGGGGGAATTGTGGGAATTGGGGCAGCTAGGGACAGGGGCTTATGTCCCAGGACCCAGGACAGCCTCCCCTGGCACTGAGCCAGAGAGAGTGGGGTGGAGAAACCAGGTCTTGGTCCCTGAGCCGCCAGTGTGCCCGAGAACACGTGGGGTCCAGCTCCTGTGAGGGGTTGGGAGCCTCTCCAGATGGCAGAACGCGAGCTGTGGTAACAGAGCCTGAGAAGCGTGCACCCCTCACCCTCTCCTGAGAGAGGTGCCTGAAGGCCCAGCCTGGCATTCTTAGACCAGCGCCATTCCACCAGAGCCTGAGACTCATTTGCGACCTTCACCCTCCCCTGAGAGAGGTGCACGCAAGCCCTGCGCTCTTAGACCCAGAAAGACCAGGCACTCCCAGCCCGGGCCAGCGGGAAAATCTCAGTGTGCGATCACTGCTAGGAACCTCTCTGGCAGTCTGGAGATGCCCAGACAGCCACCATTGCCGTGGTTTTGGGTACAAGCAAAAGATTCTGTGTCTCCAAAGACTGCAACTCGGAACCTGCTATGCCAGTGGCCAAGAGGGAATTTATTTGGGCTCTGCAGCCAGACTGAGGCTTCTCTCTGAGAGGGAGGTCAGGGTGCAGTTTGCTTTCCTCTAAACCTACAAAAACCATCAAAAGCGGTCAAGGCGAGAGAGAAAAAAAAAAGTGAACAAACATTAAAAACCTCCAGAAAACAAAAGCCTGAAAAAAACAGTTTCCTCAGAGTCCACCCCCTTGAGGGGGGCGGGAGGACTTAACTCAGGGAACATCACTGACTGAAAACCCACGTGGCAGGCCCCGCCCCAGAAAACCAACCAGGAAAGAAAAAAAAAAAAAAAAAAGACGACAAGAGAACCACCACCACTACTTCATAGGACAACTTTTATCTTTAACTTGTTCCCACTAATCTGGTTCATTTATATATATAGATAGATAGATAGATAGATAGATAGATAACTTTTTAACCTTTTTACCATAACAGTGAGATGTACAGTACATCAAATTCCATAATAACCTTCTAACCTAACTTTTTGATACATACACCTGTGTTTTTCTTTTGCATTTCTATTTTTTAAATTTTTTTCTAAATTTTAGTTTAGTTTAGTCTAGTTTATTCCTTTTTTATTTTTATTTTCTAATATTCATATAGAGTTAAACTTCAAGGTAATCCCCTTTCCCCAATCAATGCTACCCCTATAGGTAAACCAATTTTTAATCCCCCTTTATTTTAGGAAAGTTGAGTCCTTTAAAAAAGATATCAAGATACATCCAGGAAGAATCAAAACAACCTTCCTCGCCCACACTGAGAATTTATTACCACTCTCCCATCTTTTTCTTCTGCCAGTGTTTCTGTGTTTCTGTGTTTGTCCTGATAGTATATAAATCTT